>NC_062270.1:740000-1076250 GCF_916048215.2 Malus sylvestris | reverse complement strand
CCGAATATAGGGGTATGGCACATGGTGTGTGTGAGATTCTTTGGCTATGAAAGTTACTTTGGAGTCTTGGTTTAAAGCAGAAGGAGGCAATGAAGTCGTATTGTGATAATAAGTCTGCCAGGGAAATAGCCGAGAATCCAATACAACATGACAGGACTAAGCATGTTGAGGTTGATAGACATTTTATCATAGAAAAGTTGGCGAAAAAGATTGTGTCAATACCGTTTGTGAACTCAGAAGAACAACTTGCAGATATTCTTACCCATGCCGTGTGTAGTAGAAGATTTGGTAATTCACTTGTCAAGTTGGGCATGAGTAATATCTATGCTCCAACTTGAGGGGGAGTATTGGAATAAGTCAATATTTAGAAGAAAAGGAACGTAAATATCTTGTAATTATTAGAGTCATGCTTTAGGAAGGATATTATGTCTTTTACTTTGTTTCCTTTTGTAACAAGGATTGTATGTACTATTTATTCAGAATATGGAATACATGAAAATTAAGCCGTAAAATTCTATTGTAAGTTCTTGAGTTTTTCTCATGTATGAATTCATCTCTTGGTTAAATGAAGTTGTGATTTAATTGATTGTATCTATGTTCTTTAGATTGATGAACTGTTCGAGTTTATTCTTACAAATATTTCATCACCTCCGGTTTTATAGGATGCCAATATGATATTGCACGCACTATATAGGTGATATAATATTATCTCCTCCACAATGACTTTACTCTCCTAAACCCTTAATGATTGAGACTCACGTAAGCCAAGTCCCTAACTTTTAACTTATTTGTGGTTGCTTAGGGAAAAAGGAGATGGATTGTCTGCCCTCCCTTTCCCATACCCTCCTCATGCCCTCCTGTTTTGTGCGGTCACGGTTAAGCCACGTCAACATTTTATATTAAATTTTTTATAAAAATAATAAGACAAAAAGCAAATGTTGACATAACTTAACCGAACAAGAGGGTATGGGGAGGATATGGGGAGAGGAGGGCAGACAATCCATCTCCAAGGAAAAAAACCTAAACAAAGCAAAAAAGAATATATGATGGTTGCCGACATATTAAATATATATAACTATAACCACAAATCATATATTTATGTATATGATTGGAGCCGGCAAATATTAAATGTAACTTGAAAGTATATATTTACATATATATATATGATATGTGATTGTTTGTGTGAATGAATGAATGAAAATCTTTCTTAATTTCTAAATCCGCCTCACCGAATAGATTCATATTTAAAGTGAAGCGATTAAATATTTTTTTGTTCGAATGAAGTTTGATCAAAGAAAATGCATCTACCACCCAAATGAACCAGGAGACTCAATCACATGAAAAAATGTCTAGGGTATTGAGCAAGAACCCTAATCATGGCGTACGCGTATGTAATTTGGGGGCTGTTTGATTCCTTCAAATTCTCTGTATATCACAATTTTTTTCAACATTTAGTACATCAATTTTTTTTTCATCTCAGAGTCATACCTAAAGTGTTAATTTTGGGACGGTCTCATACATCTGTTAGTCAAACTGTTAACTTTGCTGTTAAATGATGACGTGGCGCCCACGTAGACAATGACTGGGCGCCACGTGTCATTAAAAAAATTTAAAAATAATTAATAAAATTAAAGTAAAAAAAAAAAATCCCCAGATTCCCTTTCGTTTTTTCTCCCGTTCCCTCTGCATAGGCCTAGTCCTTCGTCAACTCTGAGAACTCAATGCCGTCCACTCCTTCTGCACATCCAAGAACTCAGCCGTCCACTTCGTTGAGGTCCAGGAACCCGACAAGTCCCTTGTCCTCGGATGGAAGCACGGCGACCCTCTCTTCCACAGAAATCTCGCCTAGCTGCAGAGATTCAAGAACAACAACCAACCAACCAAATCTCAATCAAACAACCAATCAGTCAATCAATCAATCCAAATCCAAAAATTCAAATTGTAGAGAGAGAGAAAAAGAGAGGGGGCGTACAGAGATGACTCTGGGGGTGGCGTAGGGAGGGCGGAGCTCCGGTGAGGAAATCAGAGAGAGAGGACGGGACAGAGGGAGGGTGGTTGGTGCGGGTTGTAGAGGAGAGAAGAGAGGGAGAGAGAATGGGTGGTTGCAGAGGAGAGAATAGAGGGTGGGGGTTGCAGAAAGTGCCAGAGGGAGGAGTGGATGGAGAAAGGGTGGCTCGGGTAGGCAAGGGGTGGGTGATGGGGGTGCTCGGATGGAGAAGATGAAGGGGGTGGATGGGATGAAGGGGCGGAGGGGATGGGGGAATGATGGATGTGCAGAGGGAGAAGGTAGGGGGGTCGAGGTGGGGAAGACAAAGGGATATGGGGAATTTTTTATTTTTTATTTTTAACTTTTAATTAATTAATTATTTTAATAGTTTATTATATTTTTAATGACACGTGGCGCCCAATCATTGTCCACATGGGCGCCACGTCATCATTTAACAGCAAAGTTAACAGTTTGACTAACGGATGTATGAGACTGTCCCAAAATTAACACTTTAGGTATGATTCTGGGATGAAAAAAAATTGATGTACTAAATGTTGAAAATCATGAAACTTGAGGATAATAAACAGTCTTTTGTCCAATAATTTAAGTTGAGTGTAGATATACAATATAATAAAATTACCTTTTCATTTATTGTAAAATTGACTATTTCGTCAAAAATAAATGGCTTCCCTCGTGACACTGAACGTTTTCATTTATTGTAAAATTGACTAATTCATAAAAAATAAATGGCTGCCCTCGCAACAATATCCAGTGTCAAGATTCCAAGGCACGCCGATGCCATGCATCAATGTGACCCTTATTAATTAAATATAGAATTTGCTTTTTTCAACCAGACATCTGCCTCTCTCTACTACCATTTCTCTATCTACCCAGACATCTGCCATTTCTATCTTTGCCTGTCTATATATCTGCATGCAAACCATTTCCTGAGCATTCAAATACCACTTCCATTCCAACCATCAAATCTCACAAACCATATCATCATCAAGTACCCCTCTACCTCCCGATATATCTCCATCTCTACCTACCTTTGTGCAGAATAAAATGAGTTCTGTTGTTACTACTGCTTGGGACCAGTACTCAAAGCCTTTTCTCCTTGCAGTTACAATAACGCCAACCCTACGTCTCAAACTTCTGATAATTGGTCCCATCGATCGAGATCGCGATTCCGATCGTGACCTAGAAGCCGCAAGGCAAGAAGTTGCAGACTGGAGGACTAACAATCAGTACGACAACAACAACTTAGACTGACAGCGGCGATTGGAATAGCAGTTCTCCCCTTCCAAGATCGCTCTGGCCAGCTCAATCTCCCTGTAATCTTTTACTTTTTTGGACTCTCAGTCTTACTTGCCTTCACTTGTATCTTGGTAAGCAAGTTTATTCACTTCAGCTACTGTCTGGCTGGAATAACAATTGCCCCGATTTTCCATCAACTAGGCCTCTTCTTTGGGGTCACAGCCTTCTTCATATCCATCTCCATACCATTTCCTTTGTGGTTCAAATGTACTGCCTTGTCTATCTACGTCGTCACCTTCCTCCTTGTAGTTCTCTGCTATCTTCACTACAATAAATATTACAAAACTCATGGTTTTAAGTATCCTAAACCCGCCATTGATCCTGCAGTAGAATCATGAGGAGGCAGTACTAGCACCATTGATGATCAAGCATGTACCATTCGCATTGAGTGACGTTTTTTTCACTGTCATGTAACGAGGATGTGTGTGTGTGTGCGTGCGCGTGTGTGTGTACACACTGATTGGTGTACTGCAGTACTATTCGCTTCCTCATATTTGTCGTAGGTTTTTCAAATGTCAACCGTTGTTTATTCTGTTTGTGAATTTGGCGGGGTTCTTGTGTTGTGTGGGCTGAGACTTGAGAGTGAAAGCCCAACTTAGGCATTGAGTTATTATACATATTTATTTACAGTTTGATTTTTGTGTAATTAATATATGATATAAATGGGTTATTTATTTACGTTTTGATTTTTATGTAATTAATATTATACTAGCATATGGGTACACACAAAATGTGTGAATTTTTTTATTTATTTTTGTTTTTGAAATAGAAGGAGAAAGGAAGGGAGTGATAGAGAACGTGGGAGTGTGAAGTTTTTTTATTTTTATTTTTTATTTTTTTATTTTTATAATTAGAGATATGTTAGGATTACATGTAGGTGAGGTTTTGAAAAAAAAAAAAAGCAAAATTTGGTTGTGTGAAATTACATTTCTGCCCTATATTTCTTATTCATGTTCTGTGTTAATTATAGGGTTAAACTGGTAATTTCATAAGATTTTGGTTGACAATGAGTGTTTTATTAATCAGTAGAGATAAGTGGCTTTATATATCTATATATTCTATACTTTTAACCTCTATTTTTATTGCTTTAATTTGATTTATTTTAGATAGTATTGTTTTTATTAAAATGTATTTTGGAAAATGATGAACTTACTAACCACCTTACATGTTTTTTTTTATTTTTTATTTTGTTATCTTTTCTTTGAAATTTGAATGGGAGACACGTGGGCAGGGAGACAGGCAACTATGGAGGTTTTCATGGTGGCCATGGTTTTGGGGAGAGAAACGAGGATGGGGAAGCTATCTTGGATTTTGCAATGGCAAATGATCTCTTCTTAGCCAACACCTTCTTTAAGAAGAGAGAAGAACATGTGATCACCTACAAGAGTGGGTCGTCAAAAACACAAATAGATTTCTTCTAATGAGGAAAGGGGATCGTATAACTTGTAAGGATTGCAAAGTTATACCAGGAGAGAGCGTGGCTAATCAACATCGCTTGTTAGTGATGGATGTACATATCAAAAGAGTGAGAAAAAAGAACAAGACTTGGAAGTGCCCAAGGACTAGATGGTGGAATCTAAAAGAAGAAAAACAAGCCATTTTCAAAGAGAAAATAATCACCCAGTGTGTGTGGGATAGAGAGGGGGAAGCTAACCAAATGTGGGATTCCATGGCTAGTTGTATCCGAAAAGTAGCAAAAGAGGTATTAGGAGAGTCCAAGGGCTTTGCCCCACACCAAAAGGAATCTTGGTGGTGGAATGAGGAGGTACAAACAAAGGTGAAGGCTAAGAAGGAATGTTGTAAAGCCTTATACAAGGATAGGACCGATGAAAATGGTGAAAGGTATAGAAAAGCGAAGCAAGAGGCGAAGAAAGCTGTGAGAGAAACTAAGTTAGCGGCTTATGACGATATGTATAAGCGACTAGATACCAAAGAAGGAGAGTTGGATATCTATAAACTAGGTAGAGTAAGGGAAAAGAAGACAAGGGACCTAAACCAAGTGAGGTGCATCAAGGATGAGGATGGAAAGGTTCTTGCTACAGAGAACGCGGTTAAACAGATGGAAAGGTTATTTTCATAATCTTTTCAATGAAGGACATGAAAGGAGTGCTTCTTTAGGGGAGTTGAGTAACTCAGAAGAGTGTAGAAACTACTCTTTTTATCGTAGAATCCGGAAGGAAGAAGTGGTTGTAGCTTTGAAGAAGATGAAGCATAGAAAAGCAGTAGGCCCAGACGATATACCAATCGAAGTGTGGAAAGTTTTGGGAGAGACAAGTATAACATGGCTCACTGATCTTTTCAATAGGATTTTGAAAACGAAGAAGATGCCAAATGAGTGGCGAACGAGCACTTTGGTGCCTATCTACAAGAATAAGGGCGATGTACAAAATTGCATGAACTATAGGGGTATTAAGCTAATGAGTCATACAATGAAGCTCTGGGAGAGAGTCATTGAGCATAGATTGAGGCAAGAGACACGGGTTTCGGACAACCAATTCGGGTTCATGCCAGGGCGCTCAACCATGGAGGCAATCTATCTCTTACGAAGATTGATGGAAAGATATAGAGATGAGAAAAAGGATTTACACATGGTTTTTATAGATTTGGAAAAAGCGTATGATAGGGTCCCAAAAGACATTCTTTGGCGGATTTTAGAGAAGAAAGGAGTACGAGTAGCATATATCCAAGCTATACAGGATATGTATGAAGGAGCAAAGACTGCCGTAAGAACTCATGAAGGACAAACCGAAAGCTTTCCCATAACTGTAGGATTACATCAAGGCTCATTCTTAAGTCCTTACCTTTTTGCGTTGGTAATGGATGAGTTAACAGGACATATTCAAGATGATATTCCTTGGTGTATGCTTTTCGCAGACGATATAGTGTTGATAGATGAAACTCAGGAAGGGGTAAATGCAAAGCTTAACCTTTGGAGAGAAGTGTTGGAATCTAAAGGTCTTCGCCTAAGCCGATCAAAGACAGAATATATGGAGTGCAAGTTCAGTGCAAATGGAGGCCAAAACGAGTTAGGGGTGAGGATCGGAGATCAAGAAATACCAAAGAGCGACCGTTTTCGTTACCTAGGATCTATCTTGCAAAAGAACGAAGAATTAGATGGAGATCTCAACCATAGAATACAAGCTGGATGGATGAAGTGGAAGAGTGCATCCGGCGTGTTGTGTGACCGCCGTATGCCACTGAAGTTCAAGGGAAAATTTTATAGGACGGCAATAAGGCCGGCGATGCTGTATGGAACAGAATGTTGGGCGGTGAAGCATCAACACGTACACAAAATGGGTGTAGCGGAGATGAGGATGCTTCGTTGGATGTGTGGGCACACGAGAAAGGATAAGATTAGGAATGAGGATATCCGGGGTAAAGTAGGAGTAGCCGAAATTGAAGGAAAGATGAGAAAAAATCGGTTACGGTGGTTTGGACATGTGCAAAGAAGGCCTACTGACGCTCCGATTAGAAGATGCGACTATGGGACAGAGGTTCAGGGCCGAAGGGGTAGAGGAAGACCTAGGAAAACTTTGAGAGAGACCCTAAGAAAAGACTTAGAGTACTTGGATCTAACGGAGGACATGACACAGGACAGAACACAATGGCGTTCTAAGATTCATATAGCCGATCCCACTCAGTGACTTGGATTTTCCAAGTCTCCAACCGAGAAGTTGTCCTCGCTCGGGAAATTAAGGGAACACTACCTCAACCTACATGCTCCACTCACAAAGCTTCAACATACAAGCTTCAACAAAAGAAAATTCAAAGAACTTAGCGAAGAAGGCTTTGGTGATTTAACACAATACGTTGAAATGAAGGAAAGCTTATTTATTGATATCCTCGATAAGTTACAAATATGTACATATACTTGAGTCAAAATAAACAAACAAGAGGGAGCCTTCACAAAGGTTGCTTAGGAGAAGTCTCAGCAGTCGGTAGAGCCCCAGAAAGAGAAGGCACCGGAGGGGGATCATTCGGAGCCTCAATACTGGACAGAACCCTAGAAGGATGAAGCATCAGAGGTTGATCATTTGGAGCTTCATTACGCGGTACAGCCCCAGAAGACGAAGGCAATAAATGCCTTTGGAACAAACCCACAAATATCTGATGATCAAGTAAAACCTGACCATCAGATTCCTTCATCTGGTCAAGCTTCCTCTTCATGTTTGTAGCATAGTCATGTGCGAGCCGGTGCAACTATTTATTCTCATGCTTGAGCCCTCTAATCTCCTGTTTTAGACTCATCACTTCAGCCGCCAATGATTCAACTTGGCGGGTTCGAGCAAATAGGCGTTGGGCCATATTAGACACAGAACCTGCACACTGAACACTAAGAGCCAGAGAATCCTTAACAGCCAACTCATCAGACCGTTTGGAAAGTAGTCTGTTATCTTTGGGAGTGAGAAGGTTCCTGGCCACTACCGCAGCGGTCATATCATTCTTCATCACGGAATCCCCAACGGTAAGAGGACCAGTAGGGGAGACGAAGGATGGGCGCCATATGTTGTCTGGAGAAGGCGGGGCTGCCTCTTCAACAAGGTTCAAGTCAAAACGACGGTCGGAGGGGCCAGACATTTTCAAAGGTGTTGAAGAGAGAAGAGGTCGGACAAATCAAGATCTTAGAAGTGCAAGAATGGAGCTTCTACTGGTGGATATTCAAGTGTGCTTTGGAAATTAATGTCAGCCCCTATAAAAATCTGCACTCGACGAAGCTTCAGAAATCGAAGAGGCGCCTGCTTAGAAATCGAAGAGGCGTTTGCTTTCTCAAAAGCTGGGCTGCTCAGAGACCACGAGGGTCGATCTCAGAAATCGAAGAGGCGTTTGCTTTCTCAAAAGCTGGGCTGCTTAAAGACCACGAAGGCCGATCTCAGAAATCGAAGAGGTTTGCTTTCTCAAAAGCTGGGCTGCTCAGAGACCACGAGGGCCGATCTCAGAAATCGAAGAGGTTTGCTTTCTCAAAAGATGGGCTGCTCAGAGACCACGAGGGCCGATCTCAGAAATCGAAGAAGCACCTACTTTTCCAGCCTTGTCAGCACCTGTCACACGTACACTCAGCTTTGCGGAAATTATGGGCATTCTGTCGAAGATTTCTGGCGAAGTAGAAATCACATGAATCGTACTGTTCAATCACCCACTTCCCACACGCAACAGTAGCTCATGGGTACCACATATAACTTTGCCAAAGTTCTCTGACAAAGTTGAGACTACTTTTCCAGCCTTGTCAGCACCTGTCACACGCACACTCAGCTTTGCGGAAATTATGGGCATTCTGTCGAAGATTTCTGGCGAAGTAGAAAGCACATGAATCGTACTGTTCAATCACCCACTTCCCACACGCAACAGTAGCTCATGGGTACCACATATAACTTTGCCAAAGTTCTCTGACAAAGTTGAGACACGTGAAGCTTGCAGCTCTCACTACATCGCTCTGACCAAGAAGGGTAAAAGAATAGCAAAGAAACAACACTAACAAAGTTTAGACACATAAATTTTGAAGGCCTAGCTACCATATTATTACCCACAAGGGTAAAGGAACAGTACCACTGCTTGATAATTGGAAAGTCCCAGTGTGTCAACCTCTGTGCTTCGTGGCAAGGTAGACTAGCAAACATGCCCAACCTTTACTCACATTCGAGAAAACACTCCCAACAAGATTGTTTGCACCAAAATCGAAGAGGCATCGCCCTCCGAATCTCGAGAGCCAAACTCCCAACATGATTACTTTCTCAAAAATCGAAGAGAGGGTAAAGGAACAGTATCACTGCTGGATAATTGGAAAGTCCCTGTGTGTCAACCTCTGTGCTTCGTGGCAAGGTAGACTAGTAAACATGTCCAACCTTTACTCACATTCGAGAAAACACCCCCAACAAGATTGCTTGCTCCAAAATCGAAGAGGCACCGCCCTCCGAATCTCGAGAGACAGACTCCTAACATGATTACTTTCTCAAAAATCGAAGAGAGGGTAAAGGAACAATACCACTGCTGGATAATTGGAAAGTCCCTGTGTGTCAACCTCTGTGCTTCGTGGCAAGGTAGACTAGCAAACATGCCCAACCTTTACTCACATTCGAGAAAACACTCCCAACAAGATTGCTTGCTCCAAAATCGAAGAGGCACCGCCCTCCGAATCTCGAGAGCCAGACTCCCAACATGATTACTTTCTCAAAAATCGAAGACACCGCTCTCCGAATCTCGAGAGCCAGACCCCCAGCAGGATTGCTTTCTCAAAAATCGAAGAGGCATCGTTCTCCGAATCTCGAGAGCCAGATCCCCGATAGGATTGCTTGTTCAAAAACCGAAGAGGCACCACTTTCCCAACTTCAAGAGTCTGATCTCCTTGGATAAAGCTTGTCTGTAATCTTCACACGCAACATCAGCGTTCCAGATACCACAGACCACTTTTTCAAAGTGCTCTGACAGAGTTAAAACTTGTGAAGCTGGCAGCTCCCACTACCGTGCTATGACCAAGTATGGTAAAGGAATAGCATTATTACTTGATGTTAGGGAGACTCCTATATATGTCGACCTCCATCCCCAACGGACAGGCAGACCTGCAAAAATACTCAACCCTTCATCTTATCTGAGAGGGCACTCCCAACGAAGCCTTTCGAAATATTCAGCTTTCTTTCCCCCCTCGATAATACCTCTGTAAACAAGCTATACTAGAGCAAGAATATCTCATATCATCAGGGTTAAAAGCAAGAGTATCCCATATCATGCTTTTTCCCTGTCTTTTCCTTTGGCCTTGTTCTTACCTGCAAGACAAGGAGAAAGAGAGCAATCAGTCAGCACTTGGAATCAAGCTTCCAGCTAGGAACTGACTGCCTGGAACCCCTTACCTGATTACTTACCTGGCATTGCTCTCGAGTACTCATCTTCAACATCTTATGCTTCCAGGGAAGATACCGCATCTGCCTGAGGAACAGATAGGGCAAGTGAGAAGGATACAAGGAAGCATGTGGAGACAAGCGTAACAGCACACGTGCCGATACATCCACTACTCTGTCAAAAGCAAAAGTATCCCATATCAGTAGGGTCGAACGTACTCTAGATTTGATGGACTTGTTTTGACCCTCAAATTCTTCAGTCGGCTTTATACTCTGGAGGAAACCAAAAAACCCTCCAGCCCAGTTCAAGAATAAGCCTGTGGAAAGTTACTTCTTCAAAAGCAAAAGTATCCCATATCATCTATTCTCATTTTTCTTCTCTTTATCCTTCATGCTGCCTGCAAGATAGGGAGAATGTGAACAATCAGTCGGAGCTCTGATTGCTTACCTTGTCTGTTACCTCTTTTAGCAGATCCCCTAGCTCGGCGACTTGGGGGACTCCTACTACATGGTTTGTATCGCGCTTGACCAAGCCTGAAACTACAAGTAAGCTTCAAGTGACATTGATACATTACCTTGTGCATCTCCACCAGTTACAGATACCACCCCTGGATGGAGGAAGAGTACTTCCAGAGAAGATGCCACATCTACCTATGAGACAGATATGGAAAGTCAAGACGATACCACACTCTGGTACTTAGAAGTTTCGTGGTTACGAGATCACTCTCCCACAATATTTCCTAATGTCATTTGTACTAAATCATTCACTTGTACTCCCTAAAGGAGAGCTTGAACCTATGTACTTGTGTAAACCCTTCACAATTAATGAGAACTCCTCTATTCCGTGGACGTAGCCAATCTGGGTAAACCACGTACATCTTGTGTTTGCTTTCCTATCTCTATCCATTTATATACTTATCCACACTAATGACCGGAGCAATCTAGCAAAGATCACAAAAAGTGACCGTTTTCGCTACCTAGGATCTATCTTGCAAGAGAACGGAGAACTAGATGGAGATCTCAACCATAGAATGCTGGATGGATGAAGTGTAAGAGTGTATCCGGCGTGTTGGGTGACCGTCGTAGGCCACTGAAGCTCAAGGGAAATTTTATAGGACGACAATAAGGCCAGCGATGTTGTATGGCACAGAATGTTGGGCGGTGAAGCATCAACACGTACACAAAATGGGTGTAGCGGAGATGAGGATGCTTCGTGGGATGTATGGGCACACGAGAAAGGATAAGATTGGGAATGAGGATATCCGAGGTAAAGGAGGAGTAGCCAAAATTGAAGGAAATATGAGAGAAAATCGGTTCCGGTGGTTTGGACATGTGCAAAGAAGGCCTACTGACGCTCCGGTTCGAAAATGTGACTACGGGACAGAGGTTCAGGGCCGAAGGGGTAGAGGAAGACCTAGGAAAACTTTGGAAGTGACCCTAAGAAAAGACTTGAGTACTTGGATCTAACGGATGACATGACACAAAACCGAGCGCAATGGCGTTCTAGGATTCATATAGCCGACCCCACTTAGTGGGAAAAGGCTTTGTTGTTGTTGTTGCTGTTGTATGAAAGTTTCACTCTTTTTGCACGTCCAAAATAAGAACATAATTTTGCATGTCAAAATAAAAAATTTCCATATAAAAAAGGTATAGAAACAAAAGTCAAAAGCAAAATAACACACAAATAGAGCAAAAATAACAAAGAAACCATTATTTTCTTGAAATAAAACCACTTTCATGAACCAATAAATAAAAAACCCACATAGTCCAACTAGTTATTAGGCGGCGACGACAATTAGTACACTTATCTATCTATTTGTTTGTAAACTCCCATTGGTCAAAATGGGTATTTAACAAGAAGATAATTAACTAGGACTGGACACTCGTTTCTTATTTATTAACCTTCTTTATTTTCAACTAAAATATATGTTCTTTGTTCGAAGTTAAACTCATTTAACGGTTTGATTAGCACACGTAAGACTCATATTGCTTCCCTTTTACCACCAATTACAAGGTATAACTCTTGTTATGAATATCAATTTTTTTCTTCTAATCACGCGATATTCTAAATTATTCATTCATCATATACGTGTTATGCCAAGCCTAATTATTGTTGAAGCAATTGTTTTTGTTTGAAATTTTAAATTGGTTTTTTTTCGATTTCAATTTTTTGGATTTTTGTGAGAAGGAATAAGATGAACTAGAAGCTCAAGACAAATCTTCAAAAATTAGATTATCAACACATATTGGTTAAAAAAAAGGAATATCAACACATATATTTGATTAAGAGATAAGTGAAAACAATAATTTCTCAATTTAGTCTCATAACTAAAAATTCATAAATATTAGTCCATGAATTTTTAATAATGTAAAACAATAGTCACTTTAGTTCATTCCGTTAGAACTTTCATCCGTATTTTGCCTCTTTAAACCTTTATTCTAGAGAAAGTTATAACGAAGTTAGCGAAAAGACCATTGCTCCACCTTATAATAAATTCAGGATTAATACTCACCAATTTTTAATTTAGCCAGAGCTCCAATTTGACTAAAATTTAGGGACATTGCTCTAATTTTCTCTACGAGAAGCAGACAATCTAGGGTTTTGGTTTGAAGGTGAGGATGGAATGTTTTGAAATTACCTTTTTGGCCTTGTCCAAAGTATCCTTTCTATTCGTACAGTTCTACTTTTTTAATTTAAACAGTGATGCGAGTGGTGAGTCGAACTTTTGTCTTGGAATAAGTCTTCATTTCATAATTCACACAATGCAGACAATCTAGGGTTTTGGTTTGAAGGTGGGGGGGGGGGGGAATATTTTGAAATTACCTTTTTAACCTTGTCCAAAGTATCCTTTCTATTTGTACAGCTGATTCATCCAAGATCTATCTTGGGGGGCTACGTCTTTAATTTAAACAGTGACAATCTAGGGTTTTTGGTTTGAAGGTGAGGGGGGAATATTTTGATATTACCTTTTTAGCCTTGTCAAAGTATCCTTTCTATTTGTACAGCTGATTCATCCAAGGCCTACTTTTTTAATTTAAACAGTGACAATCTAGGGTTTTGGTTCGAAGGTGAGGGGGGAATATTTTGAAATTACCTTTTTAGCCTTGTCCAAAGTATCCTTTCTATTTGTACAGCTGATTCATCCAAGGGCCACTTTTTTAATTTAAACAGTGACAATCTAGGGTTTTTGGTTTGAAGGTGAGGGGGGAATATTTTGATATTACCTTTTTAGCCTTGTCCAAACTATGATTCATCCAAGGGCTACTTTTTTAATTTAAACAGTGACAATCTAGGGTTTTGGTTTGAAGGTGAGGGGGGAATATTTTGAAATTACCTTTTTAGCCTTGTCCAAAGTATCCTTTCTATTTGTAGCTGATTCATCCAAGGGCCACTTTTTAAATTTAAACAGTGACAATCTAGGGTTTTGGTTTGAAGGTGAGGGTGAAATATTTTGAAATTACCTTTTCAGCCTTGTCCAAAGTATCCTTTCTATTCGTACAATTCTACTTTTTTTAATTTAAACAGTGATGTGAGTGGTGAGTCGAACTTTTGTCTCGGCATAAGTCTTCATTTCGTAAGTCACACTGAAACTCAACTTTCTCACCCTAAAGTAGCTTTCGATTGTAACCCTTGCTGATCGACTTAAATAAAAACTAAATAATAATTCAATAAAACAACCAAAATAACAATAATTTTGAGTCTTTGGCTTTTAAATGAAGCCAAGTGCAAGGATATGGTAGCACATGCTTACGGCTTAAAATTACATTCAACGCCGATTGTGTTCTTCATTCTTTTTATTTATTTATTTATTTTTTAACAAACTGTTGACCCTAAAAACTACAAAACCTACGTGGCGCGCATGCCGAGTAATTAATGAGCTAACTACGTCCTTCGGTGAATGCGGGGCGTGCCAACTCGTCGACCGAGCTCGGCCGAGGAGTAAATTTGTTGATGTTGCGTTGGGTGCGCGGCTGACTTCTGCGTCTTGCGATTGCGGCCGAGAAAGGAACACGTCTCGGCCTCTTGGGCTCTCGAACCTGAAGACAAGGTTACTATTCTTACGAAGTTCAATATCAAATTCGGCTTTCAATATGCCGAACGTAATAACGTGTAACACCTCACTTCGCCGAGAAGGCTGATGAGATGACCTCGACCAATAAGGGTTCAGAAACCCTTCTCGACCGAGACTTGGATAGGTAATCAACCGTTCTCGCCGCAGTGCTGTTGATGCCAACGGAAGATACTGCGAGACCGATTGATTCTACGGTGACAGAGCTATCTATGCCGACTTAAGATATCACCGGTTGCTTCCACAGTGCTGTTGATGCCAACGGAAGATGTGTCAGCGAAAAAGGAAAAAGAAAAATCACAAGTTGTGAGAATTTGCGCAGGGCAATTTTGTATTGATTTGCAGGGGCTCTCCTTAATGCACAGCTTCCCCTATTTATAGCGCTGGTCCTCGAGCCCGAGTTACAATCCTATTCGGACTAGGTTTCCCTCCCTGGATCAACATCACCTCGACCAATCCTATCTCCACTAGGACTACGAATCTAGTCCTTAACTGAGCCGGATTCGCTTTCTGGATTACTGATCCCGTCGAGAGTCCCTATTGTACTAGGACTCGGCTTGCGTTCTGATTTAACCGACCTAGGCTTGGAAGCCCATGAGCTGAACGATCCATGGCCCTTTCGCCGCACGGCCTCCCGGGCCGAGAGTGATCCTACCCTCGGCCCAAAATACCCTCGGCCCAAACTATTATTTTGGGCCCAAACATTGCCCCCTCGCTTCTGAGGTCCTCGGCCTGAATTCTTTGGCCGAGTTTCGGCCTTGAAGAAGCGAATCTACCACTCAGAACCCTAATGCCCGAGTTCCAAGGCGCATTTATTGAACATGATTGCACGATCTTGATCCTGCTAACCAAACTCGCCACGTGGCGTCCTCCAACACGGCCAACCCCAATGATGACGTCTAAGGCGTGCGGCTGCCTGAACCGTCAACTTAACCACTACCTCAATTCGCGAGCCACTATCTCAATCCGTGAGTCCACCTGTCATCGTGCAAGCGTCGAAACGTCTTCCGCCATTAATTTCGCCGTCACACGCGATTGTGCGCCCCCAAAACCTGAAACCATCGGTCTTCTCAACTGCATTTCCCAAATGTTCATCATGATCAACGATTCATTCGGTCGATTTTGCCCTTTGTTTTGAATTTCGAACGATTGCTCTTCCCTCCACAACTTTATAAATACCGAAATTCTCTCATTTGCACTTTACGCTCTCAAAATTTTCTGAAATCTCTTGCCCTTCTTCTCCAGCACATTTCTTTTTCCAGGTCTTCGTCTTCAAATCCCCCAACCCAGAAAACCTTTTACGCCGTACTTCCTTCCTATAATGGCGTCTTTCATCTCCAAGCTTTCCAGGGAATGTGAACAGCACCAGAAAATCCTTGATCGGAGCTTGATCAAAACCATACGGTTTGAAAGTGACATGAGCACTGTCCACCAAATCTTGGGTCCTCTCTTCAAGGCTACAATACCGTCGACCATTACTGGCCTTCTCCAGGAGCACTGCCTAACACCCTTGTTCCAAGGGTTTGAATGGTCGAGATGGGATGCGGCAAAACCCCAAGGCTCCTGGCCCTCGACGACCACAACCTGGGCAGCCTGGGTCGTTCGAATGGAACGGCTCTTCGGCGAGCAATGGAGAGCCCTCGGCATTTACGACGACATCCTTCTCTCGTCAATGGATGTCATTCTCGATAAGGAGCTTCTCCTAGCCGCCTTGTGCTTCTGGTGCTCGGCCACCAACACCCTGGTTCTTCTTCTTGGTCCCATCGGTCCCACCATCCTTGATGTCACCGCCATTCTGGGGACTTCGGCAATCTGGATCCCTATCGACGCGGCCCTCTCTGGGCACCCGTCGAATATTGATCTGAAGACGCTTTTCGATCGACGAGCCTTCGAGACCTTGAACCATGACGGTCAAATCCCGTCGAAAGAAGACATTCAGAAGCTCCACAAGAACTTCTTTAATTACAACACCCTCTATCTTCACTTCGCCGGCCGAGGAGAAGAGGACCTGCGAGAGGAAGAGCATGAAGCCTTCCTCTTCTATTGGTACAACAAATACATTTGTTGTACCAAGTCGAACAAGTGTTTGGTCGAGAACATGCCGGTAGCCGAAGCCATGGCTAGTGGTCACGTCTTGGCACTGAGTTCAAACATTCTCGCGCCATCTCTTCCGTTGCCTGGCCGAGGCGACCCTCCACAAGGTCGACCCACACCAGAATGGTCCCCTCTGGGTCTTCCAGCTCTGGTTACAAGTGTACTTCGCCTCCCTTCGGCCGGCCATAGCTGACTTCTCGCCAACGGAGGCTCTTGGACCTCAGCTGGCCTCCCGACCGACACCTCCTCACCAAGCCGAAGAGGTATTTTGGTACCTCTTCGCTCTTGATGATCTCTCCAACGACGAATTCTTAATATGTCGTCGTCGGGACTATCCTTCCTCCATCATACTACCTACCTCTGTGTGGGGCGCGGAGGAGGATGCCGAGCTTCGTCAGACTTGGGGGTCGTTTGTGCTCGCTCGCGACCTCCCTCTCGGCTGCGATGGGAAACGGTCGGGTTGGGAAGTGTACCATCCGAACTTCCTTGCCCGACAGCTCGGCTATCTTCAGGGCTGCCCTGTTCCCCTTCTCTCCTCCTGAACAGTCCTAAGCCGTGGACGTGAACCTCGTTCCTCGGAGAAGGAATGTAAAACTGCCGCGAGGGAGTTCCAAAAGTACTGCAAAAAATTCCGCCTTCGACCGGCCACCCCAGAAACCCTTTGCACCGACACCTTCGGTGAATGGTGGGAAAATTACACCCAGGAGTTCTTTGGTGCTCCGGTCGAAGAGGTGCTGAACAAACTCTTCGGTGACCGACCTAAGAAGGCCTCGGCCCCCCAATCTCAAGGTAATTGTTCATTTCTCCTCTTTTCTTTCAATTCTGCATACTGATTTGCCTTGCTGAATTGCTTTTATCTTCTCAGGTAGTCAGCCTTCAAGAAAAGCGGATGCAGTTGCCGCTGTTACGACCGAGAAAAAATCGGTCGTGGCCAAGAAAGACAAAACTGCTGGTCGGGTCGTGCTGATCAAACGGCCTCGCCCAGAGGCTGAGCCGGCTGTCGAGTCTCCCCCGCCTGCCAAGCGGGTAAAAAAACTGGCGAAGAAAGGTGCACAAGAGATCCACGTCATCTCCAATCATACTACGGGGACGACGACTCCCAGTGCTTCCCCTTCTCCCGCCGCCGGCCATTCCTTGGTCGAGAAACCGCCAGCTTCGGTCGTAGAGATAGTTCAAGCGTGGCCTGTCTCTGGGGCCGGCACACCAATCGTGCCTCCCTCCGTCGATGAGGCACCTGTCCCACAGAAGGCGGTTTCTGCGACCGAGGGCACCTCCCCCAAAAATCCAAAGCCATCGGTCTTCGTTCTGGAAGAGAGTGAGGGGAGCGACGAGGTCCCGCTGGCACATCGTCCTCATACTCACCGACAACCTCCTCCAGTGTCCGAGATGGCGGTTCAAGCCGGCCCCTCCACGGCCAATCGTGGCAAGCGTCCGGTCGAGGAACCAACGGCGGTGTCCGAACCCCTTGCTCCTTCTCAGGACCAAAGTGTTCCTTCCTCAGAAGCAGCTGTCCCGGTCGGCCCCTCCACAGCCGACCGTGGCAAACGACCAGTCGAGGAACCCGAGGCAACGGCGGAATCGCCCGTTCATCCTCAAGACCAGGGCTTCCACATTCCTTCGCAGGAGGCTACTTCGGCCTTCGTAAGTATCTTCCACCGTCTTTCCTTGATTGCTTTTCCGCTTTAGAATTCTAAACGAGGAAAATACTAAATGTCAGGTGCCTGTACATTCTTTTCACCGACAATTCTACGCGCCGAAGGGCATTATCTATATTTCTTGGCCGCCTCAGTGGCCATCAAACGTAGATAACCTCCATCGGCCGCATGAACTGAGAAGCAATCTGAGACACTGGGCTCGGCCATTGAGTTCTTTAGGTTCGAGCAACGATCCTAGGGACATAGCCGAGGTCTCCTCTCGGCAGGTTAAAAAAACGAAACCTTCTTGCTATTCTTGCCCTGCCTTCCTTTAAGCCTAAACTGATTTGTATGTGCAGGCTTCGTGGGAGGTCGAATTCAAAGCCCTCCTCTCCAGCATAACTGCCGAGTCCGGCCCTTCGGCTGCTCCGACTGAGGCTGCCGATCCAACCGCTCTAACCCAGCTGCGAGAAGTTCTGTCACTTTCAGCGCCGCAAGTACTCGAGCGCAACGGTCTTGATCTGCTTGGCGTGTGTCTAAACGATCTTGGGGCCGACGGTCGCCTGAGCAGAAATGCCATCGTTCGGGCATCGTCTGCCTTGGAGCGGGTTCGGGAGACATTTAGTGTCTTCTAGACCGCTCTAAAGGCCGAACAGGACCTGCAAGCTGCCACGGCCGTTCAAGACACTCTCCGTCCGAAAATCGACGCTCTAAGGGCAAAAGGAGAAGTATTAGCCGAGCTCGACCGTCAAATGGCCGAACTAGCAAAACGTCGGTCGGCCATCGCGTCCGAGTTTGCTAGAGACTTCGAGTTGGGCGAAAAGGATCGCCTAACTGAGTACGCGGCGACAACAAAGCGGGTCGAGTGGTTGAAGCTGGACAAGAAGAATCGGCAAGCTGAAGTTATCATGGCCGAGGTGCGGTGGTTGGAATTGAAGGCCCTTCTCGGCACCCTATTACCTTCTTCCCCTTGAATGTACTTAGTTTTAACCTGACTGACTTACTTAGCTTGTACATGCTCATCAATCTTAATGAGATGGTTTTGTTTATTCTCGCATTTCCCACGTTACCGGGTAGTACTTTTTCAAAAACTTCTCGTTGATTGGTAATTTGTGAACTGAACCGGTCCGGTCTTGAAGATGATACGCCCCTTTTCCGTATACCTTATGTACAACGAACGGTCCTTCCCAATTTGGCGACCACTTGCCGAACCTAGGGTCTTTTAGTCCTACGGGTAACACCGTTTGCCAAACCAATTCGCCTTCACCGAATGTTTTCCGTCGCACCTTTTGATTGTATGCTCGTTTGGCAATCCGTTTCTATGCCACCAGTAAGTTATAAGCGTCAAGTCGCACTTCTTCCAAATCTTCTAATTCTTGTCTCATGGACTGATTGTATTCGGTGCTAAACAAACTACTTTGTTCAATTAATCGCAACGAATTTATGCTTAACTAGACTGGTAACATTGCATCGTGTCCGCAGGTTAATGCGTATGGGGTTGTCGCGGTCGCCGACCGGGGTGTCGTTCGGTATGACCATAATGCCTCGTTCAACTTCAAATGCCACATGCCAGGCCTTTCTTTTATTACTTTTTCGAGGATGCCGATCAACACTTTATTACTTGCCTCGGCCTGCCTATTCGCCTGTGGGTAGTACGGTGTGAACTGTTCCAGTCGAATTTTCAAATTTGCCGTGTATTCTTTAAACCTTTCGGCTGTGAAGATTGTTCCATTGTCGGTTATGATCGTTTTCGGTACGCCGAACCGGGTCACAATATGTTCCTCCACGAAGTCGCAGACTTCTTTAGATGTTAGCTCGGCATATGATTTCGCTTCGACCCACTTGGTGAAATAATCAGTTGCGACTATTATCCATGCATGCTTAGCAGCTCCAGAAGATGGCGTGATTTTGCCGATTACGTCCATGGCCCATCCTCTAAATGGCCATGGCTTAACGACCGAATGCAGTGATTCGGCCGAGACCCTTTGTATAGGCCCATGGATTTGGCACTGTACGCATCCTCGAGCAAACTAGATACAATCTTTCAGTATTTTCGGCCAAAAATAACCGTGTCGTCGGAGTAGCCATCGCATTTTCCGCCCGGATTGATGAGCTCCGCATATCCCTTCATGAACCTCTGTAATCGCCCGGGCACTGTCTTGGGGGCTGAGGCATAGTAGTAACAAACCATCTTCGCCCTTTCGGTACAACTCATTCTGGTACATGACATAGTTGGTGGCGTGAACCCGTGTCCTGCGACTATGTTTCCCATTGGGGTTGTCAAGGTACTGCATAATGGGCTTCCTCCAATCATCTGGTATTACCTCGGCCGCACAAATTTTTATAGAGTCCTGCGGATCTAACAACGAAGGTAGGGGCATGACCTTGGTGCGTATCACGTTGTCTCGTTGGAGGATTTGCTAATTAACCAAGGCCGGGTATAACTGTCGCAATACTGGTATCTCTCAGCCTAGCTTGCCCCCCAAGGGTTGTGCACCGGAGGAGATTTGAGCCAACTCGTCTGCGTCGGTGTTACGAACCCGAGAAATATGCTCGAATGTAATACCGTCAAAGGACTCGGCCAAATAGCTGGCGACCATGTGGTAGGGCGCCAGAGTACAACTCATACAGCGAAAAGCCCCATTAAGTTGGTTAATTACCAATTCTGAATCACCGAGGACGAGTGCGCGGGTGGCGCACAAGTCAAGAAGGAGACCAAGACCAATGACAAGGGCCTCGTATTCGGCCTGATTATTGGTGCAGTCGAAATCCAATTTGAGCGAAAAATACCAACGCTCGTTGTAAGGAGATTGAACGACGATGCCAACGCCGGCCGAAGACGAAGTGCTGGAACCGTCAAAATACATCGTCCAATAATTATCGCGAGTTACCACCATGCCGATTTCGACATCGGCCTCCCCGAAACCGTAAGGTGAAGGATGTTGAGCAAGGAAGTCGGCCAATGCCTGACCTTTAACAGCTTTCTGCGGCACGTATTGTAAACTAAACTCGGACAACGCCATCGTCCACTTCCCAATTCGGCCCTTTACGATTGGTCGGGTGAGCATGTACCGGATAACGTCGGTCTGGGCAATGACTTGGGTGACCGACGGAAGCATGTAATGCCGAAGCTTGGATGCGGCGAAGAACACGGCAAGACAGAGCTTTTCAACGGCGGAATAATTGATCTCTAGGTGACTGAGATTGCGGCTAAGATAAAAGATAGCCTGCTCCCGTCCGGCGTCGTTATCTTGCGCGAGGAGGCAACCGATTGACTCTTCGGCCGCCGAGATATAGAGCTTGAGAGGCTTACCGCGCTGAGGAGGGACCAGGACATGTGGGTTTGTAAGGGAGACCTTGATTTGTGTAAATGCCGCCTGATGCTCTTCATCCAACACAAATTTATCTGAGTCCTTGAGTTTCAAAAGTGTGGAGAACGCTTTCATTTTACCTGCCGAATTAGCAATAAATCGGCAGAGGAAATTGATCTGGCCGAGTAAGGACTGTAGCTGTTTCTTCGTCGTTGGAGGTTGAGCGTTGATGATTGCACGTGCCTTATTCACATTGACCTCAATCCCACGGTGATGCACGAGGAAACCTAGGAAATTCCCGGCCGACACGCCGAAGGCACATTTGGCGGGATTCATCTTGAGGTTGTGCCGACGTATGCGGAGGAAAGCCTGTTGGAGATCATCCAGATGTGTCTGTCGGCGTTTCGATTTGATGACTACATCGTCGATGTAAACTTCGACGATGGTTCCAATTATATCATGAAAGATGGTGTTCATTGCCCGTTGGTAAGTGGCGCCGGCATTCTTGAGGCCGAATGGCATGACAACCCATTCGTAAGTGCCGAGTGCCCCCGGGCAACGGAAAGCAGTTTTGTGCACATCGGCTTCGGCAATGAATATTTGGTTGTACCCGGCGTGTCCATCCAGAAAGGATAAGATCGCATGATTCACCGCAGCATCGATTAACAGGTCTGAAATCGGCATTGGATACTCATCTTTGGGAGTTGCCAGATTCAAATTTCGGAAATCGATGCAGATGCGTAGCGCGCCACTTTTCTTTAAAACAGGAACGATGTTTGCCAACCATTCAACATATCGAGCCGTCCGAATGAACCCGGCGTTTAAAAGTCGAATCAATTCGTCCTTGATGCCGAGTTGCACTTCTGTTGAGAATCGCCGAGGGGGCTGGCGGAAAGGCTTACATCCGGGCTTAATACGTAGTTCATGCTCGACTAGAGTACGATCTAAGCCGGGCATTTTATGATAACTCCAAGCAAAACAATCTTTGAACTCCGTAAGCAAGGCATGCAACTCGTCCTTCATTTGCTGAGGAAGTAAAGCGCTAACAAACAAAGGCCGTGGGTCATCGTCCGTCCCAACATTAATTTCTTCCAGAGAGTCCTTAACTTGGGGCCGATGATCCTCGAGCTCGGCCGGGGCGGCTCGGACTTTATCAAGAGATAGGGCAGGACCATGATCTTCTTCGGTAAGGAACTCAACGAGGTTAACGCCTGAATTTGGTTGTCGAGATATAGTATACCAATGGGCCAGCAGTCGTTCCATCGTAGATGAAACTGCGGCCCTACGTTTGTCCTGATCGGTGTCAGACATCAGACTCGGGGAGGAAATTGGCTAATCCGAGTCTCCCCGAATCCTGGTGGACAGTCTCGGCGCCAACCTCGATAGCTTTCTGAACCGAAATCCGAGTCGGCCGTCCGTCTTCATTGAAACCTTGCAACGTAATGTAGCCAACGTTATCATCATAATACCGTGCTTGGATCATGTTAGCTTCAAAGGGCTGGCTATCGGCCGGGTGAACAGTGACCGAGTTGCCGTCCCAAAATACAAGCACTTGATATAATGAGGAAGGAATATAGCTAGTTTGATAGATCCAGTCTCGACCGAGCAGTGCATTATACTCGGTTTTGGAATCAACCACGAAAAAGGCAGTCATGTGGGTGCGACCGGCAATATTCACAGTTAACGGAAGTACACCTTTGGTTTGGGATTTATCGCCGGCGAAACTACTCATTGTGATTCCTGACGGAATAAGCTCGTCATTCGAACGGCGTAAGGCTTTCATGATGTTCAGAGGCATGATATTGACGGTAGCGCCACAGTCGACAAAAACTTTAGAAACTGGATATCCCTCGATGTGGGCCGTCACATATAATGGCTTTAAATGGTAAAGCTTGGCTGACGATGGACGAGGGAACAATTCGGCCAAGGCGGCCTTTAGACTATCAACTTTTGTTGTTGACTCAACTTCAGCAATCGACACAAAATCAACATGGCCGGGTTCTTCGGCCACCACATCTCCGTCGAGGAAATTTGGTTGAGCCGTGCTTGATTGAAAATCGGCAGGTAACACATGGACCATACTGATTTCCATATTATCCAGGACTGACGGGCCCATTGGGTCAATACCCTCCTCGCTCGGTTGGTCAGCGATTACGAACTCCGTTGCCGTCAGAGTCGGACAACGAGACGCTTCTGTTCCTTCTTTGATGGCTTCATTTGGCGGTGCTGCATCGGCGATTTGTTGGTCCTGCGTGACCGTCTCAGGTAAGGTTGAGATTAACGGTGCACTTGGGATCAGAACCTGAACCTGCTCTTGGTATTGTAGCCGGGCATCCCTGGTGTCGAGATAAGCATCGAAACGTGCAACACGTGCGATTTCATCGGCCGTAAGGCCGAAGAGAGAAACAGCTGAAAATACTTCAAAGTGATATCGTAAATACTGAAGGTCATCCGTTGAGAAAGAAGGTCGGCTGCATCGATATCGGTGTACGGGTCAACTTCAAATCCAAGGACACGAGCTTCTCTTATATGCTGGAACCTTGCTTTCAATCCTGGATCTGAGGTCTTCTGAATGATTCGCTCGGCATCTGGACAAGTCAGGACTAGATCAATGGTGTCCTGGCATGCCTTCGGCAAACCATACAGATCGTTGGCCGAATGTTTCTTATGAAATTCTCGCATATATTCTAAAGCCTCCTCAAGAAATGGTGGATGAAAATTCCGTCGAATTCTGATCAAAGGTTCTTGTATAGCTGGAAAGGAAATTTGTTTTCGGCCTCTTGCCTGAAATGCTCGAGGCGTGCCTTCATCTCCCCTGGTCGAAGAAGAAGTTTGATCCGTTTATCAGCCTCTTCAAACGTGGTCTCGACATCTTGGTCGACCAGCCGTTTCCCTTGAGCCAACTCTGTCATAATTGCTGGAGGTGGTCGCTCATCATCAGTGGCAACTATGTTCTTCGGCCGCCACTTCGGGGCCGAAGTTTCTTGGGCTGCTCGTCAGCGGGACATGCAATCTATCCTTTGATGCCGACGTTTCTGAGATTTGGACAACGCGATGTAGACCCCCCTCGAAGAATGATATGTATACCAACGTTGATCTCTAGGCTCGGGAGGCTTGAAGGTCTTTTGGCTCCGCAATGATTCTGAACTGCTAGAATTACGCTTATAGTAATCATCGTCATAGAATGAAGCATCAAAATCGAGGCGACGCCTGACTGGGGGTGTCTCTTCCATCTGTACTTTAGGACCGAGCCTCTCAAAGACCCCATGATGTTGGCCTTCATTGGCTACCTTTTGCCGGGTTGTGGCCACAGGTTGCGAAGAGGGATTCTCCTCTGGTTCACTGTCGACCTTTTCTCTACATTTCCTGCACAAAATCGCCGTCCCACTGTCTTCATCAGTGCTATAATCCATCATAGGTTTGACAATAGCGGGCCCCGTTAAAGCCGTGGGTGGTTTGTTTGAACGAAAATCGGCCATGAACCGTGGCCGAGAATTCTGATTCCGCAGGCGTTCAACCATTTCGGCCTTGCCTTTCCCTTTGTCCTTGGGTAGGTACGCATCGACCATGTTTACTGTTGCCGTGGGGAACGGATCAGTATCAACACTCATCTTCTTCTCGGGAAACTTCAGTTTGCCATTATCAATCCAGCTTTGGACGTTGTCGCGAAATACGACGCAATTGTTTGTCGTATGTTTGCTCGAATTGTGGTATTTGCAATACACCTTTCCTTTAAGTTCTTCGGCCTTAGGAATGTTGTGACCAGGTCGAAGCTTGATGATTCTTGCTGATAACAGTTGGTCAAAAAATTGCGTCCGCCTTGGTAATATCAAAAGTGTAAACCTTTGATGGTTTCGATGTTCCTTCAGTGGCCGAGCGACCTTTGGCTTATCTAGAATCAACCTGAGTCAATGCCTTGCAAACGTATGGCTTATCTATCACTATCTCAGCTGTATCCACACTAACACATTCATCCTCGGCTGATGCATAATTGACAGTAGGATTGTTGTAAATCGTCCCCCGAGTTGGAGCTTTCGAAGTCTTTTCCTCGCGGAGCAAATAATCATACTGTTCGACATGTTGGGCTAATTCGTACATATCCCGAAAGTTTGCCCCCAAGAATTTCTTTTTGTATTCGACGTCGAGGCCGTTCAAAGCAAGCCTGACAAATTCGACTTCGGGTAAAGGCACCCGGCACCAATTCCTGGCTGATTTAAACCTGGTAAGATAATCCATTGGTGACTCATCAGATGCCTGAGCCATCCGTGCTAGCGAAGAAACTGACATCTCCATCCCTGGCCGATAAAACTGCTTGTGGAATTTCTCGACCAACTCCTCCCAGTTTTGGACGGAATTATGAGGGAGATTGATATACCAGGCAAACGCCGAGCCAATCAATGAAAAGTTGAACAGCCGTAATTTATGGAAATCACTATTAACGTCTCCGCATTGCATGGTGAAACGAGCCACGTGTTCCAACGAAGACAGGGATGACTCACCGGCAAAAAGACTAAAATCTGGGATCTTGAAACCTTTCGGGTATCCAAACGTTTCCACGTAAGCCGGGTACGGATGAATAAACTTAGGAAACTTCGGCCCTTTCTTCATGGCCGAGTCGATCGTCCGCTGAACTTCGGTCATATCAACAGATGTTGCTTCGACCCTCTGGTCGGTTCCGTCTGACCTACTATTCGACCCTCCTCCTTTTTCCAAGTCAATTGGTTTGAGCTGAGCAGGAATAGGCTCGGTCGGTACAATTGGTACCGGATTGTTCCCTGGTGGAAAATGCTGAAGAAGGTCAAAAGGCCTGCTGCCACTGACTTTACTAACCAGCATCTCGAGTAGCCTGGTTTGTCGCTCATTGGAACTGAGTATCATGTCATGCAGCTTGTCAATGCCTCGACTAAACGTCTGCTCGACTGACCGAGACTGCTCATCTAGTCGTTTTCGAATAAACAACTTTGTTGGTGGATCAGATCCTTCACCACCATCATCGTCGCACTCCTCTACTATCCCTTCAGTGAGAAAGCAGGTGTTCCTGTTAGGGATTTCTAGACCGCGTAGTTGACTGCCGAGATTAACTTCTCTCTCTCGGCGAGTCGCGCTCGTGGACTTAGGTGTCACAGCGCTAAGGGGATTCTGCGCCTGCGGCACACTTTGTCCCATGCTTTGATTCGGCAAATCGGCTGTCGACTTTCCCATAGTTGTTTTCTTTTTTACCGATCGTGTTTCAATTGGCATGAACTTCGTAGTTTAGCACTGGGTCCCACCGGGCGTGCCAAAATGTTGACCCTAAAAACTACAAAGCCTACGTGGCGCGCAGGCTGAGTAATTAATGAGCTAACTACGTCCTTCAGTGAATGCGGGGCGTGCCAACTCGTCGGCCGAGCTCAGCCGAAGAGTAAATTTGTTGATGTTGCGTTGGGTGCGCGGCTGACTTCTGCGTCTTGCGATTGCGGCCGAGAAAGGAACACGTCTCGACCTCTTGGGCTCTCGAACCTGAAGACAAGGTTACTATTCTTACGAAGTTCAATATCAAATTCGGCTTTCAATATGCCGAACGTAATAACGTGTAACACCTCACTTCGCCGAGAAGGCTGATGAGATGACCTCGACCAATAAGGGTTCAGAAACCCTTCTCGACCGAGACTTGGATAGGTAATCAACCGTTCTCGCCGCAGTGCTGTTGTTGCCAACGGAAGATACTGCGAGACCGATTGATTCTACGGTGACAGAGCTATCTATGCCGACTTAAGATATCACCGGTTGCTTCCACAGTGCTGTTGATGCCAACGGAAGATGTGTCAGTGAAAAAGGAAAAAGAAAAATCACAAGTTGTGAGAATTTGCGCAGGGCAATTTTGTATTGATTTGCAGGGGCTCTCCTTAATGCACAGCTTCCCCTATTTATAGCGCTGGTCCTCGAGCCCGAGTTACAATCCTATTTGGACTAGGTTTCCCTCCCTGGATCAACATCACCTCGACCAATCCTATCTCCACTAGGACTACGAATCTAGTCCTTAACTAAGCCGGATTCGCTTTCTGGATTACTGATCCCGTCGAGAGTCCCTATTGTACTAGGACTCGGCTTGCGTTCTGATTTAACCGACCTAGGCTTGGAAGCCCATGAGCTGAACAATCCATGGCCCTTTCGCCGCACGGCCTCCCGGGCCGAGAGTGATCCTACCCTCGGCCCAAAATACCCTCGGCCCAAACTATTATTTTGGGCCCAAACACAAACAATAAATTATCTATCATAAAAGAGAGGGGATGAGTTTAGTTTCACAATGGGCCATCAATAATTTGGTTCAAATTTGTCTTTAATGAAAATCGAATCTAAAATCTCGTACTTACAAGTGAAGAGGAATACCACTAATCGCAGTACTAAGTGACACCACTTTTATTATTAAATTACCAGGAAAAAGGTCTGGACCACGTAAACAAACCCTAATTTCTATTGTCGACAAAAGAATTTGGACTTATTAGTTCTTTGCTTTTCTAAATAGACGATTGTCCCAAGTGGTTAACCAGATTGTTAACCAGGATATATGGGGGTAAACCATGGTATCATATTCAACATCGATTGTTAACAGGATGATATATGGGGGTTTAGCAGTAAGCAGTAGCACCATGGTATCATATTCAACATTGATTGTTAACAAGATGATATATGGGGGTTTGAGTAGCACCATGGTATCATATTCAACATTGATTGTTAACAAGATGATATATGGGGGTTTGAGTAGCACCATGGTATCATATTCAACATTATCATATTCAACATTGATTGTTAACGATATATGGGGGTTTGAGTAGCACCATGGTATCACATTCAACATTATCATATTCAACATTGATTGTTAACTTTGAGTAGCACCATGGTATCACATTCAACATTGATTGTTAACAAGATAGCAGTAGCACCATGGTATCATATTCAACATTGATTGTTAACAAGGATATATGGGGGTCCACCATTTTATCACAGTAACTTCGATTGTCCTTCCTTTGCGGTCAAATTTCAAGTTCTAACCTTTACTATTTTTTTATTCTTATTAGTTATTTTTGAACAAACGATAATATTGTTTATCATAAAAAAGAGGGAATAGTCTTAACTTCACAATGAGCTAGTAATAATTTGATTCAAATTTGTCTTTGACGAAAATCGAATCTAAAACCTTTCACTTACAAGTGAAAAAGAGTACCATTAAATTGCAGTAATTAGTTGCAACACTTTTATTATTAAATTACCAAGAAAAAGGTCTCGACCGCGTAAACAAACCCTAATTTCTATTTTCTCAAAAAGGATTTTGTTCTATTTCATGCTTATATAATCCAAAATCTCTATACCTTTAGCTGTATCTTGCTCTCCATAAACTCGCTCTCTCCTTTTCTGCATAACAAAATGAACCGTTTTTGTGCAAAGATAATCCAACTCCTGAATGCTCTGATAATCAGTCCCCTCGATCATGATCATCTCGATGGCGAACCAGACCTAGAAGCCGCTGTGCCGCAAGTTCCAGATCAGAGGAAGTACGATATGTCCCTAACCAACAACTTAGATTGGACAAAGATAATCGTCGAGTTTTGCTTGACAGCAGCGATCGGACTAGCGCTTATCCGCTTCCAAATTCCTCCCGGCCAGCTCCCTCTCCCTGTGACCTTTGACATTCTTGGACTATCAGTCTTACTTGCCTTCACTTGTATCTTGGTGAGCAAATCCATTCACTTTAGGTACTCTCTCGCCGAAATATCAATAGCTGACCTTTCTCTTCATTTTGGCATCTTCTTTGGGGTCACAGCCTTCTTCATATCCATGACCATCCCATTTCCTTTGTGGTTCAAATGTGCTACCTATTCTATCTACTTCGCCGCCTTCCTCCTTGTAGTTTTCTGCAATCTTCACTTCAATAAATATTACAAACCTCGTGGTTTTGAGTACCCTGTTGGAATTAAATAGAATTCAGTTTTGTTCAAGTGTTTAAGAAGGAAGAAATCAATAGAAAAGTGTATGTCTAGTCTCATAAGACAAGTGTATGCTTTAGATCTTTGTTTTGAATCAAGGGCTGAGATTGCTCTAGATTAGCTTGTAAGGAAATATCTGTGATTACTTCACAGATAAGAAACCTTTCACATTCCCTCCCCCGATTCTGTTTTCTCTGTTTCATTTTCTTGTCTGCCTCCAGGAACCAAACTAACTCACCAAAATTTATCATGGCCTCAGAGCTTAGGTTCTGATCAAATTCAGGACTGGGCGTTTTGTGTGTGTGCTTCGTATCTCTGAAAAGAAAAGGGGAAAAACATACCCAGATCGTGAAAATCTCATCTGTTCTTACAAAGCCTCACATGGTTACTTCGAGCAGTGGAGGAGATCTGAGGGCAACTATTTTCAATGGGATCAACTACGATTTTTGGTCCATCAAGATGAAGACCATATTCAAATCACATGATCTCTGGAATTTGGTGGACAAGGGTTATGAAACTGTAGAAACTGAAAATGATTCTAGCGATGAAGATCAACAGTCTGTGAGGAAGATAGCAATGAAAGTTAATGAAACAAGAGATGCAAAAGCTCTTGGTATCATTCAAGGGGCAGTGTCTGATGAGATCTTTCCTCGAATCTCAAACTTTGAAACCTCCAAGACTGCATGGGATGTTCTTCAACAAGAATTTCGTGGTGATAAAAAGGTTAGGTCTGTCAAACTACAATGTTTAAGAAGAGATTTTGAGTACACTAGGATGAATGATGGTGAAGCTCTATCTGTTTATTTAACAAGATTGACTGATATTGTGAATCAAATGAAAACTCTCGGTGAAGAACTGACAAATCGAAGATTAGTGCAAAAGATACTTATTAGCTTGCCTAAATCTTATGATTCCATTGCATCTATTATAGAAGAAACTAAAGACCTTGACTCCATTGAGGTTCAAGAAGTGATTGGTACATTGAAAGGCTATGAGCAGAGGTTAAATATGCATTCTGAAAACTTAGCTGAAAAGGCTTTTACTAGCCTAAGTGTGACTGAGAGAGATAGCAGTTACAGGGGTCAGGGGAGCAACTCAAATCAAAAGAAATTATGGAAAGGAAAAGGGAAGAAATGGGACAACAACCATACTTCACAATCAAAATCAGAATCTAGCAGTGAGTCTACCAAAACCAAGTGTAAAATTTGTGACAAATTACACTATGGTGTTTGCTGGTTCAAGGGAAAACCCAAATGCACCAAGTGTGACAGATTTGGCCATCTAGCAAAAGATTGTAATCCAAGAAGGAACCAAGTTGTCAACTATGCACATAGAGCAGAAAAAGAGGAAGTAAATGTCTTTTATGCTTGTAGTGTTGCAAAAACTGAAAACAAGAAAGGAATCTGGTATATTGACAGTGGATGCAGTAATCACATGACTGCATATGAATCCTTACTGATCAACATTGACAGAAGCTTCAATTGCAGAGTTAAAATGGGGAATGGACAACTAGTGGAAGCTACTGGAAAATGAACTCTTGTTCTAGAGACAAAGGGTGGAAGAAGATTCATCAAGGATGTAATACTTGTACCAGGTCTTGATGAGAATCTCCTTAGTGTGGGACATATGATTGCTCATGGTTACTTCTTACTTTTTGGAGACAATATGGTGGAGATCTTTGATGACAGAAGCCTCCAAAACTTGGTAACACAAGTTGGCATGACAGAAAACAAAAGCTTTCCACTTATGCTAGATTACAATGATTCAATTGCTCTAAAAGCAAGTGTTGCAGAAAACTCTTGGTTATGGCATAAGAGGTTCGGACATCTCAACTTTCACAGTTTAAAGAGATTGGAGAAACTACAAATGGTGACTGGTCTTCCTGAGTTACAAGAGACTAAAGAACCGTGTGAAGGTTGCATACTGGGGAAGCATCACAGGGACTCTTTTGAAACTGGAAGTGCATGGAGAGCAAGTCAACCTCTAGAACTCATACACACAGATGTGTGTGGTCCAATGAAGACACCTACACTCAGTGGGAACATATATTTTCTGCTATTCATTGATGACTGCACTAGGATGGTTTGGGTATATCTTATGAGAAACAAGAGTGAAGTCTTTTCAATCTTCAAGAAATTCAAAATGATGGTTGAACTTCAAAGTGGTCTCAAGATCAAAGGACTAAAAAGCGACAGAGGTGGTGAATTCACTTCACTTGAGTTCCAAGAATTCTGTGAAGGAGCAGGATTACAGAAGCAATTGACAGTGGCCTACACACCACAACAGAATGGTGTGGCTGAGAGGAAGAACAGGACCGTGGTTGAAATGACCAAGTCAATGCTCCATGATAAGAAAATGCCACTTTCTTTTTGGGGTGAAGCTGTCAATACATCTGTGTATCTCCTAAACAGGTGTCCAACTAAAGCACTTGAGAAGAAAACACCGGTTGAGGCATTTAGTGGCAGAAAACCAAGTGTGAAGCACTTGAAGGTGTTCGGATCAATCTGCTATGCACAGATACCATCTCAACTACGACACAAGCTTGAGATCAATAGTGTCAAGTGTGTCCTTGTAGGTTATGGAAGCTGTGAAAAGGGCTATAGGCTCTACAATATTGAGTCACGTAAAGTGATTCTCTCAAGGGATGTGGTGTTCAAGGAGAATGAAGCATGGAATTGGGAAACCAATAACATAGACACTATCTCATTTCCACTAGCAATGGAAGAAGCACAAGCTGAAGTGCAAAATGTGAATGAACCTGTTATACAAGATGAGAGTCAAACTGATTTTTCAACTCCAACACAAGGATCTCAGTCCTCTACTTCAAATGCAGAAGGACAAGAATTACAGGATTCCTCCCCTGAAACAACTCCATCGAGAATGAGGAGTTTAAATGAGATCTATGCAGTGTGTAACTATTGTGTTGTTGAACCTGAGAGTTTCGAAGAAGCTGAGAAGGATCAATCCTGGCAGAAAGCAATGAGTGAAGAAATTGCCATGATTGAGAAAAACTCTACTTGGAAATTGGTAAATAGACCGAGTGATAAACCTGTGATAGGTGTGAAATGGATTTACAAGATCAAACTGAATTTGGATGGATTAATACAGAAGAACAAAGCAAGATTAGTTGCCAAGGGCTACTCACAACAACCTGGGGTAGATTTCAATGAAACCTTTGCCCCAGTGGCAAGGTTAGACACCATTAGAACCTTGATTGCTCTTGCTGCCCAAAAGGGATGGAAACTTCACCAGTTAGATGTCAAATCAGCTTTTCTAAATGGCATTTTGGAGGAAGAAGTGTATGTGGATCAACCACAAGGATTTGAAGTGCCAAATAAAGAGGAGAAGGTCTACAAGTTAAACAAAGCACTGTATGGACTCAAACAAGCCCCCAGGGCTTGGTACAGTGAGATAGACTCCTATTTCAGCAAGAGTGGATTTAACAAAAGTCCTAGTGAAGCAACATTATATACAAAAACTGGTGAGAACTCTGAGATGCTTATTGTGTCTATATATGTTGATGATGTGGTCTTTACTGGTAATTGTGAAGAAATGATTGAAGAATTCAGAAGGGAAATGATGAGACAATATGAGATGTCGGATCTTGGCTTGTTGCATCACTTCTTGGGAATTGGAGTAATACAAGAAACTACTGGGATTTTCATACATCAACAGAAGTATGCACAATCACTGCTTGAAAGATTCAATCTGAAAGGATGCAAATCTGTGGCAACACCATTGATCACGAATGAGAAACTTTGTAAAGTGGATGGTTCTGAATCTGCTGATGAATGCTTATACCGAAGGATGGTTGGAAGTCTGCTTTATTTGACTGCTACAAGACCTGACATTATGTATGCAGCCAGTCTCTTATCAAGGTTTATGCATAATCCCACGAGAATTCACATGGGAACTGCTAAGAGAGTACTAAGGTATATCTCAGGGACCTTGGATTATGGAATCAAATATGAAAAGGGAGAAAAAGCAATTCTGGTAGGCTTCTGTGACAGCAATTGGGGTGGCAGTGAAGATGACATGAGAAGTACCTCAGGATATGCATTTACATTCGGTTCTGGGATATTTTCTTGGGCTTCTGTCAAGCAACAAAGTGTTGCATTGTCTACGGCTGAAGCAGAGTATGTGAGTGCTGCAATGGCTACCTCCCAAGCTATATGGTTGAGGTTTGTGTTAAAGGATTTTGGTGAAATGCAAGTGGATGCTTCACCACTTATGTGTGACAACACATCAGCAATAGCTATGACCAAGAATCCTATTTTTCATCAGAAAACCAAGCATATCAAAAGGAAGTTTCACTTCATAAGGGAAGCCTTGCAGGAGAATACCATTGAACTGATCTACTGCAAATCACAGGATCAAATGGCCGACATCTTCACCAAAGCTCTACCGAGGGAAAGGTTTGTCTATCTCAGAGGAATGCTTGGGATCAAAACCAGAATTCATTCAAAGGGGAGTGTTGGAATTAAATAGAATTCAGTTTTGTTCAAGTGTTTAAGAAGGAAGAAATCAATAGAAAAGTGTATGTCTAGTCTCATAAGACAAGTGTATGCTTTAGATCTTTGTTTTGAATCAAGTGCTGAGATTGCTCTAGATTAGCTTGTAAGGAAATATCCTAAGTTGATATTTATTGAAATATCTGTGATTACTTCACAGATAAGAAACCTTTCACATTCCCTCCCCCGATTCTGTTTTCTCTGTTTCATTTTCTTGTCTGCCTCCAGGAACCAAACTAACTCACCAGAATTTATCATACCCTACCCCAAACAATTCAATTCCTACAACCACCATTGATCCTGCAGTAGAATCAAGCCGTGGTGGTACTAGTACTGTTGATGAACAAGCATGCACCAGCAGTATTGTTTGACTTGAAAGAACTCTCCAGACCCGGGCCCTGCAGTACTGGTGACCAAATATGTACAACTAGTATATATAGAATAGCAAGATATACTCCTCAGATATGGGGATCTCATCGTGGGGGAAAAAAAATTGGGGTTCTCATTGAAAATAAAAATATATGGGGATCTCATATTTGTTGTAAGTTTCAATATCCAAGTGTATAATTTTGTTGTTTGGGCTTTAGTTGTCTGCAGCCTCGCATTACTGCTATGTTGTATCAATCGTATTTAATCCATTTGTTACTTCTATATATTTCACTTTCTTTTAGTGAAAGTAACTGTGTCCACCATTGATTGTTCACAATATCGTGATGTATTTTAACTGTCCAATTGCCAAAATTGACACGGTTAAATGCTGGTTTGGGAATATTTTTTAAATAACTGAAAACGTTATTGGTGAAAAATATTATTGAAACTATTTTTTTAGTAAAAATTTAAGTGAATTTAGAAAAAAACACTTTAATGTTTTTCGTCCAAAATCAATTCCATTAAAAACACTTTCAAATCATCATTAATTTTTTTAAGTATTTAATAAAACACATGAGAACAAAAAGGTAAGGGCAGTCCATAATTTTGATTTGGGCAGGTTCCTGTGTTGTTTGGGTTGGGACTTGAGAGTGAAGCCTAAATTAGGCATGGGGTTATTTTTTTTAGAGTTTTAACAAAAAGCATGTGATACTGTTCACTTTAACAAAAAACCACATTTTTATAATAAAAAGTCAATCATGATACTATTCACTTAACACTTTATTTTGTCCTTATCGTTAAAACTCAAAGTTTTCAAGCTATTTTCATTAGTTTTCCTTTATTTTTTTGCCACAAATTTGGCAACCACGTCAGCACAAATGTAGATTTTATATTTACCACGTCATCACTTAACGGTTTACTTAATGGATTTTCTAACAGATGTATGAATGTGAAATAAAATGATAAATAAATGTATGAAATTGAAATGTTTTAAAGATATTGTATGTGATTACGATCGATCCATGATGAGATTTTACCTTATTTTTTTGTTCGACGCCACGATGGCAGCACGCGTTTCTGCAGCTCCCGAAAAAAACCACACCAAAAAAGAATTATTTTTAAATATGTGAATCCTAGCTTGTTTTGACTTCTCTTCCCACGCTGTACCGAAGAATTTGCAAAAGGAAAAAGTTCAGAAAACTGGACTTGTTAGTTCATTGCAATCCAGGATACGGTAGCACGTACATATTGCTTAAAATTACATTCAATGCCGATTGTCCTCTTCATTTAGTACTACAATTTAAAATCTCTAATTTATAAATGAAGAAGAATAACGCTAAATTGTAGTATTAAATAACACCACTTTTATTATTAAATTACCAGAAAAAGGTCTGGACCACGTAAGCAAACCCTAATTTCTATTGTCGACACAAGAATCTTCGTTCTATTTCATAAATTAATTGTAAGCTTGCTTATATAATCCATCAAACCTTTAGCTGTATCTCGCTCTCCATAAACTATCACTCTCTCCTTTTCTGCATGACAAAATGAACCGTTTTATGGCAAAGAAAATCCAACTCCTCAATGCTCTGATAATCAGTCCCCTCGATCGTGATCATCCTGATGGCGAACTAGACCTAGAAGCTGCAGCGCCGCAAGTTCCAGATCGGAGGAAGTACGATAAGTTCCCAACCAACAACTTAGATTGGGGAAAGATAATCATCGGGTTTTGCTTGACAGCAGCGATTAGACTAGTGTTTATTCGCCTTCAAATTCCTCCCTGCCAGCTCCCTCTCCCTGTGACCTTTGACTTTCTTGGATTATTAGTGTTACTTGCCTTCACTTGTATCTTGGGAGTGAGGTGCTTAAAAAAAAAGCACCCATGAAAAAAAGCTATGAGGGTTTTAGGTGTTTGGTAAACTGAAAAAAAAAGGCTTATTTTAGAAGCTGCTGTGAGAATAAGCTGAAATCAAAGGAAAAAGCTGAAGCTGCTATTTGCAGCTTTGGAAAACTGGTTTATTTTCAAAGCACACAGAGCTATAGTGCTCCTTTAATGAAAATACCCACTATCAGACTGTTTTTTTTCCAAAACCACTTTTACAAAAAAGTTTACCAAACACTCTGCTGATTTATTTCACAGCCGCTTATTCTCACAGCAACTTTTTTTCAAAGCACAGCAATACCAAACCAGCCCTCAATCTTGTTACAGTAAGTTCTCATTTCTTAATTTATTTTTTGTTAATCTTTTGACATCAATTGAATAGACGTGAAAGGAGAGCTTGATATTGTTGACTACAATGAATACGCTTGTAGGGGTATAGAACAAAACCATCTTATGTTTTTGTATCATACTGTTCCTTTGATATTGTTGACTACAATGAATACGCTTGTAAGAGTATAGAACAAAACCATCTTATGTTTTTGTATCTTACTGTTCCTTTGATGTGATGCTTTAGTTTTTTTTATTTTTAGCGCGTGTAAGTCAGGTACGTGGTATCACCTTCATTATTAAATTACCAGGAAAAAGATCTCCACCACATAAACAAACCCTAATTTCTATTTTCAACAAAAGAAACTTGAACTATTTTATTAATTAATTGTACCGGCACTTTTGCCGTACCTCGCTTATATAATCACAGAACCTCTCTCTCCTTATGCTACCACTCTCTCATTTTCTGCATAACAAAATGAAACGTTTTATTGCAACGATAATCCAACTGCTCAATGCTCTGATAATCAGTCCCGTCGATCATGATCATCCCGATGGCGAACCAGAACTAGAATCCCAAGTGCCGCAAGGTCCAGATCGGAGCAAGTACGATAAGTTCCCAACCAACAACTTGGATTCAAAGATGATCGTCGGGTTTTGCTTCACATCAGCGATCGGACTAGCACTTATCCGCTTCCAAATTCCTCCTGGCCAGCTCCCTCTCCCTGTGACCCTTGACCTTCTTGGACTATTAGTCTTATTTGCCTTCACTTGTATCTTGGTGAGCAAATCCATTCACTCCAGGTACTCTCTCGCCGGAATATCAATAGCCGGCCTTTCTCATCATTTTGGCCTCTTCTTTGGGGTCACAGCCTTCTTCATATCCATCACCATCTCATTTCCTCTGTGGTTCAAATTTGTTGCCTATTCTATCTACGTCGGTGCCTTCCTCCTTGTAGTTTTCTGCAATCTTCACTACTATAAATATTACAAACCTCGTGGTTTTGAGTACCCTACCCCAGACAATTCAATTCCTACAACTGCCATTGAACCTGTGGTAGAATCAAGCCGAGGTGGTACTAGTACTGTTGATGATCAAGCATGCACCAGCGATATTGTTTGACTTGAAAGAACTCTCATGTACCAAGGATGTATATGGGGATCTCGTCGTGCGAAAGAACGAACTACTAGACATAGAATAGCAAGATATTCTCCTCAGATATGGGGATCTCATGGTTTTTTTTTTTTTTTTTTGATGAAAATAAAAATGTATGGGGATCTCATATTTTTTGTAAGTTTCAATATCCAAGTGTAATTTTGTTGTTTTTGGCTTTAGTTGTCTGCAGCCTCTCGCTACTACTATGTTGCATCAATCGTATTTAATCCATTTGTTACTTCTATATATTTCACTTCTTTTTTTTTTTTTTTTTTTTTTTGGAACCAGTTCGATCCTGGGACCATCGGCAACCCAGAAAAACCGAGTGGGATTTCGTGAATCTGGAAAAGGTTGACGGGAAGAAGAAACAAAATTCCCCAGTCCCCACCCACTCCCACTCCCACCCCCTACCTTACTTGTGAATCTGGAAGTGGCAGTGGGAAACTGCCACCGCCGAATTTCCCACCGTCGCCGCGATGCCAAGCCTAAAATTTAGGGACATTGCTCTAGTTTTCTCGACGAGAAGCAGACAATATAGGGTTTTGGTTTGTAGGTGCGGGGGGGAATGTTTTGAAATTACCTTTTTCGCTTTGTCCAATATATCCTTTCTATTCGTACAGCTGATTCATACAAGAGCAATCTTGGTCTACTTCTTAAACTAAATATTCATGGCAATATGCAATAAAATATTAGTATTTTTATTTTATAAAATAATAAAAAATAATTTTATTTTAAATTTCGGATATAATTTTTAATCAGTCTCGTTGTACCACGTTACATTAAATAAGAAATTACAACTTAAAGTATTTGAGAAAATATAAAATTGTGGTGTAAGGTGGAAGATAATAATAAAATATTTATAGAAAAATTAAATCTTTTTTTTACTTTTTAAATTTTTTTCGGATTTTTTTATTAATTGTTTACATTTTTTTTAAATTTTTACATTTTTTTATTAATTTTATAACATGGCTGACGTCAACCACGCATCACTTCGACCTCAGGCTCTCGGGCTGTGGATTCCCGCCTGGCCTGTCCACCGGGCCTCCCCCGAGCTCCATTCCCCGCATGGGCTGGAGTAGATTGCTGGGGCAATTGGGTCATTTCCATCGCCGGTCCATTGGGCTCCAACTCCTGTTGGAGTTGCTCTTACAATTCCTTGTTGCCGCTTCCGAAAAAACACACCAACCCTAGTTCATGTGCTACATAATCAAGTTAAATCTACATAGCTAACCGTTTTAGCCGATGTGCTATATAATCAAGTTAAATCTACATAACTAAAAGTTAGCTGATGTACTATATAATCAAGTTTAACTAAAAGTTAGCTGATGTCAGGAGTGGTTTGGGAGTGAGGTGCTTAAAAAAAAACACCTATGAAAAAAAGCTGTGAGGGTTTTAGGTGTTTGGTAAACTGAAAAAAAAGGGCTTATTTTAGAAGCTGCTGTGAGAATAAGCTGAAATCAAAGGAAAAAGCTGAATCTGCTATTTGCAGCTTTGGAAAACTGGTTTATTTTCAAAACACACGGAGCTATAATGCTCTTTTAATGAAAAGACCCACTATCAGACTGCTTTTTATTCCAAAACCACTTTTACAAAAAAGTTTACCAAACACTCTGCTAATTTATTTCACAGCCGCTTATTCTCATTGTAGCTATTTTTTCAAAGCACATCAATACCAAACCAGCCTTCAATCTTGTTACAGTAAGTTCTCATTTCTTTATTTTTGGTTAATCTTTTGACATCAATTGAATAGACGTGAAATGAGAGCTTGATATTGTTGACTACAATGAATACGCTTGTAAGAGTATAGAACAAAACCATCTTATGTTTTTGTATCTTACTGTTCCTTTGATATTGTTGACTACAATGAATACGCTTGTAAGAGTATAGAACAAAACCATCTTATGTTTTTGTATCTTACTGTTCCTTTGATGTGATGCTTTAGTTTTTTTTATTTCTAGCGCGTGTAAGTCAGGTACGTGGTATCACCTTCATTATTAAATTACCAGAAAAAAGATCTCCACCACATAAACAAACCCTAATTTCTATTTTCAACAAAAGAAACTTGAACTATTTTATTAATTAATTGTACCGGCACTTTTGCCGTACCTCGCTTATATAATCACAGAACCTCTCTCTCCTTATGCTACCACTCTCTCATTTTCTGCATAACAAAATGAAACGTTTTATTGCAACGATAATCCAACTGCTCAATGCTCTGATAATCAGTCCCGTCGATCATGATCATCCCGATGGCGAACCAACCTAGAATCCCAAGTGCCGCAAGGTCCAGATCGGAGGAAGTACGATAAGTTCCCAACCAACAACTTGGATTCAAAGATGATCGTCGGGTTTTGCTTCACATCAGCGATCGGACTAGCACTTATCCGCTTCCAAATTCCTCCTGGCCAGCTCCCTCTCCCTGTGACCCTTGACCTTCTTGGACTATTAGTCTTATTTGCCTTCACTTGTATCTTGGTGAGCAAATCCATTCACTCCAGGTACTCTCTCGCCGGAATATCAATAGCCGGCCTTTCTCATCATTTTGGCCTCTTCTTTGGGGTCACAGCCTTCTTCATATCCATCACCATCTCATTTCTTCTGTGGTTCAAATGTGTTGCCTATTCTATCTACGTCGGTGCCTTCCTCCTTGTAGTTTTCTGCAATCTTCACTACTATAAATATTACAAACCTCGTGGTTTTGAGTACCCTACCCCAGACAATTCAATTCCTACAACTGCCATTGAACCTGTGGTAGAATCAAGCCGAGGTGGTACTAGTACTGTTGATGATCAAGCATGCACCAGCGATATTGTTTGACTTGAAAGAACTCTCATGTACCAAGGATGTATATGGGGATCTCGTCGTGCGAAAGAACGAACTACTAGACATAGAATAGCAAGATATTCTCCTCAGATATGGGGATCTCATGGTTTTTTTTTTTTTTTTGATGAAAATAAAAATGTATGGGGATCTCATATTTTTTGTAAGTTTCAATATCCAAGTGTAATTTTGTTGTTTTTGGCTTTAGTTGTCTGCAGCCTCTCGCTACTACTATGTTGCATCAATCGTATTTAATCCATTTGTTACTTCTATATATTTCACTTCTTTTTTTTTTTTTTTTTTTTTTTTGGAACCAGTTCGATCCTGGGACCATCGGCAACCCAGAAAAACCGAGAGGGATTTCGTGAATCTGGAAAAGGTTGACGGGAAGAAGAAACAAAATTCCCCAGTACCCACCCACTCCCACTCCCACCCCCTACCTTACTTTGTGAATCTGGAAGTGGCAGTGGGAAACTGCCACCGCCGAATTTCCCACCGTCGCCGCGATGCCAAGCCTAAAATTTAGGGACATTGCTCTAGTTTTCTCGACGAGAAGCAGACAATATAGGGTTTTGGTTTGTAGGTGCGGGGGGGGGGGGGGGAATGTTTTGAAATTACCTTTTTCCCCTTGTCCAATATATCCTTTCTATTCGTACAGCTGATTCATCCAAGAGCAATCTTGGTCTACTTCTTAAACTAAATAGTCACTTCTTAAACTAAATAGTAATGGCAATATGCAATAAAATATTAGTATTTTTATTTTATAAATAATAAATAATAATTTTATTTCAAATTTCGGATATAATTTTTAATCAGTCTCGTTGTACCACGTTTCATTAAATAAGAAATTACAACCTAAAGTATTTGAGAAAATATAAAATTTGTGGTGTAAGGTGGAAGATAATGATAAAATATTTATAGAAAAATTAAATCTTTTTTTTACTTTTTAAATTTTTTTCGGATTTTTTATTAATTGTTTACATTTTTTTATTAATTTTATAACATGGCTGACGTCAACCACGCATCACTTCGGCCTCGGGCTCTCGGGCTGTGGATTCCCGCCTGGCCTGTCCACCGGGCCTCCCCCGAGCTCCATTCCCCGCATGGGCTGGAGTAGATTGATGGGGCAATTGGGTCATTTCCGTCGCCGGTCCATTGGGCTCCAACTCCCGTTGGAGTTGCTCTTACGATTCCTTGTTGCCGCTTCCGAAAAAACACACCAACCCTAGTTCATGTGCTACATAATCAAGTTAAATCTACATAGCTAACCGTTTTAGCCGATGTGCTATATAATCAAGTTAAATCTACATAACTAAAAGTTAGCTGATGTACTATATAATCAAGTTTAACTAAAAGTTAGCTGATGTACTATATAATCAAGTTAAATTTACATAGCTAACCATTTTACTCTAGAAACTTGAATACCCATCAGTTTTATTTTATTCAACATGTCAAATTTTACTTTTTCTTACAAATTGAGCTTCTCATGTCTAACATTCGCAACGTTACATGGGCAAAAGTAATAAACTCTCCATCATTTCTAAATTAAAAAGTGCATGGCAAAAGTATCTAGCAATTCATAATTTCTTTAAAATTTCAAATTTTAATATTACATGATCAAAAATCATTGTTCTAAAAATTCCTGCCTAGATGCTAAGCGGGTGGTCACCGTCTCGATTAATGCCTAAGCGTTTGAAAATTAAGAAATAGCGTCTAGACTAGCTGAGGTGCCTGACTAGACCGCCTAGCCCACCTAGACCCGTCTAAGCATATGCCTAGGTTGCGACTCACTTAGACAGAAAATAGAAAACTTTCAATTTGCATTAATTTTTTTTCAATAAATTGTAAGAAACTTGTTGAATACTTAAATGAACACACACTATATGCTTGGTCCCAAATGAAATGGCAGGCTGGTAGGGAATCAAATTAATAGGAGGTTCAAAGACAAAAGTCACATTCATGAGGGTGATTGAAGATTGTTATTTTGGGATCAAATTAGGGAAAATTAGAATGCCCTACATATTTTCTATAGTTGTTAGATTAAACATTCATCCCTTTTAAAGATTTGATTAAGGTGCTTCAATCAATTGCCACCTCAATAATTTTCTATTTATTTAATTTCCATGTCATTAATTTAAATGCGTTTATATAGAGGCATAAGGTAGCTTAGCAACTAATTGCCTATAATATAGGAATTTAATTTCCTCAATCCCCTTTTGCGCATTAAATGACATTTTTTAATAAAATAAAATAAAAACTAATTAACTAATTCCTCATTTCCTTATTATCAGTATTTAAAAAAAATACTCTTTCTATTAAAATTGTATCAATAAAAAGTCTTCAATACATATTTTTTTCATGTATAGATATATAAAAAATAAACTTAAAACTTATGGTACATTTGAGAACAAAAGTATCGACTTTTGGTACATTTAGATTTCAAATGTACCGAGAAACCAAATATACCAAAAATTCAAATGTACCATAAAACCAAATGTACCCATTGTTATGTAACGTTTTTCAAATATATATTGTAAAAAGAATAATAAACTTTTCAATCATTATGCATGCGGGTTTCTTATCAATTACTAATAATACGTAATATTACGTCATATAATATTCACAAAATTAATACGTTGTCTCTCTTATTACATCTTTCTATTAATTCTCATCATACATTCATCGTATGTTTACACCAACTTTAAATCTTTCAATATAAATTCTTACCAATCTGTTCAGAAAATAGGACAAAAAAAAAATACCAAACTTCGCACGTAAAGGTGTTCTGGTTTGGAAATTAAGATTTTCATGGGGTGTTTGGGGGTGTATATTTTATTTATACCATATTTAGGGCCTCGTATTTAGATCTCGTACAAATACTCAGGGGACTTAAATGTAATTATGGGATAAAGGAAGGGGCAAATATGTAATAAGTGAGGAGTCCTTATTCTATAAAAGGACCCCTCACCCTCACAATTAGGGAGAGGCTCATTCTCACCCTCGGAGCCAATTCCTAGGCCTGAGTCCCCTCTCTCATCCTCTCAACGTTCTCACTCTCAGAGCTTTCTCTCTCCCTCACTTCTCAGAGAAATATAATACAATCAGTGTGGACGTAGCCCAAACCTTGGGGTGAACCACGATAATTCTTGTGTCATTTACATTTTATGCAGATTCACGGTCGGATTTACGTTGTACCAAGACCATCCGGTTTTGTGCATCAACATTTGGCGCCGTCTGTGGGAATCGACACAAAAAGCTATGTCGGTTCTCTTTCATTTTTTCATCTCACCACCGTGAGACCTCACCACACTCCACTTGAATCTGCAAAAATCTGCAAAAAAAAAAAAAAAAACCCAAGAAAACACTGTACAGTCTTTTAGCCTGTAAAACACCAAAGTCTCTCTCTCACCCTCTTCCTTTCCGCAAAACACCGACTTAGAAAAATCACTTTTCCAATAAGCACATATCTCCTGCAGATTGAAGAGAAAAGCCAAGAAGCAGCCAAGACACAGAGCTTAAGCGCTTTGATTCGCTCCCATGGAACCCATCTCTCATGAACGACGACAACGCCGTCATTCAACTGGTCGGCAACGACGAGCTTGAAGGAGAGTCCCAGCGCATGGAAGCAGCTGCCCCAAAGTCTCCTCCGCCGGAATCTGCCATCCCTGTCAAAATCGTCGGAAATTTGCTGGAGCTCATTGACGAGCCTTTGCCGGAGATTCCCATTAAAGAAAAGTTTATTGAGGAGGCCAAGAGGTAAGAATGCACCGGGATACGGAGGGCGTCGCAGGTGAGGAGGTCGACGTCGGGTCGACGGAGGTACGCCGTTTTGGCTTATAAGAAGGGTCTCGAGATCGATCCCAATAACGAGGCTCTGAAGTCTGGTTTGGCTGACACTCAAGCTGGTGGGCTTACTCCGGCTCCGGCTCCGGCTCCGTCTTTCTTCTTGCTTCAGATCTCCATCGCGACGGTTACCATCTTCGCCCTAAAAAACGAGGCACTCGACCTTCAGCTCGACCCGAAATTCAAGCGGTTCCTTCATACGCTGCTCAAGTCCCTCCATATGCTGCTCATGTTCCACAGCCACATCGGGTCGGCCCAGTGGAAATCTGACAACATGGGCTATGGGCCAGGATCAGGTTACATGGTAAATTATAGATCATGTAGTGGAGAGGTCAGAGTTGTGGTGCTAGTCGATGTCTATCTCCCCATTGCAATGCTGGCTGGTTGGCAGTTCCCAAGATCAGGTTCCGTTGCCGGAGCTCTGTTTCAACATTTGAGTTCTGACTGTGGAGAGAGAAATGCAATGCTCATCAATGAAGATTATCTCGAAACTCAGAAGCTCCCAGTCAGAGTCAGAAGCTCTTGTCTTCCCTCAAAACATTCATTTTTTATTCGTGAGTCTAGGGAATATTCTTGGATGGTGTAACATCTTGTCATCTGGTTCAGGATACCGTCTCCTTTAATCATTGCCTAAGCCCACCACCACCACACCACACCAGTCTTCCTCCTCTGCGCACCCCCAAAACCTACGGGACTACCAGAACAACATCGTTAGCACGACGTCCTCGCTTCCAATCGACTCCACCTCCATAACCGACGCAGATGGCGATCTTGCCGGTTCTGGGCTGACCCGCCAGAAGAACGGCCCGACCCGTGATTTTTCCTTCCTTGATCATCTGGAGAATGATGCCAGCGGCTTTTCGGGTGGAAGTCTGGCCCACCATGCCCTCGGAGACGTCGCGGCTTCAATGGAGACATCACCATGTATCCAGTAGAAGGGCTGGTTACAATCAGTCCCAAGTTGCTTTTCAGATAGACCCATATCATGGAGCTAAGGTTCAATGTGGTGGTGGATAGAGAAAGCTGATGAAAGCAGATAAGAATTTTTTTTTATCTGATGAATTAATGTGTCGACCACCAACTCAAAAAGAAAAAGACACCATCATCAACAAAATAGGCAAAAGCAATCATCCACTAGCAGTGGCACGGGCACCACCAACGGGTCCTCCACGAACTCCAACCATGCACTTACTCATGCTGTAAACATGTAGTGCAGTGGAAAAGATAAAAAAGAGAAAAGAAAAAGAAAATGGATGTCTGGAGAAAAACAGAAACAAAAGCAAAAGCAAAAGAGAAAAGCAAAAGATTTTTCTATTATTATGATTCTTTATGTCTGCCAGAGACAGAGAGAGTGCAGAAGAAAAATACTGCAAAAGTAAGGAATAAACACCCCACCAGAATGATGTAATTTATTTTCCTTATCTTTCGGAAACATATGTATAAACCCCATCAGAGGGTAAAAAAAAAAAAAAAAAAAAAAAAGGCAAAGCCCAAAATAAATGGGCTGGAATGTTGCGTGGAGGGCAAAGGCCCATAAGCCCAAAATAGCACCAACCCGGTGACTAAAATTACATCCAGTACTACAAAAATTATTCGGCACCCTGCCGCTACTACCACCAACCAGGTGATCAAAAGTACACCGAGTACTCCAAAATTATTCGGCAACATACCGCTATTACCACCAACTAGGTGATGAAATGTACAACCCGTACTCTAATATCATTTGGCAACTAGCCATTCATACCACCAACTAGGTGATGAAATGTACAACCCGTACTCTAATATCATTTGGCAACTAGCCATTCATGCCACCAACTAGGTGATGAAATGTATAACCCGTACTCTAATATCATTTGGCAACTAGCCATTCATGCCACCAACCAGGTGATGAAATGTACAACCCATACTCTCCTTCATGCCACCAACCAGGTGATCAAAAGTACGCCTAGTACTCCAAATTATACATGAGCACTACTCATGTCATTCATACATAAACATTCATGAGCATCACTCATGACAATCATGCATAAACATTCATGACCATCATTCATGTCAACATTCATGAGCATAACTCATGTTAACATTCATGAGCATCACTCATGACAACATCCATGAGCATCACTCATGTCAATCAACATAAACATTCATGAGCATCACTTATGTCAATCAGCTTCAAAAGCTTCATTTACAAAAGCTCCAGCTTCGAAAGCTTCATTTACAGAGCTCTAGCTTCAAAAGCTTCACTTGCAAAGCTTCACCTACAAAGCTTCAGTGCAGGGTATACAAATACCGCATCCGAACAACCGCCATTTCGGCCCATACATGGATTCAATTTAAAGTCTCCAGCCAACCGACTCTATTGACCGAAGACTTGGGGGACTACATTATGTACCATATATTGGGCCTCAACTGGGCCTCATGAAAAATACTTGGGGGACTCTAGCCCATAACTTATGTATTAAGGAGCGAGCCCTTATTCTATAAAAGTGACTCCCTCACTTTCATTAAAAGATCACCCATGATTTATGTATTGAGGAGCGAGCCCTTATTCTATAAAAGGGACTCCCTCACCACCATTAGAGAGCATCGCCGCCTACTAAGCAATCGCATCGCCGCAAGCATCACTCCTAACCCATCACTTATGTATTGAGGAGCGAGCCCTTATTCTATAAAATGGACTATCTCACCACCATTAGAGAGCATCGCCGCCTACTGAGCAACCGTCTCGCTGCGAGCATCAACTCTAACCCATCACTTATGTATTGAGGAGCGAGCCCTTATTCTATAAAATGGACTCTCTCACCACCATTAGAGAGCATCGCCGCCTACTGAGCAACCGTCTTGCTGCGAGCATCAACTCTAACCCATCACTTATGTATTGAAGAGCGAGCCCTTATTCTATAAAAGGGACTCCCTCACCTTCAAACGCCACAAGCCGAGCCAACCAAGGCAACATAAGCTACAAGCAGAGTGGCCTCGCAACATGTGCTACTTCTAGTTGAGCATCATTTCAGATTGGGCACCGCCTCATATCAAGCATTAGTTCTAGACGACATCTAGTTACTTCGGCCCACACATGGACTGAATTTCAAGTCTCCAGCCAAAAGACTCTCTTGACTGAAGACTTGGGGGACTACTGTTTATACCATATTTAGGGCCTCGTATTTAGATCTCGTACAAATACTCAGGGGACTTAAATGTAATTATGGGATAAAGGAAGGGGCAAATATGTAATAAGTGAGGAGTCCTTATTCTATAAAAGGACCCCTCACCCTCACAATTAGGGAGAGGCTCATTCTCACCCTCGGAGCCAATTCCTAGGCCTGAGTCCCCTCTCTCATCCTCTCAACGTTCTCACTCTCAGAGCTCTCTCTCTCCCTCACTTCTCAGAGAAATATAATACAATCAGTGTGGACGTAGCCCAAACCTTGGGGTGAACCACGATAATTCTTGTGTCATTTACATTTTATGCAGATTCACGGTCGGATTTACGTTGTACAAAGACCATCCGGTTTTGTGCATCAACATATTTCAATAAGATCATTAGACTCAAACAGCAAGTTAGTGATATATGATATATCATCCTGAATCAAACCTTGTAGTGAGTTCACATTGAGCCGTTGTGCACCAATTTTCACACTAAACTCGAAATTCATTTATATATGTGCATCATATTTGTATTGAGTTTGAACTCAATACAATCAAGTAAGACATAACATGACACAATTCGATGGAAGTTATTAAACAATATCAAACCAAACGCTACACAACAGAAATTATGATCAACGCAAAGTTTCAAACCAGAGGGGTCGGTCATTTACAACTATCTCCAACTAAATTGTGGTCTTGCAGTTAGATTTCCAACTGGTTGATTGGCCAATTGACTTAAAAAAGAAGGGTGTGATTAGTCAAAACCGTTAACTAATCACTACAGGCTGGGGGTTGGTGGGATTACAGGTAAATCCCGCGTGGTAAACGTTTCCTCCGTCCATCTCAAACCTCCCTCTTCTTTTAAGGAATTGAATCCCATCCGGATTCTAAGATTTTCACATTTTAACCATTCATTTTGTATTATGTGATCATAAATTATTTAATTTTTTATTCAAAATTAATTACAAATAATATTTGACAAAACTAACTGCACGATATACGATAAACGATTAGAATGATTCTTACGAAGTGGATCCGGAGAGGATCCTCCTCCCTTTTTTAATCTTTACACACCAACTCACCCCCACCGACGGCCGAGATTAAATATGATCCCCTTGATTCCCTTGCCACGTGACCGAGATGAATCTAACCCAAATTATGCAGCTTAGGGGGGTGGGGAGGGCCACCCACATTTCCCTATAAATTGGGACCTCAAAACCCTTACTTCCTCGAACCGCTTGAGGAGGAAACCACAAAAACCCATTCTTTGCCTCTACTCAAGCTACTGTCTCCCCCCTTAACTCTCTCTCGATTCCCTGGTGCGTCTTTGATCCCTTCTGGGTTTCGATTTCTGGGTTCGTCTCGCTTTGTTTGGATATGGGTTTTAGATCTGTTGTTTGGAGTTGGTGGTTGTGGAATTCGAATCGTTTTGTGTGTGATTTGGGGAAATATGTGGAAATTGGATCTGGAGTTTTGTTAATTTGTGTGGATAAAATGGCTGCCTTATTTTTCGATTTGTTACCGTTTGGATAAGATTTTAGAAGTGGACTATGACACCGCAGATTGAATTTTTGTTGAAATCTGGAAAGTTTTGGATCTGGGTTTTTGGTATTTTTAGTAGATCTATTGCAAAGTAGTTGCTTTTCTAGAGTTGTGACGGTTGGAGTTTTAGATATTAGAAGTGGACTCTGACATTGCAGATCGAATTTTTTGTTAAATCTGGTAAAATTTGGATCTGGGTTTTTGGTATTTTTTAGTAGATCTATTGCAAAGTAGTTGCTTTTCTAGAGTTGTGACTGTTGGAGTTTTAGATATTAGAAGTGGACTCTGACATCGCAGATCGAATTTTTTGTTAAATCTGGTAAAATTTGGATCTGGGTTTTTATTAATTTTAGCAAATCTATTGGAAAGTAGTTGCTTTTTCTTGAATTGTTACCGTTGGCCACTAAAGATTTTAGAAATGGACTGTGACATTGCAGATCTGGTAGCAGTTTATGCATGCAATTGATTTAGTAATCATATCGTATTTTGAATTTTGGATTTGTATTTTGTTTTGCATGTGTTGAAGTTTTAGATTTTGTTTGCAGAAGAATTGATAACTGTGGCCTTGTAGATTTGCATTTTCTTATTATGTGCTATGCTATTGTGTTTTTTTTCAGATTGTAAGATATGGAGACCTTCTTGTTCACATCCGAATCAGTCAATGAGGGTCACCCAGACAAGCTTTGTGACCAGATCTCCGTCGCTTCGTCCTCCTGCATCTCCACACCTCCCACGCCGTCGCTTCATCCTCCCATCCTTCTCCCTCCGTAGCTCCTTCCCTCCCGACACCCTCTCCCGTCCTTCTCCCTCCGTAGCTCCTTCCCTCCCGTCATTCTCCCTCCGTACCTCTTTCCCTCCCTCCGTCGCTTCATCCTGACGTCATATGCCCTCAGACGCCATGCTGACGTCAGATGGACCGGTCCCAAGGTCTGTCAATTTTGGGCTGGCCTGGAGACCAGCTTGGACTGGATGCCAGGCAATGGAATGGGCTGGAGTGGATTGGCTGAGTGCCAGCCTTGTTTTTTGGCTGAGTGCCGGCCTAACCACCTCCCGGTGGAACTGCTCTTAGAGCAATTCCACCTCTGTGGACTTTGCGCCAGCACCCAGCGCATTTATCCACTCAAATGAACAGTAATAGACTGGAGTGAACAGTAATAGGCCAAGGCATCTCCACCCCTAAAAAAATGCGCTGGCACCCAGCGCATTTATTTGGTGTGTTTTTTTTTTAAGTTTATTTCGGATAAGATTTTTAACCCATTTAAAATAAAGAATAAAAAAATAAAATAGTTTTAATTTCGGATAGGATTTTTAACCAATCTTGTCACGCCACGTGTCATTATCTGAACGTACTATTTTGTGAATAGATTTCCGATATTATTTTCAACCAATCCCGACACGCCACGTGTCACTTCCATGGTACAATAATTTAGCCAAGATTTCGATAAGATTTTCAACCAATCACGTCATGCCACGTGTCATTATCCGAACGTACTATTTTGTGGATAGATTTTCGATAATATTCTCGACCAATCCTGACACGCCACGTGTCACTTCCGGTTTACAATAATTTAGCCAAGATTTCGATAAGATTTTCAACCAATCACGTAGTGCCACGTGGCATTGTCCAGAACCTCATCCTTTCTTTTTTTGTCCATATAAACCCTACATCCCTACATCCATCCTCACACCAAGCTCAATCCTTCTTTTTAGCTCAGAATCCTTGTTCATCATTTTCAAATCTTGAGTTCTTATTACAATGTATTCTTCAAGAAGGGTGTATAAGCAGTTGCAAGAGCAACAACAAAGGTTGTTGGCACAACAGGCAGAATTGGCCAATCTCGAGGAAGGTGGAGGTGGAGATGAGGCTTTCTTCATGGAGGAGGATGAGGATGATCACCATAGAAGGCAGAAGGCCTCACATTCCCGCCGTGTCATGGAAGCCGTGGGTCAGATAGCCAAACCAAGACGTGTTGCAAACCTCGATAGAAAAAGGGAAAAACGAGGTAAAAATCTATTGGAAGATTATTTTTTTCCCAATAGCATATTCCCTGATCATGTTTTTAGACGGCGTTTTAGAATGCAACGACATTTGTTCAACAAAATCATGAGTGATATTTGTAACCATGATTCATACTTTGTGCAAAAAGAGGATGCTTTTCATGTTCTAGGTCTTATTCCCGAGCAAAAAATTACGGCATCCTTGCGAATGCTTGCATATGGAGCATCTGCAGATCAAGTGGATGAGATCGCGAGGATGGGAAAAACAACTGTTCTGGAGTCCCTGATGCGGTTTTGCTATGCAATTGAAGCCCTCTACACCAAAGAGTACCTCCGGACACCCACGTCAAGGGACATGCGAAGGCTTCTGAGGAAGGGTGAGATGCGAGGCTTCCCTGGCATGATTGGAAGCATCGACTGCATGCACTGGACTTGGAAAAACTGTCCAAGTGCGTGGCAAGGAGCATATGGCGACAGAAAAGGAGCCAAAAGCATCATTTTGGAAGCGGTGGCTTCATTTGATACATGGATTTGGCATGCTTTTTTTGGCGTTCCAGGAGCTCAAAATGACCTAAATGTCCTTGCCCAATCCCCAGTGTTCGACGAACTGCTGCAAGGAAACTCGCCGAGATGCACATATTGGGTTAATGGTACCCAATACGAGGGATCATACTACCTTGCAGATGGCATTTACCCAAGGTGGTCAACATTTGTCAAAACAATGCCACATCCACAGACTGAAAAGGAAAAACACTTTGCAAAATGTCAAGAAGGGTGTAGGAAGGATGTCGAGCGTTGTTTTGGTATCCTGCAAGCTCGTTGGGCGATTGTCAGGGCTGCAGCTAGAATGTTTGATGTCGAGGCTCTTCGATCCATCATGATGACGTGTATTATTCTCCATAACATGATTGTTGAAGATGAGTATGATTATGATGCCGTCGATGAATATGAGCCAGATCCGATGAACAACTCAAGAACACGTATTTATTGTGCTCATGATGGGACCGAAGATCCAGTGCAACACGAGCCGTTGGAACGTGATGGACGTTACAATGAATTGATCGTTCAGCGGTACACTAATGTGCAAGAGCCATACTGGCACGTAACCCGCCAGAATGACTTGATTGAGCACCAGTGGGGATTGCATGGAGGCGAAGATAATTAGAATGAGGCTTGTGGTTGAAGAATAAATTGTATTTTTTTTAAGTTTAAGTAATTCTATGTAGTGTGTTTTGTTTTTAAGTTTATTTGGTGAGTTTATGTAATTCTATGTAATGTGTTTTGTTTTTAAATTTATTTGGTGAGTTTATGTAATCTTATTTCATGTGTTTAAATAAAGTACAAAAGAAATTAAATAAATAATTACATTAAAATTGCATAAGAAATTAAATAAAGTTCAAACCTAAAAAAAGAAAAAACATAAGAAATTAAATAAAGTTCTACTAGAAAAAAGAAAGAAAATACATAAAAATACATAAGAAATTAAATAAAGTCTCTCGAGTTAGGATATGTGGTGCTAGGATCTTGGTTGCCATGATTTGTGTAGCTAGAACCCCCTTGACTTGTTTCCGCATCTCTTGCACGCCTCCTACGCATGGCATCTCTTTTTTCCGATGTCCAAAAATATTTAGAATTCGGAGACAGTCCTACTAGAGACTTGCTCATAGTGTCACGATCTGCTTGAGCCATCCTTTCTTCTCGAAGCAATTCATTTTCTCGATGAAGTGCTTCTCTAACCAGCTCGTTCTCTCGATTAACTACTTCTCTTTGTCTTTCAGCCGCCGCATCACGGGCCTCAGTAGCTGCTAATATTGCTGCCATAGCAGCAACTTTTTCCTCATCTCTAGCCTTTTCTCGTGCCAAGTTTAGTTCACCTTGGCGAGCAAGTTCCTCCATATATTTAGTGTAGTCATTTTTGGAAGAACTACCTTTTTTCTTTGACGCCTTTTTACCTAGAGGCCTTAGGGACTGACGAGTCGGTTGGGTCTCGGGCACTTGTTCAGCCGTCCCTTCCGTGTCTTGAAATGTGTCGGCTTCTTGTTCGGCCATGTCTGGTTCTGGAGAACTATGTAGACCCATACCGTGCATGACAACTTCTGGACCAGTTGCCACAATTTTGTATTTAGGGCAATCTTTGACAATTTGCCAACATTCCAATCTATTGAATGATTTGTTCCCGTTCTTTGAATTGTAGAATGCTTGAGCTTGTAGTGTCTATAAAAAAGTGGGATAACATAGTGTTAAAAAATGCGGGTGTAACACAAATAAATAAATTCAAAATATTAATACGGGTGGAATGCATATAAATTACATAAAAATGACATAAGAAATTAAATAAAAATGACATAAGAAATTAAATAAAAATTACATAAGAAATTAAATAAAAATTACATAAGAAATAAGATAAAAATTACATACGAAATTAAATAAATCAAAATATTAATGTGAGTGGAATGCATATAAATAAATAAAAATATTGTCACCTGATCCGCTAAACTTGTCCCACTACGGAGGTTACCGGAAGCATGAGAGATGGCATTTTTCCAACAAGTAAATGATGCGTTGAGTTTTTTCCAACGACCTTGAAGACCTTGACTAGTTCTGGCGTTTTCTCCATGTACATCACAAAACGCTTTCGTAATTTTACTCCACATCTCTCGCTTATCCATCTCATTACCCGTAATCGGATCATGAGTAGTGTGAACCCAACATTCACACAACGTAACATCTTCAATGAGCTTCCACGAAGACATTTTTTTCTCTTAAAGTGTAGAAAATATTGAAATGTAGATAGTATAGAAAGTGTAGAAAATATTGGAATGTGGTGTAAAGGTAGAAGATGAGGGTTAGGTATTTATAGGAAAAAAAATTAACATTTTTCAAAATTTTCTGTATTTTTTAATAATTTTTAATGAATTTTAATATAGTTAATTAATCTGGACCGTTGGATTTGAAAAATATTCAAATCCAAGAGCTAGGGAGTTGCCACGTGGCCAACGGTCATATTTCTGACCGTTGGGCCCTTTTTTTTTTTTATAATTTACTTTTTGTGAAAAAAACATGGACCGTTGATCTTTGATCCGACGGTCTAGTTTAAAAGTAAAATTTAAATTTTTTTTACCGTTGGAAATCCAACGGTCTAGAAAACTAGCCGTTGGAAATCCAACGGCAGAGAGGTAGCCACGTCGCAACTCGGGGGGGGGACTGACAGCGCCTGCACGCGGGCCCCGGCGTCTGAAAGCTTGTCGGGCACTCGCCAAACGGCTGCGTGAAGTGCACGCGCCAGGCTTCTTCCCCGGCTTCTGTCTCAGTCTCTTTTGGGCTGGGCTCTTGCCCAGCTCGGGCTGGGTACCAGTCAGTTTGTTGGGGTGGACTTGATTGACAGAGGCCTGGCTTGGTTTTTGGACTGGAGGCTGGGACATTTGGTCCCCGGTGGAATTGCTCTTAGTTTCTCTCACTACAAAGTTCTCTCTCTCTCTCTGAAAAATTAGATGTGATGCGAAAAATTAGATGTGATGCGAATTGGAGATAAAAATGAAAAGTTGAATGGGGAACGTGGTGGTGCGTGGTGTCACCTTGTCGGTCTTGGGAATTAGGGTTTTGTTTGGGTGGGGTCGAGTGCGCGTGATGAGAAGGTGGGCTGCAAGTCCTCCTCTGATCTCCTCTTGTAGCCAAGCGTCATTTGGTGACTTGTGTAAGAAACTTGACTAGAAGATCGATTTTCATGACAAGTACCATCGTCAATAATGCATAATTACATATAACCTGTTTGAGCGGAAAATTTTGAGTACTCAAATTCTCCACCAACCAGAAATCTTGAACATTTTGAGAAGTCTTGGACACCATCTTCGCTTGTTAATAATGAGAGCGGGGGGACTTGCAAGAAAACATTCCGATGCTCAAGTCAGTACTTAGAAGATTCTAGATTTACACAGATCAATACATCAATACATCAATATCTAATATTAATTTTTTATATAAAGATAAAAACAAAATAAAAAGTAAAAAGAGAGGAGGGAAAAGAATGAAAAGAAAAAGAAAGAGAATTACAGTCTATGCCATTTTGAGTTTTTTCTGATCATTTCTATTATTTTTTAATTATGTGGGGTCCTAGCTTGTTTAGAGGATGGAATGGGATCTATGTGATCTAGCCACTCGCCAAGGATTAATTCATGATCTTTTCCTACACTTTGAATTTTTTAGTTTCGATTAATTCATGATATTTTCCGGGTTTGGCCCACGGAGACACGGTGGCCGCTATGGTTGCGGTGGTAGCTCTATGGAAAACTGAAAATATTCTTAGCTTTTTCTCTTGCACGGAGTGAGTTTGGGGGTTGCGTAGGGGAGATGCAAGAAGAAGGTGCACACGTCAAAGTACAATTTTACCTGTGTATTAACTGATAGTTAATGGAAAAATTACTTTTGGACTAAATTTGCTAACAGAGTACACCACACGGGTTTAAATCTGAGTTTTTTTAGCACATGGGATATCTTCCGAATACCTTATTACCACAGAGATCACTTATCCGATTTGGCCTTTTTTGTAACCTCTTAGTTGTTTTGAGTGCTTTCATATCTTAACTTTGACAAAAAAAAAAAAAAAAATTGAAATAAAATGTATTGTTAAGGAGATCATCTATTTAAATCATATGGCGTGATTGTTGATGATTGGATTATTACTTAAGTGTTGATTATTAATATCAAAATAACTTTTTGACCAATAAATCATATTTTGTGTGTTTTCATGATTAGTTGTTTAGCAGCAATAAATATAGAAACTCACTAGTGAAAAGTAAGGCTAGATAATTGGGAGTAGGATTCTCTCCCCTCTTTTTTTCCTTCCCTCCTATTTGAACGGTCACGGTTAAGCCACGTTAACATTTTATATTAATTTTTTATACAAGAGAAAGACAAAATAAGAGAATGTGAGAGGATGAGAGAGAATCCTAGTCCAGATAATTGGTCTACTCCATTAAGTGATTGTATAATCATAATTGTTTCCCTTTTGCAACTGTATGGTGATGCACAAAATTTTAAATTTTAAAATAAGACGATATATAGATTATAAAATATTATGATACATTAAAAAATATAAAAAACGAGCATACAATTAGTGTTTATATAAATATTCAATAAGTTTTTTACATTTTTAGTTTTTTTTAGTTTTCGACTATCGGTTCAAATTCTTTAAAAAATAACAATTGCCAAGGATTAATTCATGATATTTTCCTACACTTCGAACTTTTCAAGCACCTCTACTTTCTGTTTTGATTCACACTTCAGAAGATACAGCGCGTGAGAGGAGAGAAGACTATGGGATGAAAAGAAAGAGGGAGAGAATTCCATTCGTGTTTATGTGGGTCCTAGCTTTTTGAGATGATGGGAAGAAAACAAAAGCGCAGAATTCCATTCGTGTTTGATTCACGCACACTTCAGAAGATACAGCGCGTGAGGTCACACTTCAGAATCCGACAAAGTGGTATCAAAGTATAAAATATCGATGATATCGGAAATATCGGTAGTCCAAAAACATGAAAATTTCGATAGAAATATCGGGATATTATCGATATCGATAAAAATTGAATAAAAACCACATAAATTGTAAGAAAAACTTGTAAATTTTTATTGAAACTTTGCAAGATGTTTATTTAGTCAATTATCTATTAGTTTATCACAAAAAATTGGAAGGAAATGCATTGCATGATAGATATAACTGATTTAAGTTGATTATATAGCGAGCTGACAAACATTGTGAGTGTAGAAAATATGTAGTAATTAATGAAAGAAGTTTAAACATACCATAATCATTTATATATAATGAATTAGTACAATATTTTACACTTTATACATTGCATGGTAATATACATGAGTGACTTAGCAAGGTCTAAAATATCGATAATATTGGAAATATCGGTTGTCCAAAAAAATATCGGTAGTCCAAAAACACGGAAATTTCAATGAAAATACCAAGATATTATGGATATTTTATACTATGGTGGTATCACATTTCACATCGATGGTCACCTTCATTATTTTTTTATTTTTAGACAAATTATTATATTATTTATCTTATAAGAGAGGGGTAGCGCGTGAGTTCACATTTCAGAAGATACAGCGCGTGAGGTCACACTTCAGAAGATACAGCGCGTGAGTCACACTTCAGAATCCGACAACGACTGGTAAGGTAAGTGGTATCACCTTCATTATTTTTTTATTTTTAGACAAATTATTATATTATTTATCTTAAAAGAGAAGGATTGTGCTTAGTTTCCTAATATACGAATAATAATTTGATTCAAATTTGTATTTAGCGAAAATCAAATATAAAATATGTTAATTATAAGTGAAAATGAATACTACTAAAATATAGTACGAAGTGATATCACTTTCATTATTAAATTACCAGGAAAAAGATCTCCACCCCATAAACAAACCCTAATTTCTATTTTCAACAAAAGAAACTTGAACTATTTTATTAATTAGTTGTACCGGCACTTTTGCCGTACCTCGCTTATATAATCACAGAACCTCTCTCTCCTTATGCTACCACTCTCTCATTTTCTGCATAACAAAATGAAACGTTTTATTGCAACGATAATCCAACTGCTCAATGCTCTGATAATCAGTCCCGTCGATCATGATCATCCCGATGGCGAACCAGACCTAGAATCCCAAGTGCCGCAAGGTCCAGATCGGAGGAAGTACGATAAGTTCCCAACCAACAACTTGGATTCAAAGATGATCGTCGGGTTTTGCTTCACATCAGCGATCGGACTAGCACTTATCCGCTTCCAAATTCCTCCTGGCCAGCTCCCTCTCCCTGTGACCCTTGACCTTCTTGGACTATTAGTCTTATTTGCCTTCACTTGTATCTTGGTGAGCAAATCCATTCACTCCAGGTACTCTCTCGCCGGAATATCAATAGCCGGCCTTTCTCATCATTTTGGCCTCTTCTTTGGGGTCACAGCCTTCTTCATATCCATCACCTCTCATTTCCTCTGTGGTTCAAATGTGTTGCCTATTCTATCTACGTCGGTGCCTTCCTCCTTGTAGTTTTCTGCAATCTTCACTACTATAAATATTACAAACCTCGTGGTTTTGAGTACCCTACCCCAGACAATTCAATTCCTACAACTGCCATTGAACCTGTGGTAGAATCAAGCCGAGGTGGTACTAGTACTGTTGATGATCAAGCATGCACCAGCGATATTGTTTGACTTGAAAGAACTCTCATGTACCAAGGATGTATATGGGGATCTCGTCGTGCGAAAGAACGAACTACTAGACATAGAATAGCAAGATATTCTCCTCAGATATGGGGATCTCATGGTTTTTTTTTTTTTTTTGATGAAAATAAAAATGTATGGGGATCTCATATTTTTTGTAAGTTTCAATATCCAAGTGTAATTTTGTTGTTTTTGGCTTTAGTTGTCTGCAGCCTCTCGCTACTACTATGTTGCATCAATCGTATTTAATCCATTTGTTACTTCTATATATTTCACTTCTTCTTTTTTTTTTTTTTTTTTTTTTGGAACCAGTTCGATCCTGGCAACCCAGAAAAACCGAGAGGGATTTCGTGAATCTGGAAAAGGTTGACGGGAAGAAGAAACAAAATTCCCCAGTCCCCACCCACTCCCACTCCCACCCCCTACCTTACTTGTAATCTGGAAGTGGCAGTGGGAAACTGCCACCGCCGAATTTCCCACCGTCGCCGCGATGCCAAGCCTAAAATTTAGGGACATTGCTCTAGTTTTCTCGACGAGAAGCAGACAATATAGGGTTTTGGTTTGTAGGTGCGGGGGGGGAATGTTTTGAAATTACCTTTTTCGCCTTGTCCAATATATCCTTTCTATTCGTACAGCTGATTCATCCAAGAGCAATCTTGGTCTACTTCTTAAACTAAATAGTCATGGCAATATGCAATAAAATATTAGTATTTTTATTTTATAAAATAATAAAAAATAATTTTATTTCAAATTTCGGATATAATTTTTAATCAGTCTCGTTGTACCACGTTTCATTAAATAAGAAATTACAACTAAAGTATTTGAGAAAATATAAAATTGTGGTGTAAGGTGGAAGATAATGATAAAATATTTATAGAAAAATTAAATCTTTTTTTTACTTTTTAAATTTTTTTCGGATTTTTTTATTAATTGTTTACATTTAAAAAAAAATATTTTAAAAAATATTTTTTTTAATTTTTAATTATTAAAAATATATTTAATTATTAGTGAGTGGATCCTGCATGTAGCCATGTCAGCACTTAACAGAAAAACTGACGGAGGTATGAGATTGGCACAAATTCGTAAAATGAGGTATGACATTGTCATTTTAAAAATATTAGGTATGAAAGTGTCGTGATACCAATAGTTGAGGTAGTTTTGTGTAATTTACCCTTTTTTTTTTAACAAACTGTAAATTTTCTATCATAAAAGATATGAGATGAGCTTAGTTTCACAATGGGCCATCAATAATTTGGTTCAAATTCGCATTTGATGAAAATCGAATCTAAAACCTCGTATATAAGTGAAGAAGAATATCACTAAATTGTAGTACTAAGTGACACTACTTTTATTATTAAATTACCGGGAAAAAGGTCTAGACCACATAAACAAACCCTAATTTCTATTGTCGACAAAAGAATTTGGAACTGGAGCTGCTGAAAATTCAACAGCAGGTCCTACTTACACCCAATCCTAGCTGGACACGTGTCCAAGTTTTGATTTTTTTAATTAAAACTTGAACACGTGTCCAGCCGGAATTGGGTGTAAGCAGGACCTGCTGCTGAATTATTGCAAGTCTTTTCCAAGAATTTGGACTTATTACTGATTAGTTCTTTGCTTTTCTATCGAAATAGACCATTGTCTCAAGTGGTTAACCAGATTGTTAACCAGGATATACCACCATGGTATCACAGTGAACAACGATTGTCCTTCCTTTGCGGTCAAATTTCAAGTTCTAACCTTTACTATTTTTTTATTCTTATTAGTTGTTTTTGAACAAATGATAATATTGTCTATCATAAAAGAGAGGGAATGATTTTAACTTCTGTTGACCCTAGAAACTACAAAGCCTACGTGGCGCGCAGGCCGAGTAATTAATGAGCTAACTACGTCCTTCGGTGAATGCGGGGCGTGCCAACTCGTCGGCCGAGCTCGGCCGAGGAGTAAATTTCTTGATGTTGCGTTGGGTCGCGCTACTGACTTCTGCGTCTTGCGATTGCGGCCGAGAAAGGAACACGTCTCGGCCTCTTGGGCTCTCGAACCTGAAGACAAGGTTACTATTCTTACGAAGTTCAATATCAAATTCGGCTTTCAATGTGCCGAATGTAATAACTGTAACACCTCACTTCGCCGAGAAGGCTGATAAGATGACCTCGACCAATAAGGATTTAGAAACCCTTCTCGACCGAGACTTGGATAGGTAATCAATCGTTCTCGCCGCAGTGCTGTTGATGCCAACGGAAGATACTGCGAGACCGACTGACTCTACGGTGACAGAGCTATCTATGCCGACTTAAGATATCACCGGTTGCTTCCACAGTGCTGTTGATGCCAACGGAAGATGTGTCAGCGAAAAAGGAAAAAGAAAAATCACAAGTTGTGAAAGTTTGCGCAGGGCAATTTTGTATCGATTTTGTGGGGCTTTTTCCGTTGCTGAATGTCTTGTATTTATAGTAGCAGAACACCGAGTCCGAATTCCAATCCTATTCGAACTAGGTTCCCTTCTCCGGATTAACATTACCTCGATCAGCCCTATCTCTGCTAGGACTACGAATCTAGTCCTTAACTGAGCCGGATTCGCCTTCTAGTTTACTGATCTCGTCGAGAGTCCCTATTGTATTAGGACTCGACTTGCATTCTGATTTAACCGACCTAGGCTTGGAAGCCCATGAGCTGAACGCTCCATGACCCTTTCGCCGTACGGCTTCCCGGGCCGAGAGTGATTCCTCCCTCGGCCCAAACTGTTATTTTGGGCCCAAACAACTTCACAATGAGTTAGCAATAATTTGGTTCAAATTCGTCTTTAGCGAAAAATTAAATCTAAAACTTTTCACTTACAAGTGAAGAGTGAAGAAGAATACCATTAAATTGTAGTAATTAGTTGCAACACTTTCATTATTAAATTACCAAGAAAAAGGTCTCGACCACGTAAATAAACCCTAATTTCTATTTTCGCAAAAAGGATCTTGCTCTATTTCATGCTTATATAATCCAAAAACTCTAAACCTTTAGCTGTATCTCACTCTCTCCTTTTCTGCATAACAAAATGAACCATTTTTGTGCAAAGATAATCCAACTCCTCATTGCTCTGATAATCAGTTCCGTCAATCGTGATCATCTCGATGGCGAACCAGACCTAGAAGCCGCTGTGCCGCAAGTTCCACATCGGAGGAAGTAAAATAAGTTCCCAACCAACAACTTAGATTGGGCAAAGATAATCGTCGGGTTTTGCTTGACATCAGCGATTGGACTAGCGCTTATCCACCTCCATATTCCTCCCGGCTTGCTCCCTCTCCCTGTGACCTTTGACATTCTTGGACTATCAATCTTACTTGCATTCACTTGTATCTTGGTGAGCAAACCCATTCACTTCCGGTACTCTCTCACCGGAATATCAATAGTCGGCCTTTCTCATCATTTTGGCATCTTCTTTGGGGTTACAGCCTTCTTCATATCCATCACCATCCCATTTCCTTTGTGGTTCAAATGTGCTGCCTATTCTATCTACGTCACCGCCTTCCTCCTTGTAGTCTTCTGCAATCTTCACTTCAATAAATATTACAAACCTTGTGGTTTTGAGTACCCTACCCCAAACAATTCAATTCCTACAACCGCCATTGATCCTGCAGTAGAATCAAGCCGAGGTGGTACTAGTACTGTTGATGATCAAGCATGCATCAACAATATTGTGACTTGAAAGAACTCTCTCATGTAACAAGGGGGGTATGATTCTCTCACCTCCTATTCCCATCCCCTTCACTCTCATCTTCTCACACATTGCTTTTTGTCTTATTGTCTCTATAAAAAAATCAATATAAGATGTTAATGTGACTTAACCGTGACTGTTCAAATAGAAGAAAAAGGAAGGGGAGAGAGATTAGGAGGGTATAGAATCATCCACCGTAACAAGGATACATACATACATATATATATAGACACACACACACACCCAAACTCGTGCCCAGCAGTACTGGTGACCAAATATGTACAACTACTATATATAGAATAGCAAGATATACTCCTCAGATATGGGGATCTCGTCGTGGGAAAAAAAAGAGGGAGTTTTAATGAAAAGCCTACGGTACTGTTCTCTTTAACGAAAAATCACATTTTTATACTAAAAAGTCAAACCTGGTACTATTCATTTTACCCTTTATTTTGTCCTTATCATTAAAATTCAAAATTTTCAAGTCATTTTCATTAACTTTCCTAAAAAAAAGCGGGGTTTCTCATAGTTGAAAATATAAATATATGGGGATCTCATATAAGTTTCAATATCCAAGTGTAATTTTGTTATTTGGGCTTTAGTTGTCTGCAGCCTATCACATTTCTATATATTTCAATTTCTTTTAGTGAAAGTAATTGTGTCCACCATTGATTGTCTATAACATCGTGATGTATTTTAACTATTCAAATGTCAAAATTGAAACGGTTAAATGCTTGTTTGGGAATACTTATTAAATAACTGAAAACATTTTTAGTGAAAAATATTTTTGAAACAATTTTTTTAGTAAAAATCTAAGTGGTCTAGAAAAAACACTTCAACACTTTTGATCTAAAATCAATTTCACTAAAAGCACTTTCAATCATTTTAAAACACACTTTCAAACAATCATTAATTTTTTTTAAATATTTAATAAAACACATGAGAACAAAAAGTTAAGGGAAGTCCATATTTGTATGTAACCACTATGATACAAGTGGCTTTATATATCTATATATTCGATACTACTAGCATTATTGAGAGAAGTCTCCTTGTAAGGCAATAAAAACATAATTTTGCAAGTCCAAATAAAAAATCTCCATATAAAAAAGGTATGGAAACAAAAATTAAAAAAACAAAAATAAGTAAATAACGCGAAAATAGAGCAAAAATAACATGGAAATCATTATTTTCTCCAAGTAAAACCACTTTCATGAGAACCAAAAAAATAAAGAATCCACATACCTCTAAGTTGTCAGTAGGCAACAACAATTAGTACACTTACACGAAATTAATTTCTCTTTTCGAGTTATAATATTATAAAAAGAATAATAAATACTTCGATCATCATTTATATGGACTTCTCGTCAACTATTAGTAATACGTAATATTACACCATGTAATATTCACGGAATTAATACATTGTCTCTCTTATGACAACTTTCTATTAATTCTCAACATACATTCGGCGTATGTTTGCACAACTATAACACACTTATTTATGGTACATTGGTAATTAACATTATACAAATAGGAAAAAAAAGTCAAAATGCAAACAAAATTAGATCCAAACACACGGAAAAGTCACCCCCGCAACCAAACACCCCCCCCAAAGTCCTTACGCTCCAAAACCAAACGTCACCTCAAAATTCAAACCCCACTTTCCAAATTTCCCGTTTTCCCGCCCACACGCCGCGCACTCCCCACTCCATAATTTCACGGTATCTCTTTCCTCCCCTCTTTTTTCTCTCTCTAAGATCCACCGTCTTCTCCGGCTATTCAGTCTCTCCCCGCCGTTAGCAGAATGGTGTGCAAGCGGAAGTCGAAGGCCGGAACTTCTTCAGGTTCTCCGCCGAAATCGAAGAACCAAAGGCAAACCAAGAAGGTGAGAGTTGAGGGCGAGGTACCCACGAGTGTTGAAAAAGCTACTTCTCCGCCGAAATCAAAGAAGACTAGGCAAACCAAGCAGGAGAGAGTTGAAGAGGAGGTAGCAAGGAGTGTGGAAAAATCTACTTCTCCGCCAAAATCGAAAAACCCGAGGCAAACCAGAAAGGCGAGAGTTGAAGAGGAGGTAGCTACGAGTGTCGAAAAAGCTGCTTCTCCGCCGAAATCGAAGAAGACGAGGCAAACCAAGGAGGGATGAGTTGAAGAGGAGGTTGCGATGACTGCAAAAAACTGCTTCTTCGCCCACATCGAAGAAGCTGAGGCAAACCAAAAATGCGAGAGTTGAAGAGGAGGTAGCAACGAGTGTGGAAAAATCTGCTTCTTCTCCGAAATCGAAGAATGCAAGGGAAACAAAAAATGCGAGAGTTGAGGAGGAGGTAGCGACCAGTGTGGAAAAAGCTGCTTCTCCGACGAAATTGAAGAAACCGAGGCAAACCAACAAGGCGAGAGTTGAAGAGGAGGTAGCAACGAGTGTGGAAAACGCTGCTTCTCCGCCGAGGAAGCCAGTGACTCGGGAGGAATCCGCGGCTGATGAAGACGGTGAGGAATCGAGGATTATTGGCAAACCGATGGAAGATGAGGAGGCTCGTAAGCAATACCCCAAGAGATATGTGGGAGAGGTGAGAGATTTTGTTTCAAGATTTTGTTTTGTTTTTTAAATTTAGTTTGTATTTTGTGAAAATGTTGGAGATTTAGGGGTATAGATGATCAAGTACTGTGAACTTGAAGGATAAGTGGTACATGATAAGACAAATAAATGGGTTTTAGAATATTTGTGTGTCCAAGCGTTAATGTAGCTGTACCATTTGTGGTAGGATTAATACTTTACCCATTTCCTAAATTCGTATGATTTTTACCTCTTGGTGTTGTCTAATATGGTATCGAAGCTTTGGTTTCAAGAATTTTTGACCAATATTCTGCTTATGTCCATGATTGTTGGAATCCCCAAATTATATGATTCCTGACATGCCAATTCATTGCAAATTTCACATAAATGGTTCTTTTCGACAACATACGGGTTACATTTATATAATTTGACGTGCTATATTTCAAATTAGAAACGTACTCAACTGAAATTTTGGTTGTAATGAATGATTCATGTGCAGAATGTTTTTATGTACTTTTGTTTTTATTTGCTATTATGTGATTTGACAATGTTTCACATTCATTTTTATGTTCAGGGAGAGACGAAAGAAGAACCCTACATTTGCAAGATTGTGGAAATGTTTGAGGCAATTGGTGGGCTATAATATTTTATTGCACAACGGTGCTATAGATCACGAGACACTAATATTTCGAAAGAAACCTTTTCATGATTCTCTTTCCAAATACTTTGTTTCATGGTTTTGTTACGTTAAAAAGTAAGAATCCTGCTATTGGGCGCTGAATTATTAGTTTTTTGCTTTGTTGCAGGTCATAAAGCACCGTGCTAGTGTTGCATGTGGGCGTGTATGTTTTTCAGTTGTCCGAGACGAGAACCCTCTGGATTGTCTTGTTGAAAAACTTCATATTGTTAGGCTGACACTAAATGTATGCTTGAAGTTTCCATATTCATGCTTTTTTTGTTGTTCATGAAGTCCAACATGAATGGGTTATCCTTTTTCTCTCAGGTTGATCAAGATGTGAAGAGTAAATCAATTCCAGTGTGCAATTACTATTGCGACACCAAGTATTTGCTACCGTATTCTACTTTTGTTAATCTGCCAACAGGTTATTGATCTCTTTCTACTTACTGTCATGATGCTGGTTTTTTCTTTCTTTCATTTGGAAGGCTCCTATGTGTTCACATGTTATTCCTGGTTTTGAAATTTCTGAAGATATGCAGTCTGGAAGTTGAGTCACACTCAACTCTCTGTTGAGGATGATGTTTGTTTGGATAGTGAGGTTGATTCAAAGCTGTCAAAAGGAGTGTGTGCCAAATCACAAGTAACATGTGAACACAATTCCACTTCGCCAATATTTCATCCTCATCCTACTTTTTAAGTGGTTTCCAATTGGTGCATGTTTTGCATCATCCATTTTTCCAATATTTGATCCGTCATCCTACTTTTTAAGCATCGTTACTTTGAAAACTTTTTGAAGAAAATGTTATAATATTTCATTCACCTCCGGTTCTTCGGACGCCAATATAATATTTCGTCCACCATCATATTATTGTAATTAAACTAATTCCCTCTCCTGTTCAATTCTGGGGTTGTCTATGAAAATATTTTAATTTTGATGGATCCTACATAATATCTCTTAAAACCCAAATAATTGAAAATATGTCTTTGAAAATGTTGTTAGAAATAATTAATTAATTATTGGGTTTGCTTATATTGATTACCAGGTAGGTTCCTACACCCAGGAGAGAAGTATGATGCATGATTCACTCTGCCTGCCTCCATCTCCAATGATGTTATTGATAGGATTTTTAGTACCTGCTGAAGTAGGGTTAAAATCACTGAAAATACTTGCAAGAATACAAGGTAATTGTAGTATAGATATTCATGCAAGGTCTTTGTCCCCAAAGATTGTTGGACTAATTTGTAATGAAACTAACTCTGAATTAATTATTAAAACATATTTTATCAAAGATTTGAGATTTATGGATTTTAAAAGATTAAATTAACAATAAAAGAAATATGAAGGTTTGGAAATAATGGCAGCAAAGAAGAAAAAAGTTTTTAAAATTAACAATTTAGAGAAATCTAGAATTTGGCCGTCACTATCACAATCTTATGCAATTCTATCAATTACTTATGAATTTTCATATACATGCTTTGTAGGTTAGGTTTTCCTAATGCATATTTTCCTTGTGATGTTCAAGCGAAAATGTATATCTAACATGCAATCCGTTTGGGACGTTCTGAACACATCTTCAGAAGGCCACAAACCCATCCGAGGTCATCTTGGGCTCCAAAAACGCAATTCAAGCCTAAAACGTCACTATTCCAGCATTGCACATCGCTCATTTATTTTATTGCCATAAAATCAACACGTAGTGGAAAAATCTGATATTTTGACACGATCAAGCCAACTGACTCACGAACGTCCTCCAATTGGAATTACTCCAAAATTCGTCAATTTGATTATGTTTTGCTTCAGAGGAATTCGAAAGTCCTATATTAGAAATACAATTCAAAATATCAAAATTTTTCCAAAATATTAACCAAAATATACTAAAAATAAGATTAAATATATAATATAAAATCTACTAATCACACCAAGACAGTGTTTCAGAGGCTTATACGAGTAAAAAGCAAAGAATGTAAGATGGTCTATTGCTTTTCAGAGACTTATTGTTTTTGACAGCGACCGTATTAGTTGTTAATACTGCTTGACATCGCCCGCCTAGCAAGTACTGAATATACCGACATCACCCTTGAATATTATTGTTTTTGACAGTGACCGTAGTAGTTGTTTATACTGCTTGACATCACCCACCTAGCAATTACCGGTTTGATATGCAGACATCACCCTTGACGTCTTTGACAGTGACGGGTGAACGTATTTCTCTATTGCTTTTGACGTTCGTGATATATGATTAATATTGGATATCATCACTTCCAATATAATATTTAAGGAAAATATTGTGCAGGTGATATTTCTGTCTTTGGTCCAATCAAAGACGATAATATTTCACGCACCATCTTCCGGCTCTAGTTCGGGAAATAGTCTTTTGAGAATACTTTAAGCTCGAGGGATCGGAATTAATGATGTCACTGTCAGACGTCATGCAATCTATTAGATAAAATATGATTAAATGATTAAATTACACGATTTTTGGTATCTGAAGTTTCTTAATTTTGAAGTGTGTCTTATTCCAAAATCAACTTTATAAATAATTTAATTCTTTCGTATCCGAAGTTTCCTACATGTGATTTAGCCAACGGATAACTGCGTTGAAAACTAAAAATTATTCTAAAAAAATTAGTTATCCTATTAGTTCAATTATAATATGATAGCAAACATATTATATTAGTATTAGTGTTTATATAAATATTCAATAAGTCTTTTACATCTTTAGCTCTTTTAGTTTTCGACCGTCGGTTCAAATTCTTTGAAAAATGTCAGTTGCCAAGAATTAATTCATAATATTTTCCTACACTTTGAACTTTTCATGCACCAATATTTGGTTTCGATTCATACCATTCAGAAGATTCTAGATTTACATAGATCAATACGTCAATATTTTATATTAATTTTTTATATAAAGATAAAAACAAAATAAAAAATGTGAAAAGAATAAAAAGTAATAAATGAAATGAGAAGGGGGCCATTTTAAGTTTTTCTGAGCATTTATATTGTCTTTTAAGTTATGCGGGTCCTAGCTTGTTTTGAAGATGGAATGGCTCTAGCTGCAGCTAGACTTTGCTTCTTTACTTTGTAAGTAGGAATTAGCAAAAAGAAAGAGTTCAGAAAAGTATTTCCGAATCATTTATATTATTTTTTAAGAAAACTAATAAAAAGGGTTTGAAAACTTTGAGTTTTAACGATAATGACAAAATAAATGGTAAAGTAAATAGTACCATAATTGACTTTTTAGTGTAAAAATATGATTTTTCGTTAAAATAAACAATGATGAGAGCTTTTCGTTAAAATTCCATATTTTTTATCCTAGCTTGTTTTGAAGATGTGGAATGGGATCTAGCCGGTCGACCCAGACTTCTCTTCCTTATTATTATTATTATTATTATTTATTTTACGTTCGAAGCCATGGCGGTAGCACGCGTCTGGAACATGGAATGGGATCCAACCGATCCAGTGTCCACACGGACGTCTCTTCCCTATTATTTTATTATTTATTTTTTTCTTCGAAGACACGATGGCAGGACGCGTTTATTTGCATTTTAGGATTTCCTTGTTGCAGCTTCCGAAAACGCACACCAGCCCAAGCTGATGTGCTATATAATCAAGTTAAATCTACATACCTAACCGTTAGCAGATGGACTATATAATTAGTCTACATAACTAACCATTTTACCCTTTAAACTTTAATACCCATCTGTCTTATCTTCAATACCCATTAGTTTTATTTTATTCAACATGTCAAATTTGACTTCTTACAAATTAAGTATGTGATAAAAAACATACATCGATTAAATATGTCTCTATTTCTATCCGTTCATGGATTCGACACTTGAAAATTACAACAAGAACAACCATTAGACATATTAATTTTTCATACTAATTATTTACTATACATAATTATAAGGTAAAATACAATAAAATGTACCTTTAAAAAAAAGGAAAACTAATGAAAATGGCTTGAAAACTTTGAGTTTTAATGATAAGGACAAAATAAATGGTAAAGTGATAGTACCGGGATTGACTTTTTAGTGTAAAAATGTGGTTTTTCGTTAAAGTGAACAGTACCGGGTGCTTTTCGTTAAAGTTCCCTTAAAAAAAACCTGCAGTATGGTTCACTTTAACGAAAAATCACATTTTTACACCAAAAAGTCAAATTTAGTACTATTTATTTTACCATTTATTTTGTCCTTATAGTTAAAACTCAAAGTTTTCAAATCTCTTTCATTAGTTTTCTTTTTTTTAAAAGGTGAAATCTCTGCAAGTTGTTTGTGAGTTGCCAAGCACATATCCACCTCTAACTAAGCTTAACAAGGAAAAGAAAAAGAAAATTAAATTAATCAAATTGTAACTACATGGAAAATAATTTCAATAAAAAAAAAAACAAAAAATTGCTGAATGGTTCCCTGCTCTTGTTTTGTTGGTGTTGTGTTATAATAAAGGCCATGTATGTCTAATCCGAGCATTCTCTGAATGAATAGAGCTGATGGGTATCAAAGTATAAAGGGTAAAATAAATAAAAAAGCAAGATGGCACATGAGATGGTAGACGCAAAGTGGACATTTAAGATATCCGCGGTCAGTTTGTCTGGTTTTGTATTTGATAAGCACTTGGAAGCAGTTGGCCACTGCTTCTTTGAGACTTTCATGATCATTTTTATTATTTTTAATTATCGACGGGCTGTTTTGATTTCTCTTCCCTACGTTGTGTGTCAAAATTATGTAGGTACCGGCTTTTGTACGACGAAAATATTCTTCTTCTATTTCATTAATTTATTGTAACCTCGCTTATATAATCCAAAAACTCAAACCTTTAGCTGTATCTTGCTCTCCACGTACTATCACTCTCTCCTTCTCTGCACAACAAAATGAAACGTTTTATTGCAAAGAAAATCGAACTCCTCATTAATGCTCTGATAATCGCCCTCGATCGTGATCATCCCAATGGCGAACCAGACCTAGAAGCTGCAATGCCGCAAGTTCCAGATCGAAGGAAGTACGATAAGTTCCCATCCAGCAACTTAGATTGGGCAAAGATAATCGTTGGGTTCTGCTTGACAGCAGCGATCGGACTAGGGCTTATCCGCTTCCAAATTCCTCCCGGCCAGCTCCCTTTACCTGTGACCTTTGACCTTCTTGGACTATCAGTCTTACTTGCCTTCACTTGTATCTTTGTGAGCAAATCCATTCACTTCAGGTACTCTCTCGCTGGAATATCAATAGCTGGCCTTTCTCATTATTTTGGTCTCTTCTTTGGGGTCACATCCTTCTTTATATCCATCACCATCCCATTTCCTTTGTGGTTCAAATGTGTTGCCTACTCTATTTACGTCGCCGCCTTCCTCCTTGTAGTTTTCTGCAATCTTCACTTCAATAAATATTACAAACCTCGTGGTTTTGAGTACCCTACCCCAAACAATTCAATTACTACAACCGCCATTGATCCTGTTGTAGAATCAAGCCGAGGTGGTACAGGTACTGTTGATGATCAAGCATGCATCAGCAGTATTGTTTGACTTGAAAGAACTCTCTCATGCAACAAGGATGCATATATATCCAGACTCGTGCCCTACAGTACTGGTGAGCAAATATGTACAACTACTATATATATAGAATAGCAAGATATACTCCTCAGATTTGGGGATCTCATATTTGTTGTAAGTTTCAATATCCAAGTGTAATTTTGTTGTTTGGGCTTTAGTTGTCTGCAGCTTCTCACTATTGCTATGTTGTACCAGTCGTGTTTAATCCATTTGTTACTTCTATATATTTCATCTTCTTTTAGTAAAAGAAATTATATCCACCATTGATTGTCCATAACATCGTGATGTATTTTTGGTGAAAAATATTTTTGAAATTATTTTTTCAGTAAAAATCTAAGTGGATCAGGAAAAAACACTTTAATAATTTTGGTCCAAAATCAATTTTACTAAAACACTTTCAATCATTTTAAAAGCATTTTCAAATCATCATTAATTTTTTTAAGTATTTAATAAAACATATGAGAACAAAAAGTTAAGGGAAGTCCATAATTGTGATTTGGGCGGGTTGTTGTGTTGTTTTGGGTTGAGACTTGAGAGTGAAGCCTAAATTAGGCGTTGGGTTATTTATACATTTGTATTTACGTTTTGATTTTTATGTAACAACTATAATACAAGTGGCTTTATATATCTATATATTCGATACTACTAGCTCTATTGAGAGAAGTCTCTTTGTAAGACAATAAAAACATAATTTTACAAGTCCAAATAAAAAAATCTCCAGATATAAAAAAGTTATGGAAACAAAAATTCAAAAGCAAAAATAAGTAAATAACACGAAAATAGAGCAAAAATAGCATGGAAATCATTATTTTCTCCAGGTAAAACCACTTTCATGAACCCAAAAAATTAAAGAATCCACATCTCTAAGTTGTCAGTAGGCAACAACAATTAGTACACTTACATGAAATTAATTTCTCTTTTCGAGTTATAATATTATAAACAGAATAATAAGCACTTTGACAATTATGTACTCATGGAATTATGCATCAAACAAGTTGTGTGGGTACATCACAAGAAAATGGTGTTGCCGAGATAAAAAATAGGGATTTGTTGGAAAAAACCAGGTCCTTGATGTTTCAAATGAATGTTCCCAAGATGTTTTGGTCCCAAGGCATTCTTACTACCACTTACGTCATTAACAGGTTGCCTAGTCGAATACTGAGTTCTAAATCACCCTATGAGATCCTTAATGGAAGAACCATGGATGTATCTCACCTCATAACTTTTGGGTGCATTTGCTTTGTCCACATTCAAGCTGCTCAACGTGACAAATTGGAACCAATAGCTACTAAGTGTGTATTCATGGGTTATTTAAGTTCTCAGAAGGGTTACAAGTGTTATAATCCAAGCACTCGAAAAATCATAGTGTCCAGAGATGTGAGATTTGATGAATTCACTCCCTATTTTTGAAAAAAACTCCGAGTCTATTTCGCAGGGAGAGAGTTTCTTGGATTCTTTTCCACTTCCTACTCCAGTTGAAGTGCATGAATGTAGCTCCCAATTTCTCTCTATTAATCATACTAATGGTCATTTGAGTTGTGAAAATTCCATTGATCTTTCTCAAACTCAAGATTAACTCCAAGAAGCTGTGATTGCTCCAAGGAGAAACCCTACCAGAGATAGGCAACCACCTGCAAGGTTTCAAGAGTATGTGGCTTATACTGCAAGGCATCCTATTTCTCAAGCTGTTACTTATAAAAATTTGTCTTCATCTCATGCATCTTTCCTTAGTCTGTTGTCTAATGAAACTGAACCTAAAAGTTTTCAAGAAGCAATGCACGAAGAACTCAAGGTCTTGAATGATAATCACACATGGAGTGTTGTCAAGCTTCCCAAAAGGAAGAAAGCTGTGGGAAGTAGGTAGATTTACAAGACAAAATTTCACTTTGATGGTGAAATTGAAAGGCACAAAGCCAGACTAGTAGCTAGAGGATTCACTCAAACATATGGCATTGATTACAAGGAGACATTTGCTCCAGTTGCCAAGATGAACATTGTGAGAGTTCTACTATTTGTGGCTGTTAATCATAAATGGCCCTTGTTCCAAATGGATGTAAAGAATGCCTTTCTTCATGGTGACCTCGAAGAAGAGGTATACATGAGATTACCACCCGGACATCCTCAAGAGAATGAAACTAATATGGTCTGCAAACTTCACAAAGCCATATATATGGACTCAAGCAATCTCCTCGTGCATGGTACTCCAAACTGAGCTCAGTTTTGGAAGTTGCAGGATTCAAAAGAAGCCATGCTAATTCTTCCTTATTTGTTTGAATTGGTTCAGCTGGTAAACTCATGGTACTTATTTATGTTGATGATTTAATCATTACAGGAGACAATATTGATGAACTTAATGCTCTCAAGCAATCCATTCACCACAAATTTGCAATCAAAGATTTGGGAGTTCTCAAATATTTTCTTGGGATTGAGATTGCTACTTCTAATAAGGGTCTGTTCTTAAATCAAAGAAAATATGTGTTGGATCTTCTTGATGAGGCAAAAATGATGGACTCCAAACCTGCTCATACTCCTTTAGTTAGCAAACTCAAGTTAGATGTTGAAGGTGAATCTTTAACTGATCTTAACACCTATCAAAGATTAGTTGGGAAACTTATTTATCTTACTATTACGAGACCAGGCATTGCTTATGCAGTGAGTCTCATTAGTCTGTTCATGCATTCTTCTACCTCTATTCACTAGGAAATGGTCAAAAGACTTCTCAGGTACCTTAAAGGCTCAGTGGGAAGGGGTATTCTCATGAAGAAAAATGGTTCAACTCATATTATGGGCTACACCGATGCTGACTGGGCAGGTAATGCCCTTGATCGTAAATCTACCACAGGTTTTTGTACCTTCATTGGGGGCAACCTTGTTACATGGAAGAGCAAAAAGCAAGCTGTGATAGCTAGGTCAAGTGCTGAAGCTGAGTATCGTGTGATGGCATCTACTGCTTGTGAGCTTATTTGGTTAAAAAGTCTCCTTACAGACCTAGGTTTTTCAAGCTCTTAACCGATGTATTTGCACTGTGATAACCAAGCTGCCATGCACATCGCATCGAATCTGGTGTTTCACGAAAGAACAAAACACATCGAATCTGGTGTTTCACGAAAGAACAAAACACATTGGTGTTCCATGCATCTTTCTTCATAGTTTTGGTTTTCATATTTTACCTAGAAACTTGTATCTAGTTTAGTTGGTTTAACTAGTGGCCCATATCAGTGGCTTGCAACTGTCTTTTGTCTTTAGCTGCTAGTCTTGCTCGGTCTCCCTATATAGAGCCTTCACTTGTAATTGTTACTTATGAATGAATACAAACAACCACTTTGAACTAGAAATCAACACAACAAGTATGGAAAAAGCTGCTTCTCCACCGAGGAAGCCAATGATTAAGCCCCAGTTTGGGGTTGAGGTGATTTAAAAAAAAGCTCGTATGAAAAAAAGCTGGAAGTGTTTTTGGTGTTTGGTAAACTAAAAAAAAAGGGCTTATTTTGGAAGCTGCTGTGAGAATAAGCTGAAATCAAAGGAAAAAGCTGAAGCTGCCATTTGTAGCTTTGGAAAACTGGTTTTTTTTCAAAGCACACAGAACTAGAGTGCTCCTTTAATGAAAAGACCCACTATCAGACTGCTTTTTTTTTTCAAAAGCACTTTTACAAAAAAGTTTACCAAACACTCTGCTGATTTATTTCACAGCCGTTTATTCTCACAGCACAGCCGCTTATTCTCACAGCAACTTTTTTTCAAAGCACATCAATACCAAACCAGCCCTAAGGAGTTAGCTGCGGCTGATGAAGACGGAGAGGAATCGAGGTTTATTGACAAACCGATGGAAGATAAGGAGGCTCATAAGCAATACCCCAAGCGATATGTCGGAGAGGTGAGAAATTTTGTTTCAAGATTTGTTTTTTATTTTTTTATAGAATTTAGTTAGTAATTTGTGAAAATGTTGGAGATTTAGGTGTTATAGATGATCAAATACTATGAACTGCAAGGATAAGTGGTATATGATAAGACAAAATAATGGGCTTTAGAATCTTTGTGTTTCCAAGCGTTAATGTAGCTGTAACATTTGTGGTAAGATTAATTCTTGACCCATTTCCTAAATTCATATGATTTTTACCTCTCGGCGTTGTTTAATATTGTATTGAAGCTTTGGTTTCAATAATTTTTGTGTTTTAAGATTTCAACCTTGGTTTTACAATTCTTTGTTGGATATGCATAATGTTAAAAAACCTTGATTTTACAGTCCTATGTTGGATTTGCATAATGTTAACACGATGGACGAATCTCTTATAAATTGTAATATACTTCATTATTATTTGTTTACAAGAGGGAAGTCCTCTCTTATAGAGGGCCAAAACTACACAACCGGTCCTAACAAGTGGACAAGCCAAATGATGATTACATGAGGAAAAACACTGAAGAGGAAAATAAGGAGAAAAGGAAAGTAAAGTAAAGTAATGATGACTAACTATAAAGTAAAGTAATGATGGCTAACTAGAGGAATAATTACAAGTCTATTGTCTATACCAATAATATGTAGCAGTTATTGTTGACTTGTTGACACTCCCCCTCAAGTTGGTGCATAAATGTCATGAATGCCCTACTTGCTTAGTGAGTTGTGAAATACTGTACTTGTGATTGCTTTGGTGAGCATGTCTGCTAATTAATCTCCAGATTTAACGAATGGAACTTCAATAAGTCTTGCCTCAATTTTTTCTTTAATAAAATGTCTATCCACCTCCACATGGTTGGTTCGATCATGTTGAACCGGATTGTGAGCAATGTCAATCGCAGCTTTGTTGTCACAATGTAGATGCATAGCATGCTTGGGCCTAAATCCCAAATCTCTTAGTAAATTCTTCACCCAAAGTAGTTCACATACTCCATGTGCCATGCTTCGATATTCTGCTTCAGCACTTGATCTAGCAACAACCTTTTGTTTCTTACTACGCCAAGAGACTAGATTTCCTCCAACAATAACAAAGTATCTTGATGTTGATCGTCTGTTAGTTACATCACCAGCCCAATCAGCATCAGTGTAGCCTTTAACGTCTAGATGATCATGTTTTGAAAACATTAATCATTTCCCAGAAGCTGACTTTAAATACCTCAAGATACGGTTTACAGCATCCATGTGTGTTTCACTTGGTGCATGCATAAACTGGCTTACCATGTTGACTGCATATGCTATATCTGGTCTACTATGTGCAAGATATATTAGCTTACCAACAAGTCGTTGATATCTCTCTTTGTTGGTAGGTATCTGATCAGGATATTCACCAAATTTGTGATTCAGCTCAATTGGGGTATCTGCTGGTTTGCATGCTAGCATCCTAATTTCCGTCAAAATATCAAGAACATATTTCCGTTGTGATAGAAATATTCCTTGTTGTGAGCGGGCCACCTCAATGCCCAAGAAATACTTTAAGTCACTGAGATCTTTCATCTCAAATTCACTTGCTAGATACTTTTGCAGTGCTACCTTCTCTTCTGTATCATTTCCTGTAACCACCATGTCATCCACATATACAATAAAAGCAGTGATTTTACCTTTCTTATGCTTTAAGAAAAGAGTATGATCTGAGTTGCTTTGCTTGTATCCAAAAACTTTCATTGATTTGGTAAATCTCCCAAACCAAGCTCTCGGTGATTGCTTTAAACCATACAATGACTTTTTTAGTTTACAAACGTTGTTGGTCTGATTGGGATCCAGCTTGCATCCTAGGGGAAGCTCTATATAAACTTCTTCTTCTAAATCTCCATGTAGAAAAGCATTTTTGACATCAAATTGTTGCAAAGGCCAGTCAAGGTTTGCTGCTAGGGATAAGAGTACACGAATATTGCTTATCTTAGCTACATGGGCAAAAGTCTCTTCGTAGTCAATGCCATATGTATGCGTGTAGCCTTTTGCCACTAATCTTGCTTTGTATAGCTCAATAGTGCCATATGCATTGAATTTTACTGTGTATATCCACTTGCACCCAACTGATCTCTTCCCCTTGGGTAGGTTAGTTAACTCCCAAGTGGAATTTTTCTGGAGTGCCTCCATTTCTTCATTCATTGCACGAGTCCACCTAGGATCTTTCATAGCATCCTCTACACTACAAGGAATAGATACAGTGGATAATTGATTTACAAATGCCTCACATGATGTAGATAGCCTATGGAGGGAAACATGGTTAGCAATTAGGTATTTAACCTTGGCTCTAGGATCAGTATCATATAACTGTTTAGGAATCCCTTGAGATTTTCGAGGGGGAAGTTGATAATTAATGGACTCAATTTGACTTGACTCAGGTACAATCTCAATAGAATTAGATTGATCAGTTACCTGTTGATTGTGTTCACGGGCTGATTGATCATGTGGTACTGTCAAAGAAGGCAATCCCAAGCCATTTGGACTTAACGTTGCTGGATGTACTTCTGTGTCTGATGTTGGAGTCGATGATTCTGTTTCTACATGTATTGTTTAATTACAGTCATTTGCCGACTTATCAACATTTATCTCAGTTTCTGAAATTTCTGCAACAATTTTAATGTTGCTAATGTCTTGGGTATCCTCTTTAAACATATTATTCTTCTCCTGAAGGGGATACTCAATGTCTCCCTTTGAAAAATTTATTTCTCCTTCTTGAAACTGGACATCTGCAGTGATGTATAAAGTTTGGGTAGGAGGATGAAAACATTTGTATCCCTTTTTTGTATCAGAATAACCCAATAATACACACCGGAGGGCACATGGATCAAACTTCCCCCGTTGATGTGGATAAACCTGTACATAAGCCACACACCCAAAGACACGTGGTTCTAAGTTTGGGATAGATGGAATGGTGAGAAGGTGGTTAATTGTTTGGAATGGTGTTTGATATTGGAGAGTACTGGATGGTGTTCGATTTCTGAGATATGTTGCAGAACACAGTGCCTCCCCCCAAAACTTATGATGCATGTTGGCACCATATAAAGCTGCACGAACCACTTCTAAGAGATGTCGATTCTTCCTCTCTGCTACACCGTTTTGTTAAGGTGTATAGGCACATGTGGTTTGATGAACAATACCATGCTTTTGCAAATAGTTATGCAGAGCATGATTGACATATTCTCCTCCATTATCAGACCTGAGTGTGTGGATTTTCTTGTCAAACTGAGTTGCAACATATTGATGAAAAATATTGAACTTGGTAGGAACTTCACTCTTGTGCTTCATTGGAAACACCTAGTCATTCTAGTACAGTCATCTATAAATGTCACAAACCATCTAAATCCAAAAGTGGTAGTAATTCTGGCAGGACCCTAAACGTCAGAATGAACGACTATGAATGGCACAGAACTTTTATTTAATCTTAATGGATAGGAAACACGATGACTTTTGGCCAAAATACAAATTTCACAATGGAAATCGGATTCTTTGAATTGGGGAAAAAGTTCAAGGAATAAAAGTTTAAGATAACCAAATGAGGGATGTCCTAATCGCCTGTGCCATAACCAAATCTTCTTCATTCAGGTTGATTCGTCTCTGCTTACATGATGCACTTGACTCAATCTATTGCTGCATTCTTCCGTTAAGTCCAAATAATATAGTTTGCCCCTTCTAGTACCACAACTAATCACGGCCCTGGTGAGCAGATCCTGGAAAAGACAATATAGTGGCAAAAAAGAAACAGAACAATTAAGGGAGTCAATAATTTGAGAAACAGATAAAAGATCGTAATCTAAGGATGGTACAACTAGGACATGATCAAGATTGAGTGAGGAAGTTAGTGAAAGAAAGCCTTCTCCAGTAACTGGAGAGATTGAACCATTGACACTGGTAATGAATGTCTGGTTGGCTGTTTTTAGTGAGTGAAAAATGTTAGCATCAGATGTCATGTGATATGTGGCACCTGTATCAATAATCCACGATCTATTACAAGTATTAGCGGATGTAGAATTAGATATACCTTAGGTGTTCAAGGCTTTTGGGACATGGTCAGATGAGCTAACATCTTAAGAAGACTCAGAGGTGGTGAATGATGCTCTGTTGGATTCCTTATTTTGTCCTTTGTGAACCCATCCTTCTGGATAGCCAATAATCTCATAACAGCCTTGAATATTATGATTTTTCAATCCGCATTTGGTGCACTGCATAGGTGGTCGATTACGAAATCGATCAGCTGTTGAGGAGTTTATGTTTTGAAGTCGAGGTCCTTGTGGAGATCGAGAATTTGTGGTAAATAGCACAGTAGCTTCAGGCATGGTGGCACTTTCTGTCATGGTTCCTTGTTGGTTGCTTTCACGTTTGACATGAGAGTATGCTCATTCAAGACTAGGTTTGGGCTCCATCCTTAAAATCTCACCACGAATTTGATCAAACTTGTTGTCTAATCATGCAAGAAAAATATAGACTCGAAGTCACTCAATTTCTTGCTGCCTTGATGAAATATCATATGGATCCTTCATGTTAGTAGGACTAAGTTGATCAAGTTCTTGAAAAATATCGGTGAGATTGCTGTAATAGTTAGCAATAGGAGCTCCATTTTGCTTCATGGTAAATGACCTTTTATGAAGATCATATATTTTGGCTTCATCAGAGCCATCTGAGTAAGTCTTTTTTATGGCATCCCATACCTGCATGGCTGTGTCGTAACGGATGAACTGCTTCATCTGATTGGGTGTCATAGCATCAAATAACCAATTTTTGACTTGGCAATTTTCAACGCGCCACTTGTTATACAGTGGGTCTGTGATTGCAGGCTGCTTGGTATCACCAGAAAGATGCCCATGTTTTTCTCGACCAACGATTTTCATCTCTATGACTTGATGCCATAGAGAATAGTTGTTCTCATCAAGTTTAATTCCTGCAGAGAAATTGGAATTATCATTTTGAATGGTGACCACTTGTGTGGTGGAGTTTGATTCACCTGGTGTGAAGGATTGAATTGGTGGGTCTGATACTTCATCATCACTAGTCATTGTATAGACTTAAGATCGGTGAAGTTGAAATAAAATAAAAACTGATATGATGATTAAGATATGATATGGCGGAAGCTTTTTTCTGTTTTTAAGGTTCAAGAGTCAGTCATGGTCGACTGCTCTGACACCATCTCAGAAATTGTAATATACTTCATTATTATTTGTTTACAAGAGGGAAGTCCTCTCTTATAGAGGGCCAAAACTACACAACCGGTCCTAACAAGTGGACAAGCCAAATGATGATTACATGAGGAAAAACACCGAAGAGGAAAATAAGGAGAAAAGTAAAGTAAAGTAAATTAATGATGACTAACTATAAAGTAAAGTAATGATGGCTAATTAGAGGAATAATTACAAGCCTATTGTCTATACCAATAATGTCTAGCAACTATTGTTGACTTGTTGACACTCCCCCTCAAGTTTGTGCATAGATGTCATGAATGCCCAACTTGCTTAGTGAGTTGTGAAATACTGTATTTGTGACTGCACAATGGTACTATAGATCACAAGACACTGTAAGATATTTCGAAAGAAACCTTTTCATAATTCTCTTTCCAAATACTTTGTTCCATGGTTTTTTGTTTCTTTCCAAATACTTTGTTCCATGGTTTTTTGTTACGTTAAAAAGTAAGAATCCTGCTATCGGGCGTTGAATTATTAGCTTTTTGCTTTGTTGCAGGTCATAAAGCACTGTGCTACTGTTGTTTGTGGACGTGTATTCTTTTCAGATGTCCGAGATGACAACCCTCTGGATTGTCTTGTTTAAAAACTTCATATTGTTAGGCTGACACTAAATGTATGCTTGAAGTTTCCATATTCATGCCTTTTTTGTTGTTCATGAAGTCCAACATGAATAAGTTATCCTTTTTCTCTCAGGTTGATCAAGATGTGAAGAGTAAATCAATTCGACACCAAGTATTTGCTACCGTATTCTACTTTTGTCAATGTGCCAACAGGTTATTGATCTCTTTCTACTTACTGTCATGATGCTGGTGTTTTCTTTCTTTCGTTTGGAAGGCTCCTATGTGTTCACATGTTATTCCTGGTTTTGAAATTTCAGAAGATATGCAGTCTGGAAGTTGAGTCACACTCAACTCGCTGTTGAGGATGATGTTTGTTTGGATAGTGAGGTTGATTCAAAGCTGTCAAATGGAGTGTGCGCCAAATCACAAGTAACATGTGAACACAATTCAACTTTGCCAATATTTCATCCGCCATCCTACTTTTTAAAGTAGTTTCCAATTGGTTTGTGCATGTTTTGTATCATCCATTTTCCCAATATTTGATCCGTCATCCTACTTTTTAAGCATCGTTACTTTGAAAAGTTTTTGAAGAAAATGTTATAATATTTCATTCACCTTCGGTTCTTCGGATGCCAAAATAATATTTCATCCACTATCATATATTGTAATTGAACTAATTCCCTCTCTCGTTTAATTCTGGGGTTGTCTTTGAAAATATTTCAATTTTGAGGGATCCTACATAATATCTCTTAATACCCAAATAACTGAAAATATGTCTTTGAAAATGGTGTTAGAAATAATTAATTAATTATTGAGTTTGCTTATATTAATTACGAGGTAAGTTCCTACAGCCATGGGAAGAAAAGAACTAAGAAGTATAGTGCTTATTCCTTGTTATCTGAAGTTTCGTGTCCTATATTGACATCACCCTTGAATATCATCGTCTTTGACAGTGACCGTAGTTAATGGCTTACATTCCAAAATCAATTTTATAGACAATCAACTAAAAATTATTCTAAAAATATGAGTTACTGTATTAGTTCAATTATAATATGATAGCAAACATATTATATTGTCGAACTAGTTAGTCCATTATAATATGGTAGCAAACATATTATATTGTTGACCTTATTAGTTCAATTATAATATTGTAAAGACGACACCAAGCTACTTAGTATTATAGTTTGATGATATTTTTTTCATTTAAAAGTAAAAGGTTTTAAGTTTGAATATTGTGGATAACGAATTCGATACTAAATTAGGTTGTTCATTTTGTAGCTTAACTAAACTTTCAATTCTAAATTAAATTGCTTATTTTATGGTTTAACTAAATTCCCCGTTCGAGTAGTATAAAAATATATCGTTAAACTTAAAAAAAAAATTATGAAAGCAAGCATAAGTTTGCTTTTTTAAATTACTTGGTAAGTTCCCGGACTTCTGACATTTCTCTCCTTGGCTGTCTATATATCTGCATGCACACCATTTCCTGAGCATTCAAATACTCTTCCATTCAAACCATCAAATCTCACAAACCATATCATCATCAAGTACCTCTACCTCCCGATATATCTCCATCTCTACCTACCTTTGTGCAGAATAAAATGAGTTCTGTTGTTAATACTGCTTGGGATCAGTACTTAAAGCCTTTTCTCCTTGCAGTTACAGTAGCGCCAACCCAACGGCTCAAACTTCGGATAATTGGTCCCATTGATCGAGATCGCGATTCCGATCGTGACCTAGAAGCGGCAAGGCAAGAAGTTGCAGACGGAGGACTAACAATAATTACGACAACAACAACTTAGACTGGGTAACAATAATCGTAGTGTTTTGCTTGACAACCACGATTGAAATATCACTTATGATGAATCCCACATCGGCCATACAAAAAAAAGAAGTAATAATTTAAATATCATAACCCCACTCTAACTAATACCGAGGCATTTTGTGATAAAACTCCACACCACACCTGACGGATTGTGCAGGTGGTAATTACCAAGTTGGGGATAGTATCGGTGTTATTGGAAGTGGGTCGTATGGCCTGTCTCTCTAATAATTCTACAACTTCTTCCCTTCCAAGGTCCCTCCAGCGAGCTCCATCACCCTGTAATCTTCTACTTTCTTGGATTCTCAGTCTTACTTGCCTTCACTTGTATCTTGGTAAGCAAGTTTATTCACTTCAGCTACTATTCCGCTGAAATAACAATGGCCCCAATTTTCCATCAATTTGGTTCTTCATATCCATCTCCATACCATTTCCTCTGTGGTTCAAATGTGTTGCCTTGTCTATCTACGTTGTCACCTTCCTCCTTGTAGTTCTCTGCAATCTTTACTTCAATAAATATTACAAAACTTATGGTTTTAAGTATCCTACCCGCGCCATTGATCCTGCGGCAAAATCATGCGGAGCCAGTGCTAGAATCATTGATGATCAAGCATGCACCAGTAGTATTGAGTGACGTGAAAAAACTATCATGTAACGAGGATGTCTGTGTATATATATGTGTATATATATACACACATATACTGATTAGTGCACTGCAGTACTAGTGGCTTCCTCATATTTGTCGTAGGTTTTTCGAATGTCAACCGTTTATTCTGTTTGGCGTTTAGTTGTCTCAAGCCTCGCACTGATGCTATGTTTCAACAAATCTAGTTACTTAATTTGTTACTGCTATATATTTCTTTTAGTGAAAGTATTTGTGTCCACCATTCGTAAGTGTTTAGAGTTATCGAACTTCTATATTTTTTTTATAAAAAAAAAAAAAAAAAAGTCGTCCAAACAGAGAGAAACGTGGAATACAGCAAACCAACTCGCATCCCTACCATACAAAAACACGTAAGAGAATTCAGTTTTGAAGCCTGCACGCGCCGCCATGGCATACAGCAAACCAACTCGCATGGCTGCAATCTTAGTTGCTCAATATTTGCTTGAGAAATACTAAGAGATTCTCTTCAAAATGAAACTCTCTATGTACTTCCTGTCACTTCATATTTTTTGCACAGAAAATAATGTTAAACTTGAGTCTAACAGAGTCCCAGTAGCATTTCTCATATTGGCTTTTAATACAATATCTTCCAGCAATTAGAATGTACATGGTTCCCAAACTGTCTGTGGTTTATATTTGAATGTACCATCGTTAGTTGTTCAAAAAAAAACGTACCATCTTAAGAGTTATTTTCAAGAACTCTTAAATTTTATTGCAACCTCTTTGAATTCAGGAACTCTTAAATTTTAGTTCGAATGTTTTCTTTATTTTTTATGTTTGTATCAATATTTTCAATTAGTATCAAATAAATCGTTATCATTTCACCTAAAAAAGGTCATTATACGCCAATAATTTTCTAGAGTGGCATTATTATAATAGCATTGTTGTGTATATGTGGACTTTTCCAATTTTCATCTTCTTTAAACAAAATTTTCATAAAAAAATTAGGTAAATTCATAATTATTTGGTTGATATTTACTTTGATAACCAGATAGTTTCCAACTTAATTTTTTTTTTTTAAGTCAACGATCACAGTGAGGATTTTCTACACTATATTTGGATGAGAGAAATAAAATTAGAATTCGGATAAAGTCAGAATTTATAAATTGACATGGACTAATTCCCTTATTTGGATTCATAAACATAGAAATTTAGAGTTTCCGCGTGGAAAAAAAAACTTGGAATTTGGGACCTCCAATTCTCTAGTTTAAATTCCATGTAAATATGTGTCATTTCCTAATTTCTATGATTGAGAGTTTAAAACTAAGAAATTATGTATTCAATTCTATTGTTCTTTTAGGTTAACCAAACAAGAAAATTCACAAATTCTAGAAAATAAAATCTTGTTATTTCAATTTTCGTCAGTTTAAAATCCTTAATAATCTTAAATTTCTTCATCCAAACATAATATTAAAGTAGATCATACTGTGAATTTTGAAATAAATTCCACTAATCTCTAATAACAGATCATCAAGTATATCATGTAATGCTCTTCAAACTATATATTTAGGGATGTGATATCTACACATCCCTTTTTACTTCTCCCACACTTTTTTAGTTTTCGACCGTCGGATCGGATGAATTGAAGAAGATCAATGGACATAAATTAATAAAGGTGTGTGAGAAGTAAAAAGGGTGTGTGGATAGCACACCCCTATCTTTAAATTGCTTCTCTTGGTAGTCAAAAAGTTAACGTATTTATGGGTGTCACAACTTTAAGCCAATTGGGCCTACCTCTCTTCCTTGTCTTTTCCACCTCTCTCCATAATTTTGCAAGTCCATATAAAACAGTTCCATATACAAAACGTCTAGAAGCAAAAAGTCAAAAGCAAAATAACACGATAATGAGACATATAAAAATGTATGTAACTGTAACATAGAAATATAATAAAAATATTACTGAGATTTTTGTGATAAAACTACACATCAAGTAATTAAGTTAGAAATAATATCGATGATAGGATTAATGGTGAATCATGTTGGGCTTAATTTTTTATTTTTTTTAGATTGTAAAGAGCGAATCATTTTAGCTCACTCTAAATCTACAAATTAAATTGAATAATTACTTCCATTTTAATAAAGTAGAGAGTAGAACAATGTGGGGGAGGTTAGGCCATCTCCAATAGATTAGGCCATAGGGCTATGGGCTCTTTTATAGTCCAAAATGAGAAAAAAACTATCTCCAATTGAGGTCCAGGCCAAATGAAAAAGGAGATCCATTGGGCCAAATTCCAGCCCATGGCCATCGGTTTGGGCAATTGAAGCCAGCCAGCTAGCCCGCTGATGGGGTACAACCTGCAGCAACTGATGTCATGTAGTTTTTGGATTATTATTTTTTTTTAAGGATGAAATTTAAAAAAAAAATCTAATTTTTTTTCTATAAATACCTAAACCATTTCTACACCACCATTCCTCACATTATTTTCACCCTTTCATACTATCTTACCTCATTTTATTTCAATTCTTCACATTCTATTCTCTTATTTCTTCCAATAATCTTTCCTTTAATTTTTTCAATAATTTTCAAATGGCCGCATCTTCAACCAAAGGAAAGGCTTGGACCCAATAAGTTGTTGTAATCTTTAATATTTTTGTTAACAAACGATATTATCTAAACTGAGGGGAAAATTATGGGCTTAGCCTCATAATGGGCTTGCAATAGTGTGGTTCAAACTCACATTTGGAGAGAATCGAACCTCATACCTCTCACTTATAAGTGAAGAGGAATACCACTTGTAATCTTTAATATTTAAGTTGTTAAAGTTTTAAGGATTATTTAGATATAGATCATTGCAACTCTTATTTTCTAAATAAAAACCCACCTAAATCTAAACATCCAAATAAAATCTAAATTTGAAAAAGACTGTCAAATAAAAAAGTAATTGACCTATTATTACAAAATATTTACAACTTGTGCCACTGTCACAGCCCGTCCCAGAATTACTAAATACCGAGGACGTGAAATTACAAAAACGCCCTTAAACGGGATTAAGGTGCGTAAATTTGGTATTTGTTTTACACTAAGATCTTAAACTAGGGTTTAGATTTACATTTGTTTGGTCTAATAATTTTGTATTGGACTTAGGTGGGATCCCCACCTCCTGAAATCCTTCCCCAAAACCCGTAGGTTGTCTCTCTCCCTCTTTCTTCCTCATCTCTCCCTCAGAAACACTCTCTCTCTCTTACTCTCGAACTCTCTCAAGCTCTCGGACAAACACCAAGAACAACCACAAACGTGCACCAACGTCCAATCTAAGATCATCTTCGTGATCTTGGGAACTTCACGAGCACGGGGGTATAAGTTTCAGGTAAGTTTCATTTCTGAAATCCTAGTTTCAAAACACCCCGTGTAATGGCACTGTTCACGAACTTAATTTTGGTTGTGTTTTAGGTTAAACAAAGATCACCACGAGTCTTAGGAAGTCCTAAGGAGGCTCGGAGTGCCTCGTTTGAACAAAATGGACGTCGGGATCGTCGGGTTCGAGTTTGGCCGAAATTGAGGAATTTTGGAAGGTATGATCTAGTTGTTTTTAGGCCCTAAAACCCTTCCAACGTGATAGTACTTGTTAAATGCTTCATTTTGGTATAAAATGCGAAGAAATTGGTTGAAAAACGAAGGAGAATAGTAGATTTGAAATTTTTCCAGAAACCGGCGAACAGTCGCCGGCGACCGGTGACTCGCCGGAGAAGACAGGGAATCTTCCGTCAAGTTTGACGGAATATTCCGACGCCGTTAGTTAACTTTAACGGAAACCGTTAGTTTTTAACGGAATATACTAGGATTTGACGGAATATTCTCTAACGCCGTTCACTGTAGCCGTCAGTGTGCATGTCACGTGGCCGCGCGTGGGCCGCGCGTAGGTCCGTGCCACGTCAGGCGCGTGGGGGCGCGTGAGGACTCCAAAAATTATTTTAAAAATTTGGGGATGATCCTGAGGTTGTGTAGGTCACTGTGGTATATTCATATACCCAATTTGAGCATCGTATGAAGAATTAATTACCTAGTTTGGTTTAGGTGCGTTAAATGTGCGTTAAATGATTGTTTTAAGTTATTTCACTTCTAGGTGGAACTTTTAACGAGGACGAGCACATCCAGGGGCGTCAAGGGGGTTACGACCCGGCGACATACCAGTGAGTGGGCATTTGTTTTTATATATACCTATATACTCGATTTCCCCAGAAATCAAATTTAAATGAAAAGTATATTGAAATGAAATGAAATATGATGTGATTGCCATGCATAGAATATTATGGATATTATGAACTGTCGTATGATGCATATATGTATGATGGTGCTGTGGAAGCACAGGTAAGTATTTAATTAATATTATGATGATGATGATGATATATTGAGCTCATATCCTGCACCATGGTTTAGTGCTTATAGTATTCACCGCATCGCACGCTCGCCTTGGATCCAAGTAGATGCTGGTCGTACAGTCCACGCGGAGTGGGTACGACGGGCCAGTCGTAGAGTGTTAGTGAGATTATGACTGGTGGGTGACCTTAGGTTATTGTATACAGATGATTGATGAGAGAAGCACTAGAGCGAATATTACCATGAGTCGTTCAAACTACATTAGGTAGTTCCGACTTATGTGCAGAAGGCCGGACAGGTCACGCGGAGTGACTCCGGCAGAGAGTGAGATTGATAGATGTTGAGCTCTAGGTTCAATCGTTCAGGGCTATTAGAGGGCCTACGATTGATTATTTCTTTTACCTGATTATATTATGTTAATGCATTCATACTAAACTGTTGAAATTGGCATGGTACATTCTTTATTGAATCTGTCATAAGATTGATGATTGAGACAGTTGAGATATATATGCTATATACTATTTTTCTGGGAAAGTATACAGGTTTTCCAAAAAGGGGTTATAATTGTGGATTTATGAAATGATTTGGAAAAGATTGATTTTCGCCCACTCACGTTTTCTGTTTTTCGCCCCTCCAGGTTCTAGTTGATAGTTGAGGCGTTGGTGGCCTACGAGGACTGCTTCGGCGTTCTGACAGACTAAATAAATGTAGGATTCACCCGAGGGTGTTGTAAAATAGTTATGTTCCTACTTGACTGCACCTAGATGCTTATGCTCTGTTTATGTGTGTTTAGTACACTCTTATGCACATAGAATGCTAGGTTGTAAATAACTGCAATTAGTGGTTTTTGTTGACTCGTATTTTATTATTAAATCGTTTCCGCTTGCGTTATGGTTACGTCACACTCACGTGACGGCCAGCACGTCCTAGTCTTCGGGTTAGGGTGTGTCAGTTTGGTATCAGAGCATAGGTTGCAGTCCTGTATAACTAATGAGTTCTTCTATTGATTTTGTTATGTTTTCTGTCAGAATTATGCCGCCTCGTAGAGATCCTCGCCGTGCTGCTGAGCCTAATTTCCCCGATATAACTCAGTTAGGGGCAGCAATGGCTCAAGCTTTTCAGGCTAATATCCGTCCTCCTCAGAGAACGCCCGTAGAGACGATGTATAATCTGAAATTGGAAACCTTTGAGGGAAATGAAGGTTATGAAGGGGCAGAAAAGTGGTTGGATCGAATTGAGCAGACCTTTCAAGTGATGCAAAGTCAGGGAAACCTGCCAGCTAATAGATGGGTGGAGACTACCACCTGGTTTTTGGGCCGTGAGCCAGCTGCGTGGTGGATAAATCAGTCGAGGCACATGGCACCTGAAAGGGCAGCCGAATGGGAGGTATTTAAGGAAAATTTTATGAAGAGATTTGTTCCTCCGGAATATATAGATCGCAAGAAACAGGAATTCACCAGTCTGAAGCAGAGAAATATGTCTGCACATGAGTACTACAGGAAGTTTACTGATTTATCCCGTTATGATTCTGATTTAGCGGGTAATCAAGCAGAAATGCTTCGTCGTTTCAAGCTAGGATCTAAGAAGAAGTACAGAACGTTTGCCAATGCACTTCCCTGTGCCGATTATCATGAGTATTTTGAGATTCTGGTCCGGATGGAAGACTCTGATAATCTTCCGGACAGTGAGGATGAAGAGGATAAGGGTAATGGTCAGAAGAAAAATGAGAAAGGTAAAGGTGTTTCCATTCCAGGACCTCGTCAGACGCAGAATTTCAAGAAAAGTGGAATGAGTTCGAGTTCTTCCAGTGGTGGATTTAGTGCCACAGGTCCGAGGAGAGGAGGTGGTAGGTTTGGTAATGGACCTAGATTTTCTGGTCAGAGAGGCTTTAGTGGTGCTGGTAATTCGGGTTCTCCGTTATGTCGCCGTTGTAATTTCCGACATCATGGGGAATGTAGGAGAAGCAGTGGTGCATGCTTTACATGTGGTCAGACAGGACATAGAGCTATGTATTGTCCCCAGAATCAGCAGAGGCCCCAGCAGCCTGTTATGCCAACATCAGCACCGACTCAACAGAACTTTAATTCAGGCAGTTATGGCCAGGGTGGTCGTGGTGGTGCTTATCACTATCAGGGTGATGCTGCTCCTTATGCTCCGGGACAGTATCACTATTCCCAGGATCCTTATTTTCAGAGTGGATATTCTCAGGATCAGGGAGGTTATACTTCATATCCGTCTATGCCAGCTAGCGGATCTCAGTGGTATCAGGGGGGTCAGCCCCAACAGAGCGGAGTTGCTGCTAGTAGTACAGGGTCGTTTAGGCCGCCTGCCCAGGCAGGTCAAGGACGTACTCACCAGGGACGAGGTAACCAGAGTGGCAGAGGTCGTGGAGGACGACAGCCAGCTCAGGGACGTGTTAACCACATCTCGCTGCAAGATGCTCAGAACCATCCAGACTTGATTATGGGTACGTTGAATATTCTTGGTCATTTTGCTAGAGTCTTGATTGATTGTGGTGCTACACACTCTGTGATTTCTCATACATTTGCTCAAATAACGCAACCTCATCCTTCACCTCTAGGGTTTGATTTAGAGTTTGCTATGCCTAGAGGGGATAAATGTTATGTTGATAGTTTTTACTCTGGGTGTCCAGTGATGGTAGATAATGTCATTATGCCTGCTAATCTTATCCCGTTAGACATCGTGGATTTTGATGTGATTTTAGGGGCGGATTGGTTGCATTATAATCGCGCCCATATAGATTGTTACGGGAAATCAGTTACTTTTCTTCGTCCTGGACTACCCGAGGTTACATTTGTGGGTGAAAGAAGTGGGGTGAGGCATGGTGTTATTTCAGCCATAAGGGCGAAGAAATTGTTATCCAAGGGTTGTCAGGGATACTTGGCACATGTGGTGTTAAATGATGTTGATTCCGGTAGTGTGGAGGAAGTCGGAGTAGTCAGACACTATCCTGATGTATTTCCAGATGATTTACCTGGGTTGCCTCCAGATAGAGATGTGGAATTTTCGATTGAATTGCTTCCAGGTACGAACCCTATCTCTTTGACTCCTTATAGAATGGCACCAGCGGAATTAAGAGAGTTGAAAATTCAATTGCAAGAGTTAATTGATAAAGGTTTCATTCAGCCTAGTTCTTCACCTTGGGGAGCTCCAGTGTTGTTTGTAAGAAAGAAAGATGGAACTTTGAGATTGTGCATTGATTACAGGCAATTGAATCGGGTGACGATTAAAAACCGTTATCCCTTGCCTCGTATAGATGATTTGTTTGATCAGCTCAAAGGTGCCTGTGTGTTTTCTAAGATCGATTTGAGGTCTGGGTATTATCAATTAAAGATTAAAGATGAGGATGTTCATAAAACAGCTTTCAGGACTCGTTATGGGCATTATGAGTTTTTGGTGATGCCATTTGGATTAACGAACGCTCCTGCAGCTTTCATGAGATTGATGAATGAAGTATTCCAGGAATATCTTGACAAGTTTGTTATTGTTTTTATTGATGATATCCTGGTATATTCTAAGTCGAAATCAGACCATATTCGACATCTTAACTTGGTGTTAAGGAAATTGAGGGAACACCGGTTATATGCCAAATTTAGTAAATGTCAATTTTGGCTGGATCAAGTGGCATTTTTGGGACATGTGGTATCAGCTCAGGGAATTCAAGTGGATCCTCAAAAGATAGCAGCAGTGGAAAATTGGGAACAACCTCGAACGGTCACTGAGGTGCGGAGTTTTCTTGGTTTAGCAGGTTATTATAGACGGTTTGTTCAAGACTTTTCTATGATTGCCTTGCCATTAACGAAGTTAACCAGGAAGGATGTTAAGTTTGAATGGGATGAAAGTTGTGAGCAAAGTTTCCAGCAGTTGAAGTATTGCCTTACTCATGCACCTGTGTTAGTACTTCCTGATGATAACGGTAACTTCGAGATCTACAGTGATGCTTCTTTGAATGGTTTGGGTTGTGTTTTGATGCAGCATAGTAGAGTGATTGCCTATGCTTCTAGGCAGTTGAAGACTCATGAAAGAAACTATCCGACTCACGATCTTGAGTTGGCAGCTATTGTGTTTGCTTTGAAGATTTGGAGACATTATCTCTATGGCGAGAAATGTAAGATCTTTACAGATCATAAAAGCCTTCAGTACCTTTTCACTCAGCATGATCTTAATCTTCGTCAGAGAAGATGGTTGGAATTGTTAAGTGATTATGATTGCACGATTGAGTACCATCCGGGTCGTGCAAATGTGGTAGCTGATGCTCTGAGTAGAAAACCTCAAGGGCGACTTAATGCTTTGTATGCCAGTCGTGTTTCTCTTCTGGCAGAGTTGAGATCTACTGGAGTAGAGTTAGAATTGGAAGAGCAAAGTGAAGCTTTTCTTGCCAGTTTTCAAGTCAAGCCAGTTTTAATTGATCGGGTGCTTGCAGCTCAATCGTGGGATGAAGAGATTCAAGAATTGATCAATTTAAGAAATGAAGGGAAGAAGAAAGATCTCAAGATCCGAGGATCAGATGGTATGCTTATGCAAGAGAACAGGATGTATGTGCCTAATAATGAGGAACTGAAGAAAGAAATCTTGGATGAAGCACATTGTTCGGCTTATGCTATGCACCCAGGAGGAACTAAAATGTATCATACCATTCGACCATTCTATTATTGGCCGGGTATGAAGAGGGAGATTGCGGAGTATGTTAGTAGGTGTATTGTTTGCCAGCAGGTTAAGGCTGAAAGAAAGAAGCCGTTTGGGAGATTGCAACCACTTCCCGTTCCCCAGTGGAAATGGGAGAATATAACGATGGATTTTGTGTATAAGCTGCCACGTACACGAAATGGTTTTGATGGCATTTGGGTGGTTGTAGATCGACTTACCAAATCAGCACATTTTATTCCAGTAAGGGAGAAGTATTCTTTAAATAAGTTGGCTCAGTTATTCATATCGAAGGTTGTAAAGTATCATGGTGTCCCAGTGAATATTATTTCTGATCGAGATCCAAGATTTACTTCTAAGTTTTGGATAGCTTTTCAAGAAGCTTTGGGTACTAGATTGCTTTACAGTACAGCTTATCATCCACAGACAGATGGTCAGTCAGAGAGAACTATTCAGACACTCGAGGATATGTTGAGATCCTCTGTGATGCAATTTGGTGATTCTTGGCATGATCGTTTGGATTTGATGGAGTTTGCCTACAATAATAGTTTTCATTCGAGTATTGGAATGTCTCCATTTGAAGCACTTTATGGTAAAGCTTGTCGTACGCCATTATGTTGGTCAGAGGTCGGTGAAAGAATACTTGAAGGGCCAGAGATTGTGGATGAGACTACTCAGAATATTCAGATAATTAAATCTAACCTGAAAGTGGCCCAGGATAGACAAAAGAGCCTAGCGGATCGACATACCACGGACAGAATGTATAATGTGGGCGACTATGTTTTTCTGAAATTATCGCCTTGGAGAGGTGTGGTTCGCTTTGGGAAGAAAGGAAAGCTAAGTCCCAGGTACATTGGACCTTATGAGATCACTGAGAGGATTGGTGAAGTTGCTTACAGGTTGGAGCTACCTCCAGAGTTGTCTAAGGTACATAATGTGTTCCATGTCTCGATGCTTCGGCATTATGTGTCAGATCCTTCACATGTGATTCCTCCTCAACCATTGGAAATTAATCCGGATTTGACGTATGATGAGGAACCAGTGACTATACTGGATTGGAAAGATAAGACTTTGAGGAATAAGACCGTGAGCTTGGTAAAAGTATTGTGGAGAAACCATTCAGCTGAAGAAGCTACATGGGAAACAGAAGAACGAATGAGAGTTATGTATCCGAGGTTATTCTATGACTTTTGATGTTCTGGTTAGTGATTGGAATTTCGGGGACGAAATTCTATAAGGAGGGGAGATTGTCACAGCCCGTCCCAGAATTACTAAATACCGAGGACGTGAAATTACAAAAACGCCCTTAAACGGGATTAAGGTGCGTAAATTTGGTATTTGTTTTACACTAAGATCTTAAACTAGGGTTTAGATTTACATTTGTTTGGTCTAATAATTTTGTATTGGACTTAGGTGGGATCCCCACCTCCTGAAATCCTTCCCCAAAACCCGTAGGTTGTCTCTCTCCCTCTTTCTTCCTCATCTCTCCCTCAGAAACACTCTCTCTCTCTTACTCTCGAACTCTCTCAAGCTCTCGGACAAACACCAAGAACAACCACAAACGTGCACCAACGTCCAATCTAAGATCATCTTCGTGATCTTGGGAACTTCACGAGCACGGGGGTATAAGTTTCAGGTAAGTTTCATTTCTGAAATCCTAGTTTCAAAACACCCCGTGTAATGGCACTGTTCACGAACTTAATTTTGGTTGTGTTTTAGGTTAAACAAAGATCACCACGAGTCTTAGGAAGTCCTAAGGAGGCTCGGAGTGCCTCGTTTGAACAAAATGGACGTCGGGATCGTCGGGTTCGAGTTTGGCCGAAATTGAGGAATTTTGGAAGGTATGATCTAGTTGTTTTTAGGCCCTAAAACCCTTCCAACGTGATAGTACTTGTTAAATGCTTCATTTTGGTATAAAATGCGAAGAAATTGGTTGAAAAACGAAGGAGAATAGTAGATTTGAAATTTTTCCAGAAACCGGCGAACAGTCGCCGGCGACCGGTGACTCGCCGGAGAAGACAGGGAATCTTCCGTCAAGTTTGACGGAATATTCCGACGCCGTTAGTTAACTTTAACGGAAACCGTTAGTTTTTAACGGAATATACTAGGATTTGACGGAATATTCTCTAACGCCGTTCACTGTAGCCGTCAGTGTGCATGTCACGTGGCCGCGCGTGGGCCGCGCGTAGGTCCGTGCCATGTCAGGCGCGTGGGGGCGCGTGAGGACTCCAAAAATTATTTTAAAAATTTGGGGATGATCCTGAGGTTGTGTAGGTCACTGTGGTATATTCATATACCCAATTTGAGCATCGTATGAAGAATTAATTACCTAGTTTGGTTTAGGTGCGTTAAATGTGCGTTAAATGATTGTTTTAAGTTATTTCACTTCTAGGTGGAACTTTTAACGAGGACGAGCACATCCAGGGGCGTCAAGGGGGTTACGACCCGGCGACATACCAGTGAGTGGGCATTTGTTTTTATATATACCTATATACTCGATTTCCCCAGAAATCAAATTTAAATGAAAAGTATATTGAAATGAAATGAAATATGATGTGATTGCCATGCATAGAATATTATGGATATTATGAACTGTCGTATGATGCATATATGTATGATGGTGCTGTGGAAGCACAGGTAAGTATTTAATTAATATTATGATGATGATGATGATATATTGAGCTCATATCCTGCACCATGGTTTAGTGCTTATAGTATTCACCGCATCGCACGCTCGCCTTGGATCCAAGTAGATGCTGGTCGTACAGTCCACGCGGAGTGGGTACGACGGGCCAGTCGTAGAGTGTTAGTGAGATTATGACTGGTGGGTGACCTTAGGTTATTGTATACAGATGATTGATGAGAGAAGCACTAGAGCGAATATTACCATGAGTCGTTCAAACTACATTAGGTAGTTCCGACTTATGTGCAGAAGGCCGGACAGGTCACGCGGAGTGACTCCGGCAGAGAGTGAGATTGATATATGTTGAGCTCTAGGTTCAATCGTTCAGGGCTATTAGAGGGCCTACGATTGATTATTTCTTTTACCTGATTATATTATGTTAATGCATTCATACTAAACTGTTGAAATTGGCATGGTACATTCTTTATTGAATCTGTCATAAGATTGATGATTGAGACAGTTGAGATATATATGCTATATACTATTTTTCTGGGAAAGTATACAGGTTTTCCAAAAAGGGGTTATAATTGTGGATTTATGAAATGATTTGGAAAAGATTGATTTTCGCCCACTCACGTTTTCTGTTTTTCGCCCCTCCAGGTTCTAGTTGATAGTTGAGGCGTTGGTGGCCTACGAGGACTGCTTCGGCGTTCTGACAGACTAAATAAATGTAGGATTCACCCGAGGGTGTTGTAAAATAGTTATGTTCCTACTTGACTGCACCTAGATGCTTATGCTCTGTTTATGTGTGTTTAGTACACTCTTATGCACATAGAATGCTAGGTTGTAAATAACTGCAATTAGTGGTTTTTGTTGACTCGTATTTTATTATTAAATCGTTTCCGCTTGCGTTATGGTTACGTCACACTCACGTGACGGCCAGCACGTCCTAGTCTTCGGGTTAGGGTGTGTCAGCCACAATATTCAAATCAAATCAATATTATTATTACTTACCTTAATTATAATGAACAAATAATTATTGCACATATTATTACCTGTCACATCCCGGCTCGGGCCCCCACCACATCCCGGGCTCGACTCTACCGTAACACGATATTGTTTGCTTTGAGCCCCGACCACGCCCTCACGGTTTTGTGACTAGGCCCAGGCGGGGATGTGACATTACCCCTAACAAATATATATAACTTTTAAACGTATGTATATTTTTAGCAGTATTGTATACTTTTGAACGTGTGTGCATATATATATGTAATCTACCTATACAACTGTACGTTCAAAAGTATATTTAAAATGTCATAATCTTTGATATTTAAGTTGTTGTAGTTTTAATTTTAAGATGTTGTATTTCAGTTAAGTTGTATTTCAATTAAAGTGTGATCATAGAATTAATGTCTAAGTTGTTAACATGCAAGTCAAATTAACCAATTACATCTTGACACGTGTCACTTAAAAATCATATCTGAAAAATTATTAAGAACAAACTTAATATGGAAGTTTAATTCAATTAACCAATAAAGTTAAAGAACAAAGTTAAAAATAATAAATTAATGAGGGGGCAAAAAATAGACACTATTCATTAAAAAAATAATTTCTTACATTACTATAATCTGAACGAAAACTAAATATAACCCTTTCAATTGAAGATGGTCTTAGCTCGTTTGCTTTCCTACTTGGCCCAGCAGGCTACTCCTTTGCAGCAGAATCATTGATCTCTTTTGGTACAAAAATGATTCTTTGGGACGTCAGGGTGTGTGCTAACCTACACGATGCCCTCTTTCGATATAGATATGTAATATATGCATTGGGGCAGCTATGATTACGTCCATATGATTGCGTTAATATGATTGCGTCAATATGGTTGCGTCACCTATCATTGATCAATATGGATTGCGTCCATATGATTGCGTCACTATGATTGCGCTAATATGATTGCGTCAATATGGTTGCGTCACCTATCATTGATCAATATGGATTATTGAGCAACATGCATAGCAGCATAAGGAGCCCGTAGTTGAAAACCTTATAAAGAAAATGTTATAATAGTTGCATTCAGACCCCTCACTACAAGAAAATATGGTAATTGCGACACTTTTTTTACGACGCGTGATGCAGCCGTCGCAATAACTATTAAATTTCATTATTTTATGCGCGCTAAACTTTGGCGCTCTGTTGTTTGCGACAGGAATAAGTTCCGTCGCACACACCTCTGTTGTGAATAAGTAGAAGAAAAAAAAACACAACTGCACGCTCTCATCTCCTTCTCGCTCTCCGCCTCTCTCGTTCTCGTTCTCCGCCTATCTCCCTCTCTTCAAAGCATAGATCCTTCTTTGCCACTCTTGCCACAACCACTGATGCTGAGACACAATTGAACCAGGTAAGGATTTATGTTTCTTGTTCCTCTCTTAAATCTCCCCTTTCCCTAACCCTAATATTTTTTGTCATCTCTTAGTTTTTTCTTTTTGCCGCTAGAAATTCGAATTCAACCTCATCCCTTCTGATTCGGTAATATTATTTGAGGAATTATCTTCTAATTTGTTTTTTCTTGGTGTTGTTTCGTCATTTTTTTTCCGCAAATTCCAGTCTTATCTATTCTCCATTAGTTCTCCCATTGTTTAGGGTTTCTTTTTGTCATTTCTATGTTCAATTTCATCACTAATTGCTTATATTGTTGGAGGATTTTTTGTAATTGGAGCTAGTCAAAGAAGTATGCTAGCTTGGTTTTGTTTATTTATTCTTTATTGGCACTGGTGACTCGGTCAGCAAGAGAAGCAGAAATTTGGTGGTGGATTAATTGGAGAAGGATGAGGAAGAAAGCATTGATGAATGCAGAGATAATGGCGGTGCTTTTGTGAAGAAGCACGGGGTGGTCAGAAAAAGGTGAGATTTGTAGGGGAAAAGGGAAGAACTGTTTGGAAAGGAATGGTGAATGATGAGTAGAAATCAGAGCAAGGCGGAGGAGAAAATGGAAAGCGAGCCTCTAAGAAAAGTGAGAATGGGGTGTAGTTTAAAGGTAGAAGATGAAGTGAGGCATTTTGATGACATCGATACAGAGAAAGGTTTGCGAAGAAGCAAGAAAGTGGGTTATTTTCTTGGGGCCATAAAGGATCATACGAAGCAGGAAGAAAGAAATGTAAATAAGCAGTCCAAGAAAGTAAGTAATTTGTAAATTCTATGTTTATGTCATTTGTTGTCAATGTTGTGATTTACTCGTTTATGTTAATAAGTTACAACTTAAGTTAGCATCTGAAAGATTACCCAACTGTTTGAACAATCTCTAATTGAAATGTAATGCTTTATTTTACAAGTGCTATTTTTTCATGAACCTATTATATGTAAAAACATCCCTGGAATAGTTCCTGGTAATGGCTCGAAGTCATTTCTAATCTTGAATGTAAGTAAAATGATGTGGGAAGTGCTCAATACGTGTCCAATTTACAGGTTGGAAGAAAGCCATATGTATTCCTAGGCATGCCTTTGGCGATCAGTATCGAGCCTGATACAGTTGTCAAAGGGCCATGAAAACTTGAAATGGTTTTTAGTAAGTTAATCTCAACATTCTAGATCATATGATTGTGCTGGTGAAGTAATTTCCCCTTGAATATGGTTTTCTGCTTCGCATCTATCTGTTTGTAATGCTAAGTCCCAGAAGGAGTCTCCCCTGTTGCACTTGATGTCTACAATTTCAAGTGGTGTGGCCCTTTCTGTGTATAAATGCTGATGAGGTTTGTGTTACCACAGTGGGCATCGCATACCTTTTTGTTCATTTAGGCAAATGTGCCGATAAACTTTACTAACAAAACCTTGGTTTTTTGGTAGGCTATTCCAGAGTTTGCCGACTTGTCAATGTCGTTGGCTCTTTCCAAGAAGTGGCCACTATACTTAAGCACCAAAAACACTATTATGAAGAAATAGTGAAGTACGATGGCAGGTAAATTTACCTTTGTTGGAAGAATTATTCAACATTCAACTATCAATTCTATATCACTTAGTTCTATAAGGAAATTATTACAAATGTTGAGTTATTTGACTGCCCCAGGTTTAAGGACATATTTGAGGAGGTTTAGGACGAGAGGTGGAAGCATAAGTTTGAAGACAATTCTACATGGTTTGTATTATCATGAGGACCTTGACGTTGGAATATAGAACCTATTAACGTTTTGATCATGTATATATGTTTCATTACTGTAAGTGAAATACATTCTTTGATATCTAAGTGTTTCTCATTTTGTGAATTATGAATTTTATCAGTTTGGATTTTATTTTAGTTTGAAATATGTAGTAACATTTCACATGAAACAATAATGTGATTGTGGCGTCCCATTTGACGCCTAATATATTTTTTTATACCTGGTGCCAATTATTTGCGACGCATTACTTGTTGTCGCAAACCCCGTAGCAAATAGTATTTGCAACGCGCTAAAAACGTCGCATATAATTGACCAACATTTACGACGCCTATGTATTGCGACGCGTCATTGGCCGTCGCAAGCTCGTCGTAAAAGGCTTGTTGCAACGCTTTTTGCTGTTTTTGCGACACGTTTTGACTGTCCCAAAAGGGCTTTTTTTTTGTAGTGCCTACTATTGTGATTCAGCTTTGTCCCGTTCAATTCTTAAAAAATACCATTTGAAAATATTGTTTTCTCAGCTAAAAGGAGAACGGCTGTGAGGTCCGAGAATCTTTGATTGTTCTGTTTTCTGTATTGCTGTTTGAGCACAATGTTTGAGGCGTTAAAGTTGGAATAGGTCTTCTTTAGCAGCTCGGAATCGGTGAGTTCCTGACCACATAACTTCAAAATCGACCAAATTCGGAATCTTTCAGAGACATACTCATCGACAGGCTTAAAGTACTAAAAGCGGGCATTGTGCCAATCGTTCTTGAGGCAGAAACTCAGTAGGGTTTTCCATAAAGACTTCAGGTCCTCCTTAGCCAGAAATTCAGTGTGCATGACTTCCGTTGTGGGAACCCAATTCGCGATAAGTGGTGGTTGAGGACAAACTCGAGCAACTTGCAAAACAGTAAACAACCATGAGCAAGAAGCAATGGGCAAGAAAATTGAAGCGTTTAGATTGCATTACCATAGATGAACCCTAGATGGATGTATTTATACCGTGGGGGAGATACCCTTTTAGGATAAAATCCTCGTCCTAAACCGGGAGAATCCTTGACGATATCTAGAAATAGATATTGCACCCTCTTAGGAGTTGTGATTACTTGCGGCACACGCCTATTCCTAAATTGTAGGAACTCCAAGACTTATAAGATTTGATTGTATCTATATCCATCAGATCGCGTGTCGTGTCAAACAAAGTGATGGTGGCACCATTGCTTTGTTTGATATAGCTCCGACCGGAGCTGGTGAGTCCATGATCGAACTTTTGATATAACTGTATTCAGATCAACCTTACTCCAGCTCTGGAAAATCATGGTCCCATAATTGCCCCTAACCATTCATCTAAGAGGCAACTTTTTCCCCTTGAGGATGAATTGTTATCCAAAGACCATGCATTTCGAAGTAAGCTGGAATACATACGGTTTAGTCTTTAGTTTCTTGTCCACTGGTATGACTCCTTGTGATGTAGTAGAGATACTTTAGATTCAAACGTGCGATCTCGAATGTTATGCCATAAAGTCTACAATGATGGAACTTTGTGTTTATTGTGTGTACTTTGAAAAACAAGAAATTACCTTTGATACTCTTTACTAATGTTTAACCATGAGATTCGTTGATCTAAAAAGAGTCGGTTTGCATTTAGCTAGAATATACTGCTAAGCATATTTTACTCAAATAATTAAGACTGTTAGAGTAAAACACTTGGAACCTTTCATCCTTGGCTTCAATTCATCAATCTTTCCAAAGTAAGCCAACTTCGAAGTAATGAGTACTGAGGCGAAACACAGATAAGTTTGTGGGCCCATGACAAAGCTCAAGAGCCTCGCTCGGTGACGTTGATTCGGAAAAATGTCACCTCCCAAACTTAGTGTTTATAAAGATTCCCATCGCGATATCCAGAGCACCACCTCACTCATGTACTAAGTATTAAATATTAAACCCATAGAAAACCTTTTGCCCCAGAGGTAATGCACTGAACGAATTAAGGATGAGCAAGTGTCGAATCATACCCGGAAAGGCCTCCACAGTTTAATGTCAGTTTAATATGTTTTAGTTGTCTTGTTTGTTGATTTCGTTTGTTCTTTCACCTTGCCCTTATTCTAGGTCAAAGGATTTTAAAATTGCAATGTGTAACCATGAAGGGATTTCCTGCTCAATCTGGATTGTTGATTTATCTTTAGTGAATCTTAAACGAAAGTTCGTTAAGGACTTGGTCGTTTGCATGTGGGTGGAAAACACATTTTGAATCCTTTTGCCAGGCCATATGTGACACGCCTCGATCCCGATATTCCACGAACACCAGGATAGGCATGTGCTGGCCGACACCCAAGGGTGACTAAAGCCATTTATTGAATACAAATGCTGTGAATTGGGAATAAATAAGACTTATAAATTTAAATATAATGAATATGCAATAAAGGAACATGTTCAGAGCACACAACTAACAACAACACTAAAAGAATTAATATAAAAATTGAATGAACAAGGAATGGGTCATACACAGAGAGGACACAAAGATGCCGATGCGGAAGTGCCTTGACGCTGTGATTGTAAACCTCGATTATAAGTCTTGAGGGGGCGTAAAACAAACATGAGTGGACCAGAGTTTATATATATATATATATATATATATATATATATATATATATATATATAAACAGTTATCAACAACATACTATCCCTCGAAGTTTTATGAAAACTAATAGCATAATATGTAGTAGGTTTTCCGAAAACCCTAGCATACCATAAAACATTCATATAAAACAGATCTCGTATATAGTGTGCTAACTAGTGGTATCAGTATCGCTCGAAAACATATAGAACTCTTCCTTCATAACACTTCTTTCACAAATAGCAATTGCCCGCATGCTCCTACAACACCCAACCCGAAGGTCAATATAAGTATCAATCGTCCGTAGCCTCCTACAACACCCAACCTGAAGGTCAATATAAGTATCATCGCTTGTAGGCTCCTACAGCACCCAACCCAAAGGTCAATAATAGGGACCACTAGATACGCACAAAACCACTGAAAATAAGCTTTCTAAACATAGGTACATATATCTCAAAAACATCTTTATAGTATACAGTCATCCATCATCTATACTATAAAGAAGTGTATAAAAACATGTTCTAAATAGTATATCGTCATCCATCAGATATCCAACAAAGAACATGGGTTCGATAGAAAATATGATATTCCAAAATATTCTAAGTATAGTATGATAATCAATTTCTCATAAAACATTTCACAAAATGTATTCAGTAAATCATGTTTTTCATGTATGCATTTCTACTAATAAAACATGCAATTTAGAAGGGGTCCACTCACAGTACTTCGCCTCGAAAAGCCGTGCCACTAGCGAAGACGGATTCGCTACAATAATTACACCTAAGCACACAAAGGGTAAAATTAGTCAAACTCCACTCAAACGATTTGATTTGGGAAAACAGACGTCAAATTTAAAAAGGGTTTTAGGGCTGGGTTAGTGACGGGCCTGGTTAGACTAAGGTTTTGGGTTTGGGTTTAAGGGGGGTCACGGATTGGGCCTAATAGGGTGTTAGGTTAGACATGGGTTAGGGTTTAAGTAAATGGGTTGGGGTTTCACGGGCCTAAGGTCCGATTCTAATTGGCCCAAAGGCCTAAATAACAAGGGGTTTGGATTTGGCCGCCCTAGGGTTTGGGCCTGGGGTTCGACCGGTTTCAACAAAAAAGAACGCCGGAGTTTGGGAAGCTCCGGCCAACCTCGATTCTAACATTAACAACAATGACTTAACTATGAAAATGAAGCTACGGGGCTGAGGAGGAGAATTATACCACTTTGACTTACGGTCATGGTCGGGAGGTGATCGGAAAAACCTCTGCAAGTCACAGCACCTTGAATAGATTCCCCGAGTGTTTCTTCGTGGCTTCGTTGTCCAAGAACATAAACATACGATAAAAAATGTATCATGGGAACCAAGGGGAGATATTTAAAAGGTTTTCGAAGCTCACCTACATCAGAGTAAGTCGGGAAGATAGTGAATAGTAGACTCCGTCACTATCGAGCTTCAAGGTCCTTAGTCCGGGGTTAGTGGTAGCATAGTCCGAGCGGTTGTAGAGAAGGGGGCTCGGGGAAGAGAGAAGAGCGAGACGGAGAGGTCTGCGAGGAAAAGAGCTCGGGGGAGAGAGATGTGAAAGAATAGAGAGATGAAAGAAGTTACGGGGAAGGGAGAGGAAGAGGAGAATGGTCGGGGGACAAAAGTTCCAAGGTGGGCCCCACGTGGCTCACCAACCAATCCCATAAAACAATTTTTTTTTAAATAGGGGTGGGGTTTTACACTATGCGTCGAACTTGAGCGTTTTCGATCGGACTACACTTAGTTGGCTTAGTTGGGGCATTTCCGTGTATTAGAGTCTGTTGGAATAAAATTCCTCTTAAGAATTTCCTTGTCTGTATGCCTCATTCAAACCTGCTTAACATATGGTGTTGCAAAATATACTTGGCTTAATATGCAGGTCTGGGATAGAAGTAGTCATACTCAGGGTTGGAATTCAGAGCCACCCTCAGATGATTTTCGGATCACCCTTTCAACTATTACCTCAAATACGTAGAGCCCAGGTTTAAATGTTATAACGCACAACCTGTATGGTTGTATAATTTTTTAGAATGTCGGATGGTGCACTGAACTTCCGGGTCAGGGCGCCATGTGCCTGTACCCGTAGCCAGATAATTATAAATGCGCTTATTATGGCTCAAGCCTTTCAAGCTGCTAACCGTACAATACAGGATGGGCTTAACGGAGACTCCTCTGACTACTTGAATTTTTTAAATTACAGCCATGCAAAGTTTCAAAGTTCTTCATAATTATGGAATTTAGGGTATTCCATGCACTGTGATGAATTGTGTAAGAAGGAACACAAAATAGGGTGCGGGGATATGAAAAGATCATTCTTAGCTTTGGGTCTTCTGTCCTGGACATGCATTTAATTGTGTATAGAATAAAAAAAGTAATTATCTATTGGAACGATACCATGGTTTAGACCAAGGTTGTTTACCTGTCGGATGGGTCTTCTTCATGTGTGGGAATCATTTGGATTCATGAAATTTTCTTATTACTCCATATAGTATGTATGCTCTTTGTTTTGGGACCATGATTTTCGAGGGTCGAAGTAAGGCTGATTCGAATGTTGTTTCCTTATAATGGAGTTGTATTAAACGAAATAGGATGCCACCATCACTCTACTCCGGGGCACTAGGCGAAGTCCTAGAGACTCCATTGGATGACAATGCTTGTTCTGCAAGATACGCGATCTGATCCAGATGTAGACACAATCAAACAAAATCATGGCAACCAGTTCATTTACCGAACCTGCTCAACCCGCCATTTTAGATAACCCCGAACCCCCTATGGTCAGGGTTCGCAACAAAGGTAAAGAAGAAGCCTTTCTTGCATGCCGCAACCATTTCTCAATGGGTGTCGTGTATGGTGGAAAGATACCGATGATGTGACCGAAAACTTCCCCTCGATGTGGGGTTGAGATTCCCCTTATTGTCGTTATGGAAGGAGATTCTCACGCATTTCTAAATTGGTCTATGTAATCTCATTCCTTTTTCTATCCATATTATCTCAAGCTTCGAACGTTTGAACGAGTGGTATCATGCTAGACTGGGTTTATCTGAATTTTGCGTTCACTACTCATTCTGGAGAAACGCTAAAACTCGCTACTTCTTTCAATCTCGCTCTACACTCCGGTGGCCCGCTTATATCATCAATCACCTGGTTAGGACAATGATTGGCAAATGAACATTCTCCTAGTAGAAGAAAACTATGAGGGTGATATATCCGAACCGACATTTGTCTATAAGCTTGGAAAGAACATCAATTTCAGAGTAGATGATCAAAATCTTAGTCAGAGTCGCCCTGAACTCATTAATAGGGCCTTCAATATCATTCTTACAGAGCTTTGGAGCTGGAAATGGCTCAATGCACCATAGAGAAAGAGGGAGAGAACACATAGGAGAGACGACATCATCGACCTTTATTTTAACCATCATATCCCTAACCCCTTGTGGGTTGCAACCCAAGATGCATTGAAGCCTCCAAAACATTTTAAGGGTGCCCTAGGACGGAGAAGAAAAAAAGGAAATGAGAAACTAAGGAGGTGGCTACGATAACGATTCCAGCCAAAGCATCTAAGAAGAAGACCAGGTTGGCAAGCGCTCCCGGAGCCTATCTAGATAAAGTTCCAGAAATTGTTGACCTTGTTTGTTCGCCGAAGAGAATTTGCACCAAGCCCCTGCCATACATGGAGAAAGAGGCAAGTCTATCCTTATGAAGGGGCCGGCATTGGAGCAAGGGTTATTGAGGAAGCAACCGCAACCATCTGCACTTCCGTCTTTTAGTTTTACGGCTACCCCTTCTGGTAGTCAAGTTCTAGTTGAGGATTCGAACAACCAGGTGCCTGATGAGAGTCACATATTCTTCTTGATATTAGTGAAATAGTATTTATCTTGGTGCCCTGTTTAGTGATTCAGCTTGTCGTTGGGTTAGAACCGCTCCCCTAGATGCAAGTGGTCTCTATGACGCAAAACATGCTCGAGCTTTGATTTGCTCGGCTATTGCTTATGTTGATTCTAGGGGAATTATGATTGCAGATGACCGTAGGAAGAAGTGCTACCAAAATAGATATGCGGTTAGCATTCTCAATTTTCCATACTGCTAGTTGTTTTTGTATTTCTTTTTTCTTATCATTACCCTTGTGTACCTTTCCTCATGCAAACACCTGGACTGATACTTTGATTTGGGCCCAAGCAGATGAGAATTCCAAACTTAAGGTTGCTTATAAGAGTGAATTGAGTGGCAAGATCAAAGTTGAGTGAGATCTGTAGGAGATGAGTGCTAGGCATAAGGCACTACTGGACGTGGAGTGGACTTAAAATGCTGAGGAGGAAGCCTTGAAAATGCGTTTGGAAGAGGTAAAAAGGTTATTGGCTTTGGAGCGGAGTTCATGGGATTCTGACAGGTCTATTCTCTAATTGGACTTAGATGCAGCCTGAGATGAAGTGTGTTGGGCTGAGAAAATCCAAGCAGAGTCTTCTCAATAGAATGAGGAAGATATCGCGAAGCTTCGACGACAAATCAAGATAACATCACCCAAGAATACAACCAGAGTTACCTTGATGGCTATGCGGGTTAGGATCACCGTGACCAGTAGGGCATTGCTCGCTTGTTGAAGGAAATACGGGATGTTGGTTTACCGGTGCCTTCTTCGCTTGTGGTTGATGCGTCGATGCTTGCCTTATCAGAGCAAAGTGAGTTTTTTTCCAAGTCTGAAGGGTTGATGAAGAAGAATAGTACTACTACCATTAACATTCCTACTGTCAATTCCCTCCAGTTAATCCTGAGAATGTAGCGAATTCCGATGGTGCGAAGAGTTGTTTTCTTCATGCTTTGCTAGGCCAGAATGACGGCCAATCATCGAACATCTTGCCTATGTCCGGGTTTTAAATTCCTTTAACTTTATTTGAGAGTCTTTTCCCCTGTTTAGCGTATGTCTCTGTTGTTGTTTCTACCATTTCGGGTTTCGCATGGATAGACTTGTCTCTAATTAAGCTAATTTTCTAGAATAAGCTAACTTTGGAATGATAGGAAACAAGGCGGAACATGGGTGAGTTTGTGGGCTCGGGATATAGCACAATAGCCCCCCTGATGATGTTCATTCGAAAAAAGATTATCTCCCAAACTCGGTGTTTGTAGGGTACCCATCGCGATATCTGGAGTACCACCTTACTCTGATATTAGGTATTGAAACCATGGAGAACCCATTTCCTTGCCCCTGCATTTTTCGCTAGATCAGAGATGATGGTATTTTGTTTATTAGGAATGTCATCCCATTTATTTGTCCATCTCATTCCCTTTATGGGGGTTCTTCAAATCTTTTGCAACATGATGTTTGAGGAGCGTATGTTCTTCAACTTGTGTTGCGTGTCTGTCTCTAGCGAATCTTAAATGAAAGTTCTTTGAAGACGTAGTCTTCTGCTTGTGGGTTGGAAACATTTTTTGAATCCTTTTGTTAGACCCTATGCGTTAGACTTGAGTATTTCCAATTGAGCTCCGTTGTAATAAAATTCCTCCTAGGGATTACCTAGTATGGATGCCCCATTCGGACCTGCTAACACTTGGTATTGCAGAACTTACTTGACTTAGTAAGTTGGTTTGGGATATAAGTAATCGTACTCGGGGTCAAAGTTCAGAGCCACCCTCAGATGAGTTCCGAATCACCCTTTCGACTATTCCCTTGAATACCATAGAGCCCCGGTTTGAATGCCAAACCCACAACCTTGTTGGTTGTATAAACTTTCCGGAGGCTAAATGGTGCATTAGACTTTTGGGTCAAGGTGCCATGTGCCCGTGCCCGTAGCCTGCCAATCGTTACCGCGCTTATTACAGTTCAAGTCTCCTAAGCTGTTAATCGTTCCAGACAGATTGGGCTAAAGGATGCTCCTATGACAGTGTAATTTTGAACTTTTGTAGACTTGCATTCGTGCGAAGTTAAATGTTGGTTTTTTTGCTAGTCGTCGATCTTCGTTACCAGTATGCTTGTCCGATCGATCTTTCTCTTTGGGTTCGGCTGAATTTCCTTCTTTGCCTTATCCTTGACAAATTCCCAGAAGTGCCCATGGTCCAGCAGTTCTTTGATGTGATCCTTTAGCACTCGACAACCTCTGGTGGCGTGGCCAATGCTTTTGTGGACAGAGCAGTATTCACTTGGATTTTTCTTAGCCAGATGTTCCGAGAGTGGTTTTGGGCGCCGGAACCACCTTTATATAGTGGTGAGGCAGCTATCCTGGCAAATTACACAACTACTCCTAATTTAATAGGGAGAATCAACTGCCTAATCAATTGAGAAATGAATGATCTATTCATTTGAAGAATCAATGGCTTAACGGTTCCAATAGTTACACCAAATTAGTGGACGAACATAAATGTCGTGCAACACTATATTTACTTTCCAGTTTTCTTTTTTTTTTTACCAAAACATGAGTGAGAAGCCAAATTGGCCGATCGGGTTGTTTTGCTTAAGTGTTGAGTGCGTGTTACTCATGACTCGGTCACAAAAAAATGAGATGGCGGTGCTCCAAATGTGGAAGAAGATTCATACCCAATTTATTGAGCAGATTCAAGGCACATCCCGAAATGCGTATAAAAAAATACGTGAATAGGAATCGCGCTTACCCAAAGGGTGAAGTTGCACAAAAACAAGTACTATTTTGAGTGAATAATAAAGCCAATTTAAATGCCATTGCTCTTGTCCTTCTAAACTAGATGAAAGTTCTCAAACCCAAACAAATAAACAAACAAAAACAAAACAAAAAAAAAAAAAAAAAAAACAGGTGGAAATATTCTCCCCATTCACAATTCAACTTTGTCCCGTTCAATTCTTATAATATTGTCCCAGGAAACCTCAGTTTGTTTAGGTAAGTTGAGCTACCTTCCGCCGGTTTTCAATGGTTTCCATTTGGTTTCCTTCCCCTCCATATTAAATTACCAGGAAGTTCCTCCCGTGGAAAAATGTACGGACCTCGCCGCACTTAGTCTGATAGCCGAGTCCAGCTGTTTCTCTTTCATTCTTCCCTCCTGTTACGTATAAATATAACCATCATCAACTATCTCTGGAATATTTGATCTCTATATAATCTATTACGACACCTAAGATAACAGTCCTTTGAACGGCAACATGAGGTCGTCACCAAAAATTGTCACCAAAGATTGCCTTTTGACGCTAAACCCTACATGAATATACGACCACGAGTCACTGATCATTTGATTGTGTAATTAAGTAAAAATATTCGTAAAGTTCAACGGGCCACAACACCAAGAAAAAAAAATCTTTTCTTATTAATAATGAGTAAAAAGAAAGAGACAGTAAAGAACTCGCAATTTAATTTGGGTATTTTTCAATTCTTATAAAACTGTCCCTGAATACAAACAAGATTGCCCTCTGAATAACGGATTTGGATCCTCTCTTGAACCCAAGGAGGGGATCCTCCTAACTAAGGAGTGTAGACCGTTGAATGAAAATTTAACGGTTACAAACAGAGGATCCCTTTAAAGTTATAATAATTATAATTGTTGGATTTTCATTCCAGGAATATCATCTCCTTGGGCTCAGGAGAGGATCCAAATCCCTTAATAACAACATGAGGTCGTCACTCATCACAGTTGTGAGCCTTCACACGACATACTAACAAGGACTATTTATGCACACCCTTTTTTATCTTTTTTACTTTATCTCTTTATGCTTGGTTTGATCATCTTTTATTTATACAATCCAACGGATAAATAGAAAGAGAAATATGTATGAAGTGAAAAATGGTGTGCATAAATCATTCTCCTATATCAATAACTCGCAATCACATTTGTAAGCTAATGTTGCTAGTTGTAATAGATTAATGGGATTAATTCTAGGTTTCCTTCTGGTCTAATTTTCATATTAAATTACCAGGAAGTTCCCTTGTGGTCTAATTGCCACCGAGCACGTATTTTTCCATGTCTTTCATTCTTCCCTCCTTATATATAAATCAACATATCTCAAACCATTCTCCTTATCAACTCGCTCTCCCTCCCTATATATCTCCATCTCTATCTACCTTGGTGCAGAATAAAATGATTTGTTTTGTTAATACTGCTTACGATCGCGAACAAGACCTAGAAGCCGCAATGCAACAAGTTCCAGATGGGAGGACTAACTATAAGTACCCCACCAACAACTTTGATTGGCCACAGATCATCGTCATGTTTTGCTTGACATCGGCGTTTGGACTAGCGCTCCTCCCCTTCCAATTTCCCTTCAGCAAGCTTCCGCTCCCTGTAATCTTTTACTTTTTTGGACTATCAATCTTACTTGCTTTCACTTGTATCTTGGTAAGCAAGTTTATTCACTTCAGCTATTGTCTTGCCGGAATATCAATCGCCCAGATTTTCCATCATTTTGGCGTCTTCTTTGGAGTCACAGCCTTCTTTATATCCATCACTGTCCCATTTCCTTTGTGGTTTAAAGGTGTTGCCTATTCTATCTATGTTGTCGCCTTCCTCCTTGTAGTTCTCTGCAATCTTCACTTCAATAAATATTACAAACCTCATGATTTTAAGTACCCTAAAACCCCAAACAATTCAATTTCGGAAACCGCCATTAATCCTATGGTAGAATCATGCCGAGACAGTACTAGCACCATTGATGATCAAGCATGCACCAATAGTATCGAGTGATGTGAAGAAACTCTCATGTAATGATATATATATATATATATATATATATATATATATATATATATATATATATATATTTATATATATATATGTATGTATGTATGTATGTATGTATGTATGTATGTATATATGTGTGTGTGTGCGCTCACGCGCGCACTACAGTATTGGTGACTCCCTCATATTTGTCGTAGGTTTTTCAAATGTCAACTGTTGTTTATTCTGTTTGGAGTTTACTTGTCTGTAGCCTCTTACTAATGCTATGTTTCATCAAATCTAGTTAATTAAAGTGTTACTTCTATATATTTCTTTTTGTGAAAGTACTTGTGTCCACCAATTCATTGTCTATAACATCGTGATGTATTTTAACCTTTCAAATTGTCAAAACTGAAACGGTAAGGACTTGGGAGCATTTTAAAATAACTGATGAAAATATTTTTGAAATCATTACTTAGTAAAATTTTAAATGGATAAAAAAAACACTTTTAAAATAACTGATGAAAATATTTTTGAAATCATTACTTAGTAAAAATTTAAATGGATAAAAAAAAACAATTTAAGTGTTTCTTATAAAAAGCACATATCTAATGCTTCCTGAAAGAAGATGCTTCTTTTATAAAGCACATATCCGATGCTTCTTTCAAAAAGCATTTTAAATTCTTTTAAAATCCAAAATTAGGTTCACCAAAAGTGCTTTTAGTCATACTAAGAACACTTTCATACGAAATTTTTCTTTTTAATATTTAATAAAACCCATTAGAACAAAAAGTTAAGGGAAGTCTATAATTGTGAATTTGGGCCGGTTATTGTGTTGTGTGGGTTGAGATTTGAGAGTGAAGCCCAAATTAGGCATTGGGTTATTTATACATATTTATTTACATTTTGATTTTTTTGCAATTGAATATGATATAAGTAGCTTTATATATCTGTATATTCTACAAAAACTTAATTTTGCAAGCCCAAATAAAAAATTTCCATATAAAAAAAGTATAGAGACAGAAAGTCAAAAGCAAAATTAACACAAAAATAACATAGAAATCATTATCTAAAGCTACATTAATAAAAAAAAATTTGTCAATCAAATGTGGGTAAAAAGATAATTTTATCCTCTACCATAAAACAAAGTCATGGACAATAAAGTAAATTCACACAAACTAAAATTTGCAATTTTTTTAGGGGTGTGATATCTACACACCCTATTTTACTTCTTCTCACACAACTTTTTAATTTTCGGCTGTCAGATCAGATGAACTGAAGAAGATCAATGGATAAAAATTATTAAAGGGTGTGTGAATAGCACACCCTTTTTTTTTTAACCTCATCCAAGTGCGATCCTAACATTTTCTAATTTTGAAAAATAAAATATAAAAAGGAAACTTCCTCCCATTGATCACATTCCTTTTTTCTCCGTTTCTCCTTCTCATTTAAAAATAAAAGTAAAAATTATTTTAACACACAAAGATTAAAGAACCAACATACGTCTAAATAGTTAGTAGACAATGACAATTAGTACACTTACAAAAAATTAATTTCTCTTTTGAGTTATTGAACTTTTTTAATTTTATTTTGTCTCTCTTATAAACAATGAGTTATAATTTATGAACAAATAAAATAATAAAAATATCGATCATCGTGCATGTGAGCTCTGGTATTACTAGTAATAAGTATTACATCGTATAATATTTACGAAATTAATATGTTGAGGAGGAGGTAGCAACGAGTGTGGAAAAAGCTAATTCTCCGCCGAAATCGAAGAAGACTTGGCAAACCAAGGAGAGAGTTGAAGAGGAGGTAGCAACGAGTGTAAAAATCTACTTCGCCGCCGAAAAAGAAGAGCCCGAGGCAAACCAGGAGTGCGAGAGTTGAAGAGGAGGTAGCAACGAGTGTGGAAAAAGCTGCTTCTCCGCCGAAATCGAAGAACCCGAGGCAAACCAGGAAGGCGAGAGTTGAAGAGGAGGTAGCTACGAGTGTTGAAAAAGCTGCTTCTTTGCCGAAATTGAAGAATCCGAGGCAAACCAATAAGGCGAGAGTTGAAGAGGAGGTAGCAACGAGTGTGGAAAAAGCTGATTCTCTGCCGAGGAAGCCAGTGACTCAGGAGGTATCTGCGGCTGATGAGACGGAGAGGAATCGAGGTTTATTGGCAAACCGATGGAAGATGAGGAGGCTCGTAAGCAATACCCCAAGCGATATGTGGGAGAGGTTAGAGATTTTGTTTTTTTAAAAGAATTTAGTTTGTATGTTGTGAAAATGTTGGAGATTTAGGGGTTATAGATGATCAAGTACTGAACTTCAAGGATAAGTGGTATATGATAAGACAAATAAATGGGTTTTAGAATATTTGTGTGTCCAAGTCTTATTGTAGCTTTAACATTTGTGGTAGGATTAATACTTTACCCATTTCCTAAATTCGTATGATTTTTACCTCTCGGTGTTGTCTAATATGGTATCGAAGCTTTGGTTTCAAGAATTTTTGGGCTTTAAGCTTTCAACCTTGATTTTACAGTTCTTTGTTGGACTTGCGTAATGTTAAAGTTGTCGAATTTTGCTAAAGTGTTTTGTGTTTGTGATGGGAACATGAGGGATGAATCTTGTGGTGTTGGCAGGATGGGGTGCAAAACCCTCTCTCCCCTCGCCTCCTGTCCCAATAATATGAAGTGGGATAAATTCTTTCTGTTGTAAATTTGTCATGTAGAATTATGCATTGCTAGTAATCAGTTGTGAGCGTTCTATGTTATTCAGAATCACTGGGTCACGAAAAGAAAGGAAGAAATGTTATGAAAGGACAATTACAAAGAGTATTGCCCTTTGGTAATAGCAAAATTTGAGAAGCAAACTGATACGTTAGGTTAGTTATGACCAAAAGAAGTGAAGATATTTCATCTGCCACTGTATTTGATTCAGGAAATACATGCTGAAGATATTGAACTTGAGTGTCAACCAATGACATTAGCTTGATATATGTTTGTGGAATGCTCTACGACTTTTTGCCCTAGTTTTGACTTTGATCCTTGCATTGGTGCAGAAGGCAAACAGGAATGGGCAAAACAATTCCAACGAGTAAGTTTTAGTTTCTACTTCATCTGTATATTTTTTCATTGGCTTACTCCAAGTAGTCCTTTTGTGTTTTAACAGGATGGTTACTGTTTGTTTGTTTGTTTTCTGATTGCAATTTTTATGTTCAATATAATTCAAGCTCGTCGTCACTACACAAAGGCGTTGGTGGATGGAATCACTTATGATGATGCCCATGTGCAAGTGAGTTTTCATGATTAGTTGTTTAGCATAAAAAAATATAGAAACACTCACAAGTGAAAAGTAAGACTAGCTAATTGGTCTACTCCATTATGTGATCGTATAATCATTATTGTTTCCCTTTTGCAACAGTACAAAAATTAGCAAAATCGATAATTTGACGATTTAGTTTTGATCACAGTAAAGTTTTGTTGGATTTATGTCACAAGTCGACTGATTTTTCCCTTCTTAGAAAACTAACTTTACCATTTAGCCGTATGGATGGAACACAAAAGTGATGTACATTTTTTACAACCTCTTTGTTTTGAGTGCTTTGACTTCTTAACTTTGACAGAAAACTAAACTGAAATAAAGGGTGATGTTGGGGAGACTATCTATTCAAACCTTATTTTGTAAACCATATTACGTGGTTGTTAATGATTGGATAATTACCTAAGTGATGATTGCTAATATCAAAATAACTTTTTGACTAATTTTCTGCTTATCAATCTATCTGCTTATCTCCATGATTGTTGGAATCCCCAAATTATATGATTCCTGACATGCCAATTCATTACAAATTTCACATAAATGGTTATTTTCCACAACATATGGGTTATATTTATATAATTTGACGTGCCATATTTCAAGGTAAAGATAGCTGAAATTTTGGTTGTAGTGAGTGATTCATGTGCACAGAATGTTTTAATGTACTCTGTTTTTATTTGCTATTATGTGATTTGACAATGTTTCCCATTCATTTTTATGTTTAGGGAGAGACGAAAGAGGAACCCTACATTTGTAAGATTGTGGAAATGTTTGAGGCAATTGGTGGTATATTATATTTACTGCACAATGATACTATAGATCATGAGACACTGTAAGATATTTCAAAAGAAACCTTTTCATGATTCTCTTTCCAAATACTTTGTTTCATGGTTTTGTTACATTAAAAAGTAAGAATCCTGCTATTGGGCGCTGAATTATTAGTTTTTCGCTTTCTTGTAGGTCATAAAGCACTGTGCTAGTGTTGCTTGTGAGCGTGTATTTTTTTCAGATGTCCGAGACAACAACCATCTGGATTGTCTTGTTGAAAAACTTCATATTATTAGGCTGACACTAAATGTATGCTTGAAGTTTCCATATTCATGCTTTTTTGGTTGTTCATGAAGTCCAACATGAATGAGTTGTCCTTTTTCTCTCAGGTTGATCAAGATGTGAAGAGTAAATCAATTCCAGTGTGCAATTACTATTGCGACACCAAGTATTTGCTACCGTATTCTACTTTTGTCAATCTGCGAACAGGATATTGTTCTCTTTCTACTTACTGTCATGATGCTGGTTTTTTCTTTCTTTCATTTGCAAGGTTCATATGAATTCACATGTTATCTCTGTTGAGGATGATGTGTTGTTTGGATAGTGAGGTTGATTCAAAGCTGTCAAATGGTGTGTGCGAAATCAGAAGTAAGGCTCCTGGACCTAGATTTGGGTGTGAAGGGATGTCCACTGGCTTGTGCCTTGGTGCACATTTGGGCAGTGTCAATCTTGTAACAGTAAGTTCCTCTTTCTTAATTTATTTTATGTTAATCTTTTGACATATATTGAATAGACATGAAGGCAAAGCCTGATATTGTTTTCTTGTTTATGTCGTTTAGATATGGGCTGTTGACTGCAATGGATACGCTTGCAAGAGTCTAGAACAGAAGTACAGAACTATCCAGAGACAGATGTTTGTGTTTGTATCCTACCGTTTTCCTCACCTGTGATGTGGTGCTTTAATTTTTCTTTTTGTATAATTTACTGTCCAATTCACACATCAGGTCCGAAATGAAGCTGCTGAAGATTTCCTCAAAATGCTCAAGGAATGGAGAAAATATTGCTTCTGCTTAAAGTTGGTTGAGACTGACAATTTAGAGGCGGATGTCGAGAAGAGTATGCTTGAATTCTTTCGGAAGGAAGATGATGAAGAGGAAGAAGATGTTAGAGGAAATGTTAAGGATGATTCTGAAATTTTTAGAGTTGATTGCGTAGGAGTATGTTTTGGTGACCCCCAAAAAAAATGAGAAGGAAATATACCTAAAGGTATGAACTTCGAAATTTATAAATGCATGTTCTTTAAATATTTATAACGACATAGTATGCGAGTAAATGGTTAATGCAAATCTAAATTCATTAGTTCCTCATGCAAAATTTGCTTGCCTTGTGATGTATGTAGATTTATTGGAAGGGCTACAGGCCCGCCTGAGGAAGACACCTGGGTGCCAATGAATGAACTGGACTCTGCAACTATTCTTATTTATGCTTGCAGTATTATCTGTTGCACGTTTTGTATCATTTATGTAAGCAGGCTGTCGAAGACTTAATTACTGAAGGTTACAGATGATATACACATGTTTATCATGCACCATCGTTATTTTTCGTATGGTGAAAGTTTTATGCTTCCTGGTATTATTGAACGTATAATTGCGGGTTTGACATAAATTTGAAATCATAAAATGAAATATTTGCTTCAAAACGCAAAAATGATCCTACTTTCAATATTAAGAGAGATTGAAATTTTGTTCCTAAAATGGTGAGAAAAATCAAACTGCATGTTTTGATTCGGTTAGAGCGAAAGTACTAATAACGTGTTGCGATGAAAACAATTTGAGAGAATGAGTGAATTTTATTTGAGAGTTTCTTAGTGTGTTATAGTGTGAGGCATAATTACTTTTATATTGTAGTGAGGCAATTATCTTGGCAAATTAGACAAATTTTCTTAATTCAAGAGGGAGAATCAATTGCATGATCCAATAAGGAAAATGACAATTCATTTGAAGAATCCATAGCTTAAACGGTTCCAACAATTACACTAAATTAGTGGACGGACATAAATGTCTTGCAACACTATTAATTTTCGACTTTTCAAACCTTTTTTTTTTACTAGAAAAAATGAGTAAGAAGACAAATAGGTCGATTGGAGAAGTTATTTTGCTCGAGTGTTGGGTGCGTGTTACTCATGGCTTGGTCAAGAAAAATGAGATGATGGTGCTCCAAATGTGGAAGAGATTCATGTACAATTTATCGAGTAGATCCAAGGCACATCCCGGACCAAACATGAAAAAATGAAAAGAAAAAATATGTGAATAGGAATTGCCTCACCTAACAGGTGAAGTTGCACAAAAACAAGTATTATTTAAAGTGAATAATAAGGTCAATTTAAATGTCATTGCTCTTGTCCTCCTAAACCAGGTGGAAGTGATCAAACCAAAAGAAAAAAATACCCCCGCTGGAAATATTTCTCCCCAATCACAATTCAACTTTGTCCCGTTCAATTTTTATAATATTTGACCCAGGGAACCTCAGTTTGATTTTTCGAAACTAGACCCTTTTTAACACACGTTGAGCTACGTTCCTTCCAAATTCCATACGCTTTTCAGTGGTTTCCAATTGATTTGTGCATGTTTCGCATCATCCACTTTGCCAATATTTCATCCGTCATCCTACTTTTTAAGCATCGTTACCTTGAAAACTTTTTGAAGAAAATGTTATAATATTTCATTCAACTCCGGTTCTTTGGTCGCAAGTATAATATTTTATCCACCATTATATTATTGTAATTGAACTAATTCCCTCTTTCGTTCAATTCTGGGTTGTCTTTGAAAATATTTCAATTTTGAGGGATCCTACATAATATCTTTTAAAACCCAAAGAGACAAAACCCATGGGTCGATGCTTCCACCTTTTGGAGGAGACAAGAGAGATTCCCCACCACTCACTTGTGTTCCTTGGGACAATTTTGCTTTTGCTTACAATTTCCTTGAATTGCCTAGGAAAGGTAGTATGATATAATCAGGGATTTAATTGTCTCAACTGGAAAGGTAGTAGGGTATAATCATCCCTAAAGTTCGACCGCACCACATGTGCTACAATAAAATGGTATTTTTGTAACTTAAATTTTAGAGAAGAAAGACTAATGATGTCATCTTCTATACGTGTTAATTTTTGTTTTTCCTTCAAATATTTAAAAAGTGTTGTTTCAATAGAAAATTAAGTATTAAAAGTACACTTTATTTGTAGTTTTTTTCTTTATTAAAATCAAGAAACTTTGATTAAAAATTGAAAAAAAAATGTTTCAACGTTGAAAAAGAGAGATGGGAACCTAGTTTCTCCTTAATTAATTATAAAATTTGCTTTTTTAAATTACTAGAAGGTTAAGTTCCCAAACATAAGAAATTTTTAGTTGTGACGGGAACACAAGTGGTACACCACGTGTTTTAATAGGAGTGGTGGTAAATTTTATTTTTTAAGTTATTAACTTTTTAGCACACATATCTCACCATTTGTATAGTGATACGTGGTGTACCACCCAGTGTAGGAAAAATCTCTCCCTCACATCTGCCAAGACATCTGCCATTTCTCTCTCTTTGCCAGTTTATATATCTGCATGCAAACATTTCCTGAGCATCAAATACCTCTTCCATTCAAACCATCAAATCTCAGAAACCATATCCTCATCAAGGACCTCTGCCTCCACATATATATATCTCCATCTCTACCAACCTTTGTGCAGAATAAAATGAGCTCTGTTGTTAATACTGCTTGGGATCAGTACTTGAAGCCTTTTCTCCTTGCAGTTATAGTAACGCCAACCCAACGGCTCAAACTTCTGATAATTGGTCCCATCGATCGAGATCGCGATTCCCATCGTGACCTAGAAGCCGCAAGGCAAGTTGCAGACGGGAGGACTAACAGTAAGTACGACAACAACAACTTAGACTGGGCAACGATAATTGTAGTGTTTTGCTTGACAGCGGCGATTGGAATAGCACTTCTCCCCTTCCAAGGTCCCTCCAGCCAGCTCCATCTCCCTGTAATCTTTTACTTTCTTGGACTCTCAGTCTTACTTGCCTTCACTTGTATCTTGGTAAGCAAGTTTATTCACTTCAACTACTATCCCGGTGGAATAACAATCGCCCTGATTTTCCATCAATTTGGCCTCTTCTTTGGGGTCACAGCCTTCTTCATATCCATCTCCATACCATTTCCTTTGTGGTTCAAATGTGCTGCCTTGTCTATCTACGTCGTCACCTTCCTCCTTGTAGTTCTCTGCAATCTTCACCTCAATAAATATTACAAAACTCATGGTTTTAAGTACCCTATCCCCGCCATTGATCCTGCGGCAGAATCATGCGGAGGTAGTGCTAGCACCATTGATGATCAAGCATGCACCAGTAGTATTGAGTGACGTGAAAAAAACTGTCATGTAACGAGGATGTGTGTGTGTGTATGAATATATATACACACACAGACACGCATATACTGATTAGTGCACTGGACTGCAGTACTAGTGGCTTCCTCATATTTGTCGTAGGTTTTTCAAATGTCAACCGTTGTTTATTCTGTTTGGGGTTTAGTTGTCTCAAGCCTCTCACTGATGCTATGTTTCAACAAATCTAGTTAATTAATTTGCTACTTCTATATATTTCTTTTAGTGAAAGTATTTGTGTCCACCATTCGTAAGTGTTTAGAGTTATCGAACTTCTATATATTTCTTAAAAAATAAAAAAAATAAAAAAAAAAAGTTATCCAAACAGAGAGAAAACGTGGAATACAGCAAACGAACTCGCATCCCTACCATACAAAAACACGTGAGAGAATTTAGTTTTGAAGCCTGCATTCCATGGCATACAGCAAACCAACTCGCATGGCTGCAATCTTAGTTGCTTAATATTTGCTTGAGAAATACTAAGGGATTCTCTTAAAAATGAGACACTCTATGGACTCCATGTCACGTCATATTTTTTGCACAGAAAGTAATGTTAAACTTGAGCCTAAGAAAATCCCATTAGCATTTCTTATATTGGCTTTTAATACAATATCTTCCAGCAATTAGAATGTACATGGTTCCCAAAATGTCTGTGGTTTATATTTGAATGTACCATCGTTAGTTGTTCAAAAAAAATGTACCATCTTAAGAGTTATTTTCAGGAACTCTTAAATTTTATTGCAACCTCTTTGAATTCAGGAACTCTTAAATTTTAGTTCGAATGTTTCTTTTTATGTTTGTATCAATATTTTCAATTAGTATCAAATAAATCGTCATCATTTCACCTAAAAAAGGTCATTATACGCCAATAATTTTCTAGAGTGGCATTATTATGGCATTATTTTAGCATTGTTGTGTATATGTGGACTTTTCCATTTTTCATCTTCTTTCAACAAAAATTTCATAAAAAAATTAGGTAAATTCATAATTATTTGGTTTATATTTACTTGATAACCAGATAGTTTCCAAGTTAATTTTTATTTTTTTTAACTCAACGATCATGGTGAGGATTTTTTACACTATGTTTGGATGAGAGAAATAAAATTAGAATTTGGATAAAGTCAGAATTTATAAATTGACATGAACCAATTCCCTTGTTTAGATTCATAAACATAGAAATTTAGAGTTTCCGCGTGGAAAAAAAACTTGGAATTTGGGACCTCCAATTCTCAAGTTTAAATTGCATGTAAATAAGTGTCATTTCCCAATTTCTATGATTGAGAGTTTAAAACTAACAAATTTCATATTCAATTATATTGTTCTTTTAGGTTAACCAAACAAAAAAATTCACAAATTCTAGAAAATAAAATCTTATCATTTCAATTTTCGTCATTTTAAAATCCTTAGTAATATTAAATTTTTTCATCCAAACATAATATTAGAGTAGATCATACTGTGAATTTTGAAACAAATTCCACTAATCTCTAATAACAGATCGTCAAATATATCATGTACTGCTCTTCAAACTATATCTTTAATTTGCCTTTCTTTTTTTTCTTTTTTTTTTTTGGAGAACTTAATTTGCCTTTCTTTGTAGTCAAAAAGTATAGCATTTCTGGCGAAGAAAAAAAGTGAAAGTTAACCATTATGCATCTATGGGTGTCACAACTTTAAAGCCAATTGGACCGAGCCTCTCTTCCTTGTCTTTTCCACCTCTCTTCAATTAATGGAAATGAGAAAGCAAATGCCTAACCTTCTTTCGTGATGAAAATGTCATGCATTAAAATGGGGCACATTTGTATAGCTTAGGTAATCAAAATGGATAGATTTGTATGCTCCTCCATTTGTAATAATGTTCGAAGTTTTATAATTTAAAAGAATTAGAGTATTGTTTTGGGAAAAAGAAAAGGATTGTTTAGCCAGGCCAACCAAAGAAACCAATTAGATTTTTTTTCCTTCTTGAAATGGGGATAATTGGTGGCAAGCCACGGTTATCTACCTCTTTCGGGGGCCGGAAAGACTCGCATAGGCATTTCAGCCTCCCCCTAGCCACAAGTATGGCTTCAACACCAGCAGCGGGTTTCAAACCCGAGATCTCCAGTTTTTAATTTGAAGGAAGCCTCGCAATCCACCATTTACCACTAAGCCACCAGCTCGTGGTTAAGCGGTTTGACGTTTGATGACTTGTTTTTCTGAAAGTGATCAGAGTATGGAGAGATTTTTCAATGTGACTGGAATACGGGGTGGTACAATACGTGTCATTATACAAATAGTGGGATATGTGTGTTGAAAAGTTAATAACTTAAAAATTAAAATTTTCCACCACTTATATAAACACATGTGTACCATCCATGTTCCGGTCATAATGAAAAATTTCTCCAAAGTATGAAAGTCAGTATAAATGTATTTGATAAAATTTAATGTCAAAATGATATAATTGTATACAATAAAAAAGTGGACATGATAGTAAGGGTGGTGGCGACGGCAACGGTAATGAGGATAGTGGTGGTGATGGTAGTGGCAATGGTGGGGATAAGGTGGTGGAGTCAATAATAGGGCCTAGTGTTTGTGGTGGTGATGGTAGTGGCAATGGTGGGGATAAGGTGGTGGAGTCAATAATAGGGCCTGGTGTTTGAGGTGAAAAGGTAGCAGTGGTGCCAATAACAATGATGACTATGGTGGTGGTGATGACATCGTCGGTGGTGATGACATTGTCGGTGGCAATGGTGGTGACAACCATGCTGATTGTGAAGTCTCGTTTCTGGATTTCACTACTATAATTTACGTATTTTGAATTCGCGAGATTTTATAGTAATTTCACGAATTTAAATTAATTTTAGATTTTAATTACTTGGTTACAAAGTTTAATTTTTTGGAAATAATTATTTAAAATCCGTAAACCTTCGGGGGGGGTCACTCTTAATGTTTTCGAATTAAGCTCGATCCTACAAGCACGTAGGGGAAAACTGTTCGTAAATTGGAGTTGAAAAGAAGAAATTAGAGGCATTTTAGTTGTTTAAAAAAAAAAAGGAAGCTGCCAGATGGCAATGGGAGAGACGGAGAAAATGAGAGAAATAAGGGAGGAATCAGGAAGATGAAATGAGGGAAATGAGAGAAGGGGATGAACTAGTCAAACCTGGACGATGACGATAAATTTAACTTTTATGCTTGTGTGACATGTTAGTTATAGGCCGTGAGAAGATCATAGTGTAGGTGCCTACATTGTAACTCATAGGGGTAGGTTATGTGTTGAACTTACTGCACCATGTAAAAGTGGTACATGGATGGTCCTACTTGGTATATCTGCGATAGGGGACCATACATATTACAAGGTGATCATGCTTGGTATATCCGCGATGGGTGATCACCACCTGCATGATTAGACTATGCTTATGGTTCTGCTTGGTATATCCACAATATGAGACCATACGCATTCTAGGAGTTATCATGTTTGGTATATCCACGATTGGTGATCACTACCCAGAGTTATAGGATACATTCCTGCTTGGTATATCCGCGATGGGGGACTGTTATGGGTGATCATGCTTGGTATATCTGCGATGATTGATCATTGCCTACGTTATTAGACTATACCTATGGTTCTGTTTAGTTTATTCGCCATGGGGGACCGTATGCATTCTAGGAGTGATCATGCTTGGTATATCCACGATGGGTGACCATTACCTAAGTTAGAATGTGGTCCTGCTTGGTATATTTGTAGCTGGAATATGTGATCATGTCCCTCGCGCTAGATAGTTGAAAAAAGTGCAGATGTGATATGTGAGGTTCGTATCTGGTAACCAACTGAAGGGCGCTATATGGTTGGGTCGCAACAGGCCTCAAACGGACCAACATGACTGCGTGCAATATTGCATGGCCCCCCAAGCAGCGATTAGGAGATTGGTATGTATGACCAACGATCGAGCAATCATTTATAAACGCTAAATGAATGCCTCTGCCAAGCCGTTATGGGTGTGAACATGGGGTACTAGATGTTCAACTTCAACCTCAATAGTCATCAAAAGTTTTAGAGGAGAGTTCTCCAGCATTATCCAATCGAATATATTTGATCAGATAATCAAGGTGGTGAGCCCTAAGCTTGATAACCTAATCCAACAGTTTGGATAATGCAACGTTCCTTGTGGACAACAAGAACACGTGTGACCAGTGTGTGGAAACATCAACCAAAACCATAAAATATGTAAATGGTCCTGCATATAGGGTGAATCGGTCCACAAATGTCCCCCCCCCCCCCGAATCCTTTGTAGAAAAATATTAGGATTCGAACAAATCTTGTCATAAGAATGCCTAATAATAAGTTTTCCCATAGAGCATGTTTGACATGTGATTCCTTGAATCAAACCTAAACTTCGGGTTAGTGGATGCCCATGTGATGATTTGAGGATACAACGCATCACTATTCGTCCAGGGTGTCCCAAACGATCATGTCAAACTGTAATTTCATGCGCAGTCCCAGAGGTAGGGTTGGCTACATAGTAGGTTTCTATAAGGCGTATGGTCGTAGTATACAGACTATTCGGGATATGCTCCATCTTCTCTAAAATACGCTTCTGGCCATAATATTAGGAAGTTATGCACAAAAATTCAACTCCATTTTCTACATAGGTTTTAGTATGGTAATTATTACCTTTTATGTCCTTGAAACTCAACAACGTTCTTCCGGAACGCGAAGAATAAAGTGCCTTATCAATGGTCAAAATTGTTCCATTGGACAACATTATACATGCCTCACCGTATCCTTCGATTAGGTTGGATGGGCCTAAGAGGATTGTTAGATGTGTATTCTTACGTATGAAGTTAGTGAAATAGATGTGTTTACACAAAACGGTATATGTGGTTGCACTATCTGCCAGACAACTAATTTTCCCACTAATCATACCTAGAATAAAAAATTAATTTGAATTGGTCACATGCATAAAAGTTCTAAAAACAAATATCCATTCAAAATAATTTAAGTATTCAAGGATGGTAATTAATTAAAAACTTAATATCCAAAAACAAATCACCAACAAATCATCCAAACATATAGGAAAATTGTTCAAGAGGGGTTCGGCCACTAGGTGGAATTCAACTCCATTGTCTAAATTTCAACTAGAAAAATAGTTCATGTCTAAGATTCTAATCTTCCACAGATGTGGTATCCTCTTGAAAGTCAAAAACCTCCATTTGGGTACTTTCCGGTTCATCCATTTGTACAAAATTTGATTCAAACTTCTTACGACGAGAATGATATTCAGCTACAACCTTCTGGGAAGCTTGGCAAACACGGGACCAATGATCATTTGAACCACAATGATATCACATATCCGCATCTATGGTTTCATGTGTTTTGCCTTTATTCTTAAAGTTTAGGGCCTTATGAGCGAGGTTAGGGCACTTATGGGCTCGGTTTCCTCTCTTCAATGGGTCTTGGCTCTGTTGACCTTGATGGGGTGGCTTCTGACCACCCCTACCACGTCTATTGTGGCATTTTGGGCGTTTGTTTGTGCTATAATATGTTTCAGGCACAACAGTCGCCCCAGTAAGTCGAGCTTGATGATTTTTTATTGACAACTGATTCTACTTTTCAGCAAGAAGTAAAACAGAGATCAAATACGAAAACTTGAGAAGTGATCGAATTCGACAAACTTCAGAATTATATTCATTCACATACTTAAAGTTTTGGAAGCGTAAATGCTGTCAGTCATGTCTTGCTTCAGGCAAGAAGATATCATTTTGGTGATCAAAGCGATCAGCCAAAGCAACCCAGAGTGCTTGTGGATCCTCCTCAGCAAGGTACTCTGTTTGCAGTGCATCATGAATGTGTCTTCAGATGAAGATCATGGCAATAGCTTTCTCAATTTCGCCAACCAAGTTATTTGTCTCATCTTCAATAGCGAGACGTAAGTTCTTTGTAGTGAGGTGGAGCTTCACATCTTGGACCCACTTGAGGTAGTTTCTTCCAAAGACCTCCAAAGCGGTGCAGTCAAGTTTGTTCAAATTCAACTTCTTCCTATCACAAAATAGATGGACAAGATGTGGTGTTACATCCCACATCGCCCAGGGGAGTGGATCATGTAAGCCTTATATGTATATTTTCATCTCTACCTAGCTTGAGGCCTTTTGGAAGCTCACTGGCTTCGGGTTCCGTAGGAACTCCGAAGCTACGCTAGTTCGTGCGAGAGCAATCCCAGGATGGGTGACCCACTGGAAAGTTATTGTGTGAGTTCCCAGAAACAAAACCATGAGGGCGTGGTAGGGGCCCAAAGCGGACAATATCGTGCTACGGTGAATCGAGCCGGGGATGTGGTGGGGGCCCGGGCCGGGATGTGACATGTGGTTAGTGTAATGGAGAAAAAAAAATCAATCCATTCACATAGGAGTAAAGCATTCAGGTTCTAATAGGCATGTATTGGTTTAAATTCACATGAAAAAGCTTCGGGTTTTCATGGGTGATGTTTTTAAGGAAAACTTCAAGTTTTCAAATAAGTGTTTGTATGAACTTCATTTTTCGAAATAATTATAAACTTCAAATTCATATGTTCCTGCAGAAAAACACAAATATATATACAGAAATATGCAACAATAAAATATGCAAATAGGACTTCAGGTCTATAATTGAATTAATTATTTATTTGGACTTCGGGCCAAATTTAAAATGTAGGTGAAAAATTATGAAACCCATGGGGCTAAAATAATTAGGCAATTAAATTTGGGGCCCAAAATAATGGGCCAAAGCCCATGGGTGGGCTGGAAAAATAAAACCGTGAGGTCCAGGCCCAAAGAAATTGGGCTAGGTTGGTTACGGGCCGATCATGCAAGCGAGCCCAACATCACAGAAAAATGGGCTGCAGGTGCAAGCCCAAGGACAGAGACCTAAATGGGCTCTGATATGGTGCTTCGTGGACCTGGATGCACCAGTGCATAGCCTAGGATCCGATGCAGCATGGACACAGATACACCAATACCTAGGCTAGGATCTGGTACGACATGGAGCGAGTTGGTGGGGGGGGGACATCAATGGCATTAGCTTGATATATGTTTGTGGAACAGATACACCAGTACCTAGGCTAGGATCTGGTACGACGTGGAGCGAGGTGGGCTGGAAAAATAAAACTGTGAGGTCCAGGCCCAAAGAAATTGGGCTGGGTTGGTTACGGGCTGATCATGCAGGCAGGCCCAACATCACAGAAAAATGGGTTGCAGGTGCAAGCCCAAGGACAGAGACCTAAATGGGCTCTGATATGGTGCTTCGTGGACCTGGATGCACCAACGCATAGGCTGGGATCCGATGCAGCATGGACACAGATACACCAGTACCTAGGCTAGGATCTGGTACGACGTGGAGCGAGTTGGTGGGGGCACGAGTTGGTGGGGGGGGGGGGGGACATCAATGGCATTAGCTTGATATATGTTTGTGGAACAGATACACCAGTACCTAGGCTAGGATCTGGTACGACGTGGAGCGAGGTGGTGGGGGACATCAATGGCATTAGCTTGATATATGTTTGTGGAATGCTTTACTACTTTTTGCCCTTTTCTAGTTTTGATTTTGATCCTTGCATTGGTGCAGAAGGCAAAGAGGAATGGGCAAAACAACTCCAACGAGTAGGTTTTAGTTTCTACTTCATCTGTATTATTTTTTGTCGGCTTACTCCCAAGTAGTCCTTTTGTGTTTTAACAGGCTGGTTACCGTTTGTTTGTTTGTTTGTTTGTTTTCTGATTGGATTTTTATGTTCAATATAATTGAAATCAGTGATGAAGATATAATTCAAGCTCGTGGGCAAGTGAGTTTTCATGATTAGTTGTTTAGCAGCAATGAATATAGAAACACTCACAAGTGAAAAGTAAGACTAGATAATTGGTCTACTCCATTATGTGATTGTATAATCATAATTGTTTCCATTTTGCAACAGTTAAAAAATTAGCAAAATCGATAATTTGAAGATATAGTTTTGATCACAGTAATGTTTTGTTGGATTTATGTCACAAACCGACTGATTTTTCCCTTCTTAGAAAACTGACTTTACCATTTAGCCGTATGGATGGAACACAAAAGTGATGTACATTTTTTATAACCTCTTTGTTTTGAGTGTATTGACTTCTTAACTTTGACAGAAAACTAAATTGAAATAAAGAGTGATGTTAGGGAGACTATCTATTCAAATTTTATTTTGTAAACCATATTATATGATTGTTAATGATTAGATTATTACTTAAGTGTTGATTGTTAATATCAAAATAACTTTTTGACCAATTTTCTGCTTATCTCCATGATTGTTGGAATCCCCAAATTATATGATTCTTGACATGCCAATTCATTGCAAATTTCACATAAATGGTTCTTTTCCACAACATAAGGGTGATATTTAGAGCAAGTCCAGCGTTGTGCATTGCCATGGGGATCGGCTGCTCAGAAACCCAAATCGCCAACCTTCCTTGCTCCAGCCCATGTGGGCAATTGGGCTAGGGGAGGCCTCGTGGGAGAGGGGAGGCAAGAATTCACGGCCCGAGCACCTGAGGCGCACTGATGCAAGGCTGACGTCATGATAACGTTAGTTATAAAATTAATAAAAAATGTAAAAATTAATAAGAATGTAAAAAAAAAATTTAAAAAATTTAAAAAATTTAAAAAATTAAAAAATTAAAAAAAAATTGATTTAATTTTTCTATAAATATCTTATCATTATCTTCCAACTTACACCACAATCTTATATTTTCTCAAATCCTTGGGGTTGTAATTTCGTATTTAATGGCACGTGGTACAACGAGACAGATTAAAAATTCTATCCGAAATTACAAATAAAATTATTTTTTATTATACAAAATGGTTCCTGAGATTTGCATGATCAATAGAAATAGTCTCTGAGATTTAAAATCAATAGAAATGGTCCCTGAGATTTAAAATCAATAGAAACGGTCCCTGAGATTGTCCATCATCTATGATTTTGGTCATTCCGTTAAAAACTATTTGGGCAATTTTCAAAACTTTGTAACTCAATCGTTTCTTAACCAAATTCAACCCATAATATATCAAAATGAAGATAGAAAAGTGTAGAATAAAATTATACCTATTTGGAAGCCCAATGGTTGCCGAAGATGGCCAAAAAATAGTCTAAAAGGTGACTGGTCCGCGGGAAAACTGGAAAACTTGTCGGAAACTGGGTAAACTTTAAACGCTCATAACTTCTACAATACTCAACAACATCGAGTGATTTGAAATGAAAATCATACTTCTTGATGAGACAAAGAGAATGGTACTTTTTTTTAAGGCTAACCATCAGTGGTTTGGTCGGACAAAGGCTCGAAAGTGGCTAATCATTTTTTAGTAGTTTTCCTCCCATACCACAGCGAATTAGTAGTCAAGAAAGATACCAATCTCTCTGCACTCTCTCTGCACTATCTATTCATCCTACTAGGAATCCTCGGAATCAACCGCCTTAGCTTGAGCTGAGTGAATGTATCAGTGAAAAGGAGAAATGGGTTTTGAAAAATTAGGGTTCTTGATGGGTTTAGAGCCACCATAACTCGATGGACGAAACGACATCAGACGCTAGGTCTGTTTTCCTCGGATTTCCGTTCAGGACATTCTCCACCAGCTCCGGTCCCAGTAAACGGCGTCGTTAAGGACTTGGTCGGCGAGCTTTGCCCAATCCTCGAAGTCGCGAGCGTGGAGATTTTTGGACACCTACTTAAGGTGCACTTAAGGAAAGGTGCCCAGCATCTTGCCCTTGTATTTTCCAAAGTCGATGACTCTGTCTCTGGCATGCGGCGGTGTGGAGGCGGATAGAGAAGGTGGTTTGGGGGGGGTTTGTGGGTTTGAAGGATCAGGATAGGCGAAGAGGTGTGGGAGAGTGGTGGGTTTGACGGAGAAGTGTGGAGGCGGAAGATAGAGCTCAGGGTAGGATTGCCAGAAACTTTCATTAAAGGGTCACTGTTCACCTATGTTTTAGAGGTTTGCGTAGAAGCTGAAAAGCCAGCTTTTCAAAGTTGCTTCTGTTTTTTGGCTTTTTTCACCCAAAACTGTGAAGAAAAAAACTGAAGCAGGAAGTTTAGCAAGCACAAATATAAACCCCAGCTTTTTTTATACCAGCTTTTTTTTTAATCACCTCAACCTCAAACCATACCTAACTACAAGTCCCACAACAACAACAACAACAACAATTTAAGATTGGGCAAGTATAATCCTCGTGTTTTGCTCGACATCGCCTATCGGACTAACGCTTCTTCCCTTTCAAATTCCCTCCGGCCAGCTCCCTCTCCCTGTAATATTTGACTTTCTTGGATTATCAGTTTTACTTGCCTTCACTTGCATCTTGGTAAGCAGATGTATTCATTTCAGCTACTGTCCTGCCGGAATAACAATCACCCTGATTTTCCATCATTTTGGCCTTTTCTTTGGAGTCACAACCTTTTTTATATCCATCACCATCCCATTTCCTTCGTGGTTCAAATGTGTTGCCTATTATATCTACGACGCTGCCTTCCTCCTTGTACTTCTCCGCAATCTTCACTTCAATAAATATTACAAGCCTCATGGTTTTAAATATCCTACCCCAAACAATTTGTTGGAACAAATATGTTTTTATTTAAATATTTAAATATATTTAAAACAGCCAATTTATTTTGGCCTTATCAATTAGATAAGGAGTTATCTCCTCTTAAGTATAAAACGTGGAATTCCTTTTCTATATAGAGAAGATGATCATGTTATTAAGCATATTCAAACTGTTTCGTCCTTTTCACTTTGATTTTGCTTTACGTTTTGACTAAATATTTATGCTAATAAATATTCAAACGTTTTGACTAATATATATAACATGTAAAACAGCCCATATACATAGAAAAGCATCAGAACTTTATATATATTCAAACCGTTTTGCCCTTTTTTCTATGCGATTACTTTATGTTGTGGTTTTTCCGTTTTGTCCTACTTTCAAGCCCTCGTTAATATCTCAAATTCTCAACGTCTTTTTCTCTCTAGTATATATAGCAGTCCTTGGGTACAATGAAATACAGAGAAAAAAAATATATAAATATATTTTCTGATATATATAGTTTTGAAAAGCAACATATTGAGAGGGTGTGAGTTCGAAGGTTCTTCCATTGTGCAAGGAAGAACTTTATCAGAAGAAGAAGGTTCTGGGCTGTTTTATCCTGGGGACGACGTGGTGTTTGTGAACTGCTTGCACACTTTGGGCAGAGCCGCGAAACGTCTTAAAGAGAGCGACTTAGTCCGCGACTCATCCCAAGAATCATTCACCACTCAAGGCTTCTACATTTTTCGGGTAACTTCGTTCCTTTTTATTTCAGTGCTCAACACAATTCAATTTCGAAAACCGCCATTGATGCTGCGGTAGGATCATGCCGACGCAGTACTAGCACCATTGATGATTAAGAATGCACCAAGTATTGAGTGACGTGAAAAGCTCTTATGTAACGAGAATGTATATATATATATATATATATATATATATATATATATATATATACTGGTGACTCCCTCATATTTGTCGTAGGTTTTTCAAATGTCAACTATTGTTTATTCTGTTTGGAGTTTACTTATCTGCAGCCTCTTACTAATGCTATGTTTCATCAAATCTAGTTAATTAATTTGTTACTTCTATATATTCCTTTTAGTGAAAGTACTTGTGTCCACCTTTCATTGTCTATAACATCGTGATGCATTTTAACCATCCAAATTGTCAAAACTAAAACGGTTAAGGGCTCATTTGGGAGTATTTTTAAATTAACTGGAAGCGTTTTTGTGAAAATGTTTTTGAAACCATTTCTTAGTAAAAATCTAAGTGGATTCAGAAAAAAATAAAAAACACTTTAATTACTTCCTGCAAAAAACATATATATGCTGCTTCCTGCAAGAAGTACATATCCGATGCTTCTTCCAAAAAGCACTTTAAGTGATTTTGGAACCCAAAAATAATTTCACCAAAAACATTTTTAATCATTTTAAAAATATTTACAATCGAGCCTTAATTTTTGTAATATTTAATAAGTTAAGGGAAGTCCATAATTGTAAATTTTTGTAATATTTTTCGAAGTAAAACCACTTTCATGAACCAAAAGATTAAAGAACCCACAAACGTCTAAGCAGTAGGCAACGGCAATTAGTACACTTACACGAAATTGATTTCTCTGTTTGAGTTATTGAACTTTCGTAATTCTTTTTTTTCTCTATTATACACAATGAGTTATAATTTATGAAAAAATAATAAAAATGTCGATCATCATGCATGTGAACTTTCGTTAACAATTAATAGTACTTAACATTACATTGTATAATATTTACGAAATCAATACGTTGTCTATCTCTTATTACAACTTTCTATTAACTCTCATCATGCATTCATCGTTTGTTTACGTTTACACAACTGTAACACACATTTATGGTAAATTTGGTAATTAATATTATACAAATCGGAAAAAAAGTCAAAAATGTAAACAAAAATAGAGCCAAACACACGGAAAAGTTAACCCCCGCAACCAAACACCCCCCAAAGTCCTTACGCTCCAAAACCAAACGTCACCTCAAAATTCAAACCCCACTTTCCAAATTTCCCGTTTTCCCGCCCACAAGCCGCGCACTTCCCACTCCATAATTTCATGGCCCACTATAAAACATAACCCCAATCCAATCGCTCATGCCCTAAAAAAACCCTATCGCCCATTTCTCTCTCTCTTTCCTCCCCTCTCTTTCTCTCTAAGAGCAACTCCAGCCTTCTACTTTGCTCGAGGGACGGGCTGTAGGAAGGGGCCCGAGGGCCGGTTGATTCTTCTCCAGCCATGGAGGGCTCGAGTGAGGGTGGGAGCCCGAGCACAAGGAGGGTGGATAGTTGACAGGCCTGCAGCCTGAAGGCCAAGGCATTTTTTTATTGTTTTTTGTGTTAGCCCTAGGCCCTACAGCCCCATTTCCCTGTTTTTTTTATTTTATATTATTTAAACAAACAAAAAAAACTACTATTTTATTACCTATTGCCAGGGGGGCTCCAAGGATGGAGATGCAAAAGGTAATTACTGTTCATTAATGGTAGTTACTATTCATTAAAGGCAGTTACTATTCAATATGGTGGATTCAATAGTGGATTGCCAGGAGGGGCTCCAAGGGTGGAGTTGCTCTAAGATCCACTGTCTTCTTCGGCTATTCACCCTCTCTACGTCGTAGGCAGAATGGCGTGCAAGCGGAAGCCGAAGGCCAGAACCTCTTCAGGTTCTCCGCCAAAATTGAAGAGCCCAAGGCAAACCAAGAAGGCAAGAGTTGAGGAGGAGGTAGCCATGATAGTGGAAAAAGCTACTTCTCTGCCGAAATCGAAGAAGACTAGGCAAACCAAGAAGGAGAGAGTTGAAGAGGAGGTAGCAACGACTGTGGAAAAATTTACTTCTCCGCTGAAATCTAAGAGCCCGAGTAGGGATGGGCACTTGATGGGCAACGGTTATGGTAGGCGTGTAACCGTGGTTATTTACCTATAACCATTTATGTTCATACCTGCATAACCGTTTACCCGTTGAGTAATTGCTTAAGCGGTTATAACCATATCCATAATCCGTTTATAAACGGTTAACTATACGCATAATCGTATACCCATTTAACCGTAACCGTTTAATATCCGTTTATCTATTTACCCTTTTTAACCCGTTTATTTATTTTATTTTTTTACCATTACTTTTTTTTTCACCCTTCTATATGTTTTTTAACAACTTGAAAATTAAAAAAAAAATTGTCATAATTTTTTTTTAACAATTAAACACCGTTATAGATACATTTATCATATATTTTCGTATTTTAATTTTTTAAGTCCTTATATAATTTTAATAATTGAAATAATAGTTTACAAATGATATTTTTAACAGTTACCAATAAAAGTAAATATAATATTTACTAAGTATTATTGGATTACAAAAATTGTTTAAAGACATTTCTGTCAAAGTATTTATATCAATTTCACGATTATCTACCAGAGATTTAAATTAATTTGGTGAATTTCTTGATGATGAGAATCATCATTCCTATAACAGTGTTATTGAGAGAATGACGGATGAATTCCTTACTAATTTATTGGGTGCTAAGTTTTATTAGATCGAGAACATGTTTTGTGTTAGTTTTACATATATAAAATAAATGGGTAAACGGTTACTCATTTATAACCGCGATTAATACACATAACCGTCCATTTAAATTTCTTGGATAAACAGTTATACCAAAACCGTTTAATTTAAATGGCAGGTAACGGTGGTTACCCATAACCACCGATGGGTATTTCCCATCCCTAAGCCCGAGGCTAACCAGGAGTGCGAGAGTTGAAGAGGAGGTAGCAACGAGTGTGGAAAAAGCTGCTTCTCCGCCGAAGTCGAAGAACACGAGGCAAACCAGGAACGCGAGAGTTGAAGAGGAAGTAGCTAAGAGTGTTAAAAAAGCTGCTTCTCCGTTGAAATTGAAGAAGACGAGGCAAACCAAGGAGGGAGGAGTTGAAGAGGAGGTAGTGGCGAGTGTGGAAAAATCTGCTTGTTCTCCAAAATCGAAGAAGCCGAGGCAAACAAAAAATGCGAGAGTTGAAGAGGAGCTAGCGACGAGTGTGGACAAAGCTGCTTCTCCAACGAAATTGAAGAATCCGAGGCAAACCAATAAGGGGACAGTTGAAGAGGAGGTAGCAACGAGTGTGGAAAAAGCTGCTTCTCCGCCGAGGAAGCCAGTGACTCAGGAGGTCGCTGCGGCTGATGAAGACAGAGAGGAATCGAGGTTTATTGGCAAACCGATGGAAGATGAGGAGGCTCGTAAGCAATACCCCAAGCGATATGCGGGGGAGGTGATAGATTTTGTTTCAAGATTTTGTTTTTTTTTTTAAAGAATTTAATTTGTATTTTGTGAAAATGTTGGAGATTTAGGGGTTATAGATGATCACTGTGAACTTCATGGATAAGTGGTATATGATAAGACAAATAATGGGTTTTGGAATATTTGTGTGTCCAAGCGTTAATGTAGGTGTAGCATTTGTGGTAGGATTAATTCTTTACCCATTTCCTAAATTCGTATGATTTTTACCTCTCGGTGTTGTCTAACATGGTATCAAGGGTTTGGTTTCAAGAATTTTGGGGTTCAGGCTTTCAACCTTGATTTTACAGTTCTTTGTTGGATTTGCATAATGTTAAAGTTGTTGAATTTGCAAAGTGTTTTGTGGTTGTGGGAACATTAGGGATGAATCTTGTGGTGGTGGCAGGGTGGGGTGTAAACCCTCCCTCCCTCCCTCCTGTCCGCCTGGTCCCAATAAAATGTGTATGAAGCAGGATAAATTCTTACATGGCCGGTCCCAAGCCCGGATAAAGGAGGAGGGGGAGGGCGTCAGGTAGTCGACAGCCGGCACTCCATGATCACGTCGAATCCTTATGAAAATGAATCCACAACAAAATCGCGCTAAAGCTAGGGCGTCACCCGTAAGTGGCGCGCTGTGTGGCCTGAGCACAGTGATAAGTGAGCAAGGGTCGCTGTATCTCCATCGGCACCCGGATGCAGTGTTAAATGAGCAAGGGGGCCATAGAAACTTCTTTTCGAACGACTCCACTCAAAGTTGTTTGGGAGCATATGCTCCTATCAACTTTACCCGGGACACACAAAAGAAGTACTTTGATCCTATTAGACGGGGGAGGGTGAAGAAGCTAGGACAGAAGGGTACAGTTCAAGAGAGCAAAATGCGTTTAGGAACGTGGAATATAGGAACCTTAACGGGAAAATCTATGGAAGTAGTGGAAGTTATGGTGAGGAGAAGGATAAATATTATGTGCCTACAAGAAACTAAGTGGGTTGGTAGTAAGGCAAAGGATCTAGAAAACTCAGGGTTTAAACTTTGGTATTCGGGCACAAATAGAACGAGAAACGGTGTTGGCATCATCGTGGACAAGACCTTGGTACAAGATGTTGTAGATGTCAAGAGGGTAGGAGATAGAATCATGGCAATCAAGATTGTAATAGGACCAGAACTTATCAATGTGATTAGTGCGTACGCACCTCAAGTAGGGTTGGATACGAGTTCGAAGGAGAAATTTTGGGAAGATCTTGGAGACTTGGTGCAAGGAATTGCTCAGACGGAGAAGTTATTTATAGGAGGAGATTTAAATGGACACGTGGGCAGGGAGACAGGCAACTATGGAGGTTTTCATGGTGGCCATGGTTTTGGGGAGAGAAACGAGGATGGGGAAGCTATCTTGGATTTTGCAATGGCATATGATCTCTTCTTAGCCAACACCTTCTTTAAGAAGAGAGAAGAACATGTGATCACCTACAAGAGTGGGTCGTCAAAAACACAAATAGATTTTCTTCTAATGAGGAAAGGGGATCGTATAACTTGTAAGGATTGCAAAGTTATACCAGGAGAGAGCGTGGCTAATCAACATCGCTTGTTGGTGATGGATGTACATATCAAAAGAGTAAGACAAAAGAACAAGACTTGGAAGTGCCCAAGGACTAGATGGTGGAATCTAAAAGAAGAAAAACAAGCCATTTTCAAAGAGAAGGTAATCACCCAATGTGTGTGGGATAGAGAGGGGGAAGCTAGCCAAATGTGGGATTCCATGGCTAGTTGTATCCGAAAAGTAGCAAAAGAGGTATTAGGAGAGTCCAAGGGCTTTGCCCCACACCAAAAGGAATCTTGGTGGTGGAATGAGGAGGTACAAACAAAGGTGAAGGCTAAGAAGGAATGTTGTAAAGCCTTATACAAGGAGAGGACTGATGAAAATGGTGAAAGGTATAGAAAAGCGAAGCAAGAGGCGAAGAAAGCTGTCAGAGAAGCTAAGTTAGCGGCTTACGACGATATGTATAAACGACTAGATACCAAAGAAGGAGAGTTGGATATCTATAAACTATCTAGAGCAAGGGAAAAGAAGACAAGGGACCTAAACCAAGTGAGGTGCATCAAGGATGAGGATGGAAAGGTTCTTGCTACAGAGAACGCGGTTAAAGACAGATGGAGAGGTTATTTTCATAATCTTTTCAATGAAGGACATGAAATGAGTGCTTCTTTAGGGGAGTTGAGTAACTCAGAAGAGTGTAGAAACTACTCTTTTTATCGTCGAATCCGGAAGGAAGAAGTGGTTGTAGCTTTGAAGAAGATGAAGCATAAAAAAGCAATAGGCCCAGACGATATACCAATCGAAGTGTGGAAACTTTTGGGAGAGACAGGTATAACATGGCTCACTGACCTTTTCAATAGGATTTTGAAAACGAAGAAGATGCCAAATGAGTGGCGAATGAGCACTTTGGTGCCTATCTACAAGAATAAGGGCGACGTACAAAATTGCATGAACTATAGGGGTATTAAGCTAATGAGTCATACAATGAAGCTCTGGGAGAGAGTCATTGAGCATAGATTGAGGCAAGAGACACGGGTTTCGGACAACCAATTCGGGTTCATGCCAGGGCGCTCAACCATGGAGGCAATCTATCTCTTACGAAGATTGATGGAAAGATATAGAGATGGGAAAAAGGATTTACACATGGTCTTTATAGATTTGGAAAAAGCGTATGATAGGGTCCCAAGAGACATTCTTTGGAGGATTTTAGAGAAGAAAGGAGTACGAGTAGCATATATCCAAGCTATAAAGGATATGTATGAAGGAGCAAAGACTGCTGTAAGAACTCATGAAGGACAAACCGAAAGCTTTCCCATAACTGTAGGATTACATCAAGGCTCATCCTTAAGTCCTTACCTTTTTGCGTTGGTAATGGATGAGTTAACACGACATATTCAAGATGATATTCCTTGGTGTATGCTTTTCGCAGACGATATAGTGTTGATAGATGAAACTCAGGAAGGGGTAAATGCAAAGCTTAACCTTTGGAGAGAAGTGTTGGAATCTAAAGGTCTTCGCCTAAGCCGATCAAAGACAGAATATATGGAGTGCAAGTTCAGTGCAAATGGAGGCCAAAACGAGTTAGGGGTGAGGATCGGAGATCAAGAAATACCAAAGAGCGACCGTTTTAGTTACCTAGGATCTATCTTGCAAAAGAACGGAGAATTAGATGGAGATCTCAACCATAGAATACAAGTTGGATGGATGAAGTGGAAGAGTGCATCCGGCGTGTTGTGTGACCGCCGTATGCCACTGAAGCTCAAGGGAAAATTTTATAGGACGGCAATAAGGCCGGCGATGCTGTATGGCACAGAATGTTGGGCGGTGAAACATCAACACGTACACAAAATGGGTGTAGCGGAGATGAGGATGCTTCGTTGGATGTGTGGGCACACGAGAAAGGATAAGATTAGGAATGAGGATATCCGGGGTAAAGTAGGAGTAGCCGAAATTGAAGGAAATATGAGAGAAAATCGGTTACGGTGGTTTGGACATGTGCAAAGAAGGCCTACTGACGTTCCGATTAGAAGATGCGACTATGGGACAGAGGTTCAGGGCCGAAGGGGTAGAGGAAGACCTAGGAAAACTTTGGAAGAGACTCTAAGAAAAGACTTAAAGTACTTGGATCTAACGAAGGACATGACACAGGATCGAGCACAATGGCGTTCTAAGATTCATATAGCCGATCCCACTCAGTGACTTGGATTTTCCAAGTCTCCAACCGAGAAGTTTTCCTCACTCGGGAAATTAAGGGAACACTACCCCAACCTACATGCTCCACTCAGAAAGCTTCAACATACAAGCTTTAACAAAAGAAAATTCAAAGAACTTAGCGAAGAAGGCTTCGGTGTATTTAACACAATACGTTGAAATGAAGGAAAGCTTATTTATTGATATCCCCGATAAGCTACAAATATGTACATATACATGAGTCAAAATAAGCACACAAGAGGGAGCCTTCACAAAGGTTGCTTAGGAGAAGTCTCAGCAGTCGGTAGAGCCCCAAAAAGAGAAGGCACCGGAGGGGGATCATTTGGAGCCTCAGTACTGGACAGAACCCTAGAAGGAGGAGGCATCAGAGGTTGATCATTTGGAGCTTCATTACGCGGTACAGCCCCAGAAGACGAAGGCAATAAATGCCTTTGGAACAAACCCACAAATCTCTGATGATCAAGTAAAACCTGACCATCAGTTTCCTTCATCTGGTCAAGCTTCCTCTTCATGTTTGTAGCATAGTCATGTGCAAGCCGGTGCAACTGTTTATTCTCATGCTTGAGCCCTCTAATCTCCTGTTTGAGACTCATCACTTCAGCCGCCAATGATTCAACTTGGCGGGTTCGAGCAAATAGGCGTTGGGCCATATTAGACACAGAACCTGCACACTGAACACTGAGAGCCAGCGAATCCTTAACAGCTAACTCATCAGACCGTTTGGAAAGTAGTCTGTTATCTTTGGGAGTGAGAAGGTTCCTGGCCACCACCGCAGCGGTCATATCATTCTTCATCACGGAATCCCCAACGGTAAGAGGACCAGTAGGGGAGACGAAGGATGGGCGCCATATGTTGTCTGGAGAAGGCGGGGCTGCCTCTTCAACAAGGTTCAAGTCAAAACGACGGTCGGAGGGGCCAGACATTTTCAAAGGTGTTGAAGAGAGAAGAGGTCGGACAAATCAAGATCTTAGAAGTGCAAGAATGAAGCTTCTACTGGTGGAGATTCAAGTGTGCTTTGGAACTTAATGCCAGCCCCTATAAAAATCTGCACTCGACGAAGCTTCAGAAATCGAAGAGGCGCCTGCTCAGAAATCGAAGAGGCGTTTGCTTTCTCAAAAGCTGGGCTGCTTAGAGATCACGAGGGTTGATCTCAGAAATCGAAGAGGCGTTTGCTTTCTCAAAAGTTGGGCTGCTCAAATACCACGAAGGCCGATCTCAAAAATCGAAGAGGCGCTCGCTTTCTCAAAAGCTGGGCTCCCCAGAGACCACGAGGGCCGATATCAGAAATCGAAGAGGCACCTACTTTTCCAGCCTTTTCCAGCCTTGTCAGCACCTGTCACACGCACACTCAGTTTTGTGGAAATTATGGGCATTCTGTCAAAGACTTCTGGGGAAGTAGAAAACACATGAATCTTACTGTTCAATCACCCACTTCCCACACGCAACAATAGCTCATGGGTACCACAGATAACTTTGCCAAAGTTCTCTGCCAAAGTTAAGCACGTGAAGCTTGCAGCTCCCACTACATCGCTCTGACCAAGAAGGGTAAAAGAATAGCAAAGAAACAGCACTAACAAAGTTTAGACCCATAAATTTTGAAGGTCTAGCTACCATATTATTACCCACAAGGGTAAAGGAACAGTACCACTGCTGGATAATTGGAAAGTCCCTGTGTGTCAACCTATGTGCTTCGTGGCAAGGTAGACTAGCAAACATGCCCAACCTTTACTCAAATTCAAGAAAACACCCCCAATAAGATTGCTTGCTCCAAAATCGAAGAGGCACCGTCCTCCGAATCTCGAGAGCCAGACTCCCAACATGACTACTTTCTTAAAAATCGAAGAGAGGGTAAAGGAACAGTACCATTGCTGGATAATTGGAAAGTCCCTGTGTGTCAACCTCTGTGCTTCGTGGCAAGGTAGACTAGCAAACATGCCCAACCTTTACTCACATTCGAGAAAACACTCCCAACAAGATTGCTTGCTCCAAAATCGAAGAGGCACCGCCCTCCGAATCTCGAGAGCCAGACTCCCAACATGATTACTTTCTCAAAAATCGAAGAGACACTGCTCCCCGAATCTCGAGAGCCAGACCCCCAGCATGATTGCTTTTTCAAAAATCGATGAGGCATCGTTCTCCAAATCAATCGAAGAGGCGCTCGCTTTCTCAAAAGCTGGGCTGCTCAGAGACCACGAGGGCCGATCTCAGAAATCGAAGAGGCACCTACTTTTCTAGCCTTGTCAGCACCTGTCACACGCACACTCAGCTTTGCAGAAATTATGGGCATTCTGTCGAAGACTTCTGGTGAAGTAGAAAGCACATGAATCTTACTGTTCAATCACCCACTTCCCACACGCAACAATAGCTCATGGGTACCACAAATAACTTTGCCAAAGTTCTCTGCCAAAGTTGAGCACGTGAAGCTTGCAGCTCCCACTACATCGCTCTGACCAAGAAAGGTAAAAGAATAGCAAAGAAACAGCACTAACAAAAGTTTAAACACATAAATTTTGAAGGTCTAGCTACCATATTATTACCCACAACTGTAAAGGAACAGTACCACTGCTGGATAATTGGAAAGTCCCTGTGTGTCAACCTCTGTGCTTCGTGGCAAGGTAGACTAGCAAACATGCCCAACCTTTACTCACATTCGAGAAAACACTCCCAATAAGATTGCTTGCTCCAAAATCGAAGTGGCACCGTCCTTCGAATCTCGAGAGCTAGACTCCCAACATGACTACTTTCTCAAAATCGAAGAGAGGGTAAAGGAACAGTACCATTGCTGGATAATTGGAAAGTCCATGTGTGTCAACCTTTGTGCTTCGTGGCAAGGTAGACTAGCAAACATGCCCAACCTTTACTCACATTCGAGACAACACTCCCAACAAGATTGCTTGCTCCAAAATCGAAGAGGCACCGCCCTCCGAATCTCGAGAGCCAGACTCCCAACATGATTACTTCCTCAAAAATCGAAGAGACACTGCTCTCCGAATCTCGAGAGTCATACCCCCAGCATGATTGCTTTCTCAAAAATCGAAGAGGCATCGTTCTCCGAATCTCGAGAGCCAGATACCACAGACCACTTTTTCAAAGTGCTCTGACAGAGTTAAAACATGTGAAACTGGCAGCTCCCACTACCGTGCTATGACCAAGCAGGGTAAAGGAATAGCATTACTACTTGTTGTTAGGGAGACTCCTATATATGTCGACCTCCATCCCCAACGGACAGGCAGACCTGCAAAAATGCTCAACCCTTCATCATATCTGAGAGGGCACTCCCAACGAAGCCTTTCGAAATATTCAGCTTTCTTTCCCCCCGATAATACCTCTGCAAACAAGCTATACTAGAGCAAGAATATCTCATATCATCAGGGTTAAAAGCAAGAGTATCCCATATCATGCTTTTTCCCTGTCTTTTCTTTTGGCCTTGTTTTTACCTGCAAGACAAGGAGAAAGAGAGCAATCAGTCAGCACTTGGAATCAAGCTTCCAGCCAGGAACTGACTGCCTGGAACCCTTACCTGATTACTTACCTGGCATTGCTCTCGAGTACTCATCTTCAACATCTTATGTTTCCAGGGAAGATTCCGCATCTGCTTGAGGAACAGATAGGGCAAGTGCGAAGGATACAAGGAAGCATGTGGAGACAAGCGTAACAGCACACGTGCCGATACATTCATTACTCTGTCAAAAGCAAAAGTATCCCATATCAGCAGGGTGGAACGTACTCTAGATTTGATGGACTTGTTTTGACCCTCAAATTCTTCAGTCGGCCTTATACTCTGGAGAAAACCAGAAAACCCTCCAGCTCAGTTCAAGAATAAGCCTGTGGAAAGTTACTTCTTCAAAAGCAAAAGTATCTCATATCATCTCTTCTCATTTTTCTTCTCTTTATCCTTCATGCTGCTGCAAGATGGGGAGAAGGTGAACAATCAGTCGGAGCTCTGATTGCTTACCTTGTCTGTCACCTCTTTCAGCAGACCCCCTAGCTCGGCGACTTGGGGGACTCCTACTACATGGTTTGTATCGCGCTTGACCAAGCCTGAAACTACAAGTAAGCTTCAAGTGAAATTGATACATTACCTTGTGCATCTCCACCAGTTAAAGATACCACCCCTGGATGGAGGAAGAGTACTTCCAGAGAAGATGCCACATCTACCTATGAGACAGATAAGGCAAGTCAAGACGACACCACACTCCGATACTTAGAAGTTTCGTGATTACGAGATCATTCTCCCACAATATTTCCTAATGTCATTTGTACTAAATCATTCACTTGTACTCACTAAATGAGAGCTTGAACCTATGTACTTGTGTAAACCCTTCACAATTAATGAGAACTCTTCTATTCCGTGGACGTAGCCAATCTGGGTGAACCACGTACATCTTGTGTTTGTTTTCCTATCTCTATCCATTTATATACTTATCCACACTAATGACCGGAGCAATCTAGCGAAGATCACAAAAAGCGATCGTTTTCGCTACCTAGGATCTATCTTGCAAGAGAACGGAGAATTAGATGGAGATCTCAACCATAGAATACGAGCTGGATGGAAATAGTGCATCCGGCGTGTTGTGTGACCGTCGTAGGCCACTGAAGCTCAAGGGAAAATTTTATAGGACGGCAATAAGGCTAGCGATGTTGTATGGCACAGAATGTTGGGTGGTGAAGCATCAACACGTACACAAAATGGGTGTAGCGGAGATGAGGATGCTTCGTGGGATGTGTGGGCACACGAGAAAGGATAAGATTGGGAATGAGGATATCCGAGGTAAAGTAGGAGTAGCCGAAATTGTAGGAAAGATGAGAGAAAATCGGCTCCGGTGATTTTGAACATGTGCAAGAAGGCCGACTGACGCTCCGGTTCGAAGATGTGACTACGGGACAGAGGTTCAGGGCCGAAGGGGTAGAGGAAGACCTAGGACAACTTTGGAAGAGACTCTAAGAAAAGACTTAGAGTACTTGGATCTAACGGAGGACATGACACAAAACCGAGCGCAATGGCGTTCTAGGATTCATATAGCCGACCCCACTTAGTGGGAAAAGGCTTTGTTGTTGTTGTTGTTGTTGTTGTTGTTGTTGTAATATTGTCACGTACAATTATGCATTGCTAGTAATCAATTGTGAATGTTCTATGTTATTCATTGGGTCATGAAAAGAAAGGAAGAAATGTTATGAAAGGGCAATTACGAAGAGTATCCCCCTCTGGTTATAGGAAAACTTGAGAAGCAAACTGATACATTGGGTTAGTTATTATGAAAGGGCAATTACAAAGAGTATCCCCCTCATGTATTTGCTTCATGAAATATATGCTGAAGATATTGAACTTGAGTGTCAACCAATGGTGTTAGCTTGATATATGTTTGTGGAATGCTCTTCGACTTTTCGCCCTTATCTAGTTTTGACTTTGATCCTTGCATTGGTGCAGAACCCTACATTTGTAAGATTGTGGAAATGTTTGAGGCAATTGGTGGGCTATTATATTTTACTGCAGAATGATACTATAGGTCACGATTCTTTTTCCAAATACTTTGTTTCATGGTTTTGTTACTTTAAAAAGTAAGAATCCTGCTATTGGGCGCTGAATTATTAGTTTTTTGCTTTCTTGTAGGTTATAAAGCATTGTGCTACTGTTACTTGTGGACGTGTATTTTTTTCAGATGTCCAAGACGACAACCCTCTGGATTGTCTTGTTGAAAACTTCATATTGTTAGGCTGATACTAAATGTATGCTTGAAGTTTCCATATTCATGCTTTTTTTTGTTGTTCATGAAGTCCAACATGAATGAGGTATCCTTTTTCTCTCATGTTGATCAAGATGTGAAGAGTAAATCAATTCCAGTGTGCAATTACTTTTGCGACACCAAGTATTTGCTACCGTATTCTACTTTTGTCAATCTGCGAACAGGATACTGTTCTCTTTCTACTTACTGTCATGATGCTGGTTTTTTCTTTCTTTCGTCTGCAAGGTTCCTATGTGTTCACATGTTATTTCTGGTTTTGAAATTTCAGAAAATTGCAGTCTGGAAGTGATGACTCAACTATCTCTGTTTCAGATGATGTTTTGTTTGGATAGTGAGGTTGATTCAAAGATGTCAAATGGAGTGTGTGCGAAATCAGAAGTAAGCATCCTGGACCTATATTTGGGTTGTGAAGCGATGTCCACTGGCTTGTGCCTTGGTGCACGTTTGGGCAGTGTCAATCTTGTAACAGTACGTTCCTATTTCTTAATTTATTTTATGTTAATGTTTTGACATCAATTGAATAGACCTGAAGGCAAAGCTTGATATTGTTTTCTTGTTTATGTCTTTTAGATATGGGCTGTTGACTACATTGGATGCGCTTGTAAGAGTCTAGAACAGAAGTAATTTTTCTTTTTGTATAATTTATTGTCCAATTCACACATCAGGTCCAAAATGAAGCTGCTGAAGATTTCCTCAAAATGCTCAAGGAATGGAGAAAATACTGCTTCTGCTTAAAGTTGGTTGAGACTGACAATTTAGACGCAGATGTCGAGAAGAGTATGCTTGAATTCTTTAGGAAGGAAGATGATGAAGAGGAAGAAGATGTTAAAGGAAATGTTAAGGATGATTCTGAAATGTTTGAAGTTGACTACGTAGGAGTATGTTTTGGTGACTCCAAAAAAAATGAGAAGAAGGGAATATACTTAAAGGTATGAACTTCGAAATTTATAAATGCATGTTCTTTAAATATTTATAACGACATAATATGCGAGTAAATGGTTAATGCAAATCTAAATTCATTAGTTCCTCATGCAAAATTTGCTTGCCTTGTGATGTATGTAGATTTATTGGAAGGGCTACAGGCCTGAGGAAGACACCTGGGAGCCAATGAATGAATTGGAGTCTGCAACTATTCTTATTTATGCTTGCAGCATTATCTGTTGCATGTTTTGTATCATTTATGTAAAAGGCTATCGAAGACTTAATTACTGAAGGTTACAGATGATATACACATGTTTATCATGCACCATGGTTATTTTTCGTATGGTGAAAGTTTTATGCTTCCTGGTATTATTGAACATATAATTACGGGTTTGACATAAAGTTGAAATCATAAAATGAAATACTTGCTTCAAAACGTAAAAATGATCCTACTTTCGTATTGAGAGAAATTGAAATTTTGTTCCTAAAATGGTGAGAAAAAATCAAACTGCATGTTTTGATTCGGTTAGAGCAAAAGTACTAATAACGCGTTACAGATGAAAACAATTTGAGAGGAGTGAATTTATTTGAGAGTTTCTTAGCATGTTATAATGTGAGGCATAATCACCTTTTTATTGTAGTGAGGCAACTATCTTGGTAAATTAAACAAATTCTCTTAATTCAATAGGGAGAATCAATTGCATGATCTAGTAAGGAAAATGACATATGACTCGTTTGGATGTGCTTTTAAAATGATTGAAAATGTTTTTAGAAAAAGTATTTTTGGGTTTCAAAAGCACTTTCTTAAAGTGTTTTTTGCAATAAGCACCAGTTATATGCTTATTCTATGAAGAACTTTATGTGCTTTTTCAGAATTTACTTGCATTTTTACTAATGATTGGTTTTAAAATCATTTTCACCAAAAATGCTTTCAGTCATTTCAAAAGCACATCCAAACGAGCTCATATTTATTTGAAGAATCCATAGCTTAACGGTTCCGACAGTTACATCAAATTAGTGGGCGGATATAAATGTCTTGCAACACTATATTAATTTTCGACTTTTCAAATCTTTTTTTTTTTTTTGTACTAGAAAAAATGAGTAAGAAGACAAATTGGTCGATTGGAGAAGTTATTTTGCTCGAGTGTTGGGTGCGTGTTACTCATGACTTGGTCAAGAAAAATGAGATGATGGTGCTCCAAATGTGGAAGAGATTCATGTACAATTCGTCGAGTAGATCCAAGGCACATCATGACCCGAACATCTAAACAAAAAAATGTGAATAGGAATTGCCTCACCTATTAGGTGAAGTGGCACAAAAACAAATACTATTTAAAATGAATAATAAGGTCAATTTAAATGTCATTGCTCTTGTCCTCCTAACCCAGTGGAAGTGATCAAACCAAAAGAAAAAATACCCCAGCTGGAAATATTCTCCCCATTCACTATTCAACTTTGTCCCGTTCAATTCTTATAATATTTGACCCAGGGAACCTCAGTTTGATTTTTTTGAAACTGGACCCTTTTTGAACACACGTTGAGCCACGTTCCTTCCAAATTCCATCTGGTTTTCAGTGGTTTCCAATTGGTTTGTGCATGTTTTGCATCATCCATTTTGCCAATATTTCATTCGTCATCCTACTTTTTAAGCATCGTTCCTTCGAAAACTTTTTGAAGAAAATGATATAATATTTCATTCACCTCCGGTTCCTTGGACGTCAATCTAATATTTCTTCCACCACCGTATTATTATAATTGAACTAATTCCCTCTCCTGTTCAATTCTGGGATTGTCTTTGAAAATATGTCAATTTTGAGGGATCCTACCTATTATCTCTCGGCTAAATAGCCAAAATGGTCCCTGAGATTTGCATAACTCATCACTTTGGTCTCTAACATTTCAAATCAATAAAAATGGTTCATGCGATTGTCCACCATCTATCATTTTGGTCATTCCGTTAAAAATTCAGTTAAGTGTCCCGGAGCTCTTGGTCGGAAGTTTGGGCAATTTTCAAAGCTTCGTAACTCAATTTATTACTAACCAAATTCGACTCATAATATATCAAAATGAAGATAAGAAAGTGTAGAATACGATTATACCTATTTGGAAGTCTAATGGTTGCCAGAGATGGTCGAAAAATAGCCTTAAAGTTGACTGGTCCGAGGGAAAACTTGAAAACTCGTCGGAAACTGGGTAAATTTTAAACGTTCATAACGTCTTCAATACTCAACGAAATCAAGTGATTCAAAAACAAAAATCATACTTATTGACGAGAGGAAGAGATTGATACCTTTTTCAAAGGCTAACTTGCCGTGATTTGGCCGGAAAACGGCTCGAAAGTGGTTGTCTTAGTCTGGAGTTAGCCACTTTCGAGACGTTTTCTGACCAAACCACAGGGATATAATCGTCTAAAAGGGTACCATTCTCTTTCACTCATTGAAAAGTATGATTTTTGTTTTTAAATCACTTGATTTCGTTGAGTATTGAATAAGTTATGAACGTTTAAAATTTACCCAGTTTTCGGCGAGTTTTCAAATTTTCCCTTGGACCAGTCAACTTTAAGGCTATTTTTCGACCATCTCCAGCAACCATTAGGCTTCCAAATAGTTATAATCTTATTCTACACTTTCCTATCTTCATTTTTATATATTATGAGTCGAATTTGGTTAATAAACAATTGAGTTACGAAACTTTGAAAATTGCCTAAACTTCCGGCCAAGAGTTCCGGGACACTTAACGGAGTTTTTAACGGAATGACCAAAATGATAGATGGTGGACAATCTCATGAACCATTTTTATTGATTTGAAATGTTAAGGGCCAAAGTGATGAGTTATGCAAATCTCAAAGACTATTTTAGATATTTAGCCTTACCTCTGAAAACCCTAAGAGATAAAACCCATTGGTCAATGCTTCCACCTGTAGGAGGAGACCAGAGAGATTCCTGGGGACCCTTTGCTTACAATTTCTTTTAATTGCCTCATCCCGTGAAAATGACAGGTAAAGTCCGACGCACCACTATAAGGACAAGGATTGCCCTCTCTTTTTTCATGTCTTCCATACCCTTCTGTTTATGTGGTCACTGTTAAATTACGTTAACATTTTCTATTTTTTTTATAAATATAATAAAATAAAAATGAATAGTAATATAAAATGTTGACATGACTTAATCGTGACCACACAAACAGGAAAGCATGGACATGAAAAAAGGAAGGGTAGACAATCCTTATCCCCACTACAATAGTATAAAATAAAAATGAATAGTAATATAAAATGTTGACATGACTTAATCGTAACCACACAAACAGGAAAGCATGGACATGAAAAAAGGAAGGGTAGACAATCCTTATCCCCATTACAATAGGTAGTAGGACATAATCAGGGATTTAATTGTCTGTCGTGAAAAGGACATGTAGTAAAAGCAGTAGGAGGATCATTCCTAAAGTTCGACCGCACCACTACAATAAAAGGGTATTTTTGCAACTTAAATTTTAGAGAAAAAAAGACTAATAGTGTCACCTTTTATGTGTGTTAATTTTTGTCTTTTCTTGAAATATTTTGAAAAGTGTTATCTCAATATAAAATTGAGTATTAAAAGTATATTTTATTTATAATTTTTTCTTTATTGAGACTAAAGTATCTTGATTAAAAATTGAAAAGAAATATGATTTCAACGTTAAAAAAAAGATGAGAAATTAATTATAGAATTTGCTTTTATAAATTACGAAGGTTAAGTTCCCAGACATCTGCCAAGACATCTGCCATTTCTCTCTCTTTGCCAGTTTATATATCTGCATGCAAACATTTCCTGAGCATCAAATACCTCTTCCATTCAAACCATCAAATCTCACAAACCATATCCTCATCAAGTACCTCTGCCTCCAGGTATATCTCCATCTCTACGAACCTTTATGCAGAATAAAATGAGTTATGTTGTTAATACTGCTTGGGATCAGTACTTGAAGCCTTTTCTCCTTGCAGTTACAGTAACGCCAACCCAACGTCTCAAACTTCTGATAATTGGTCCCATCGATCGAGATCGTGATTCCCATCGTGACCTAGAAGCCGCAAGGCAAGTTGCAGACAGGAGGACTAACAGTAAGTACGACAACAACAACTTAGACTGGGCAACGATAATCGTAGTGTTTTGCTTAGCAGCGGCGATTGGAATAGCTCTTCTCCCCTTCCAAAGTCCCTCCGGCCAGCTCCATCTCCCTGTAATCTTTTACTTTCTTGAACTCTCAATTTTATTTGCCTTCACTTGTATCTTGGTAAGCAAGTTTATTCACTTCAGCTACTGTCCCGGCGGAATAACAATCGCCCTGATTTTCCATCAATTTGGCCTCTTCTTTGGGGTCACAGCCTTCTTCATATCCATCTCCGTACCATTTCCTTTGTGGTTCAAATGTGCTGCCTTGTCTATCTACATTGTCACCTTCCTCCTTGTAGTTCTCTGCAATCTTCACTTCAACATATATTACAAAACTCATGGTTTTAAGTACCCTACCTGCACCATTGATCCTGCGGCAGAATCATGAGGAGGCAGTGCTAGCACCATTGATGATCAAGCATGCACCAATAGTATTGAGTGACGTGAAAAAAACTGTTATGTAACGAGGACGTGTATGTGTGTATATATAGACACACACACACGTATACTGATTAGTGCACTGCAGTACTAGTGGCTTCCTCATATTTGTTGTAGGTTTTTCAAATGTCAACTGTTGTTTATTCTGTTTGGGGTTTAGTTTCTCAAGCCTCTCACTGATTGTATGTTTTTTTTTTTTTTTTTGGTAAACCACTGATGCTATGTTCCAACAAATCTAGTTAATTAATTTGCTACTTCTATATATTTCTTTTAGTGAAAGTATTTGTGCCCACCATTCGTAAGTGTTTAGAGTTATCGAACTTCTATATATTTCTTAAAAAATAAAAAAAATAAAAAATAAAAGTCGTCCAAACAGAGAGAAAACGTGGAATACAGCAAACCAACTCGCATCCCTACCATACAAAAACACGTGAGAGAATTCAGTTTTGAAGCCTGCACTCGATGGCATACAGCAAACCAACTCGCATGGCTGCAATCTTAGTTGCTCAATATTTGCTTGAGAAATACAAAGGGGATTCTCTTAAAAATAAGACACTTTGGGGGCGTTTGTTTGCCATCACTAAGTGGGACTGGACTAGGTGTTAGTGTAGTCCCATGTTTGTTAGAGGAAGGGACTAGCTTTAGTGGGATTAAAGCTCACTCGCCTTGACTACGGGGCTCGCTAGATAGTCTTAGCGAGACCCCCCAAATACAACCGGTTTGCTAAGACCGTTGCTCTGCTCGACTCCTCACCCTGCTCGACAACCTCGCCGGACCATCCTAGGACCACCGCCGCGTCCTCGTAAATCATGGCTTCCTCTGCAACTTTCTCTTCTTAGTTACTCCGCGCGTCGTCTCTCCCTGCTTCGCCGCTCTCATTTACTTCTTCCTCACTGCCTCGCACATCAAAAAACCCAAAACATCCAACCCCAGAATTCGAAACAAAAAACAGAAGAAGAAAAAAAAATTCATCCATGTACTTGTCCGGCTTCCCATTGTGCAAGATCCTAGTGAACCCGCCCATCTCTGAGCCGGGTTCGTACTAAAACTTCTTAAACCAGAAGTACATGATCCTGCACTGCCACGTGTTGTAGACGGAGTCGAAGGCTGTCACCGCCGTGTGGAACAGTCGCTTGGAGCTCCCTGATTTGCCTCGCGATCTGTGCATTGGCATCTGGATGATGTGGTCCACTGCAATCGACGATGATGATCTCGACGGACCAGGAAAGTCCTGCTGGAGTGGTGAATTGGCTGAGATGATGATGACACTGGAACAAGATATGCAACTAGAAAATTTACAAAATCGTCGTTCCTCTGAAACCCAGTCGCTCTATCAGCCGCACATCAGTCATTCCAGCACCTCCAAAATCCAAATCACGCCATGGGTTCTGTTGATTGTATGATTTGTTCGTTTTGCTTGGCTGTGAGAGGGTAAGCCTTTGTCGACGATGACTGGGATGAGCATCGATACTTTCTGTTCTAAGAGGGAGAGAGAGGAAGTGAAGAAAAAAAATGTAATGGTAGAAGATATTTTTATAATATAATTGTTATTTTGTTATTTTTATAATTTGAAAGTGAATTAAAAATAATAATAAAATATTATGGGTCTTAAAAATATTTTAGTTTGTAGTTTAGTCCGACACTGCATCAAACGCTTCACTAAGTTAGTCCAGCTTAGTCTAGTCTAAGCCAATCCAGCTTAGTCCTTGCTGCTAGTCCAGTCCGAGACAGTCCGGTGCAACAAACGCACCTTTTATGGACTCCCTATCATTTCATTTTTTTTTTATACCATTTTATATATGAGCACGGAAAATAACGTTAAACTGAGTCTAAGAGAGTCATATTAGCATTTCTCATATTGGCTTTTAATACGTTATCTTCCAGCAATTAGAATGTACATGGTTCCCAAAATGTCTGTGGTTTATATTTGAATGTACCATCGTTAGTTGTTCAAAAAAAATGTACCATCTTAAGAGTTATTTTCAGGAACTCTTAAATTTTAGTTCGAATGTTTTTTTTTATATTTATTTATTTTTATGTTTGTATCAATATTTTCAATTAGTATCAAATAAATCGTCATCATTTCACCTAAAAAAGGTCATTATACGCCAATAATTTTCTAGAGTGGCATTATTATAATAGCATTGTTGTATACATGTGGACTTTTCCATTTTTCATCTTCTTTTAACAAAAATTTCATTAAAAAATTAGGTAAATTCATAATTATTTGGTTTATATTTACTTTGATTACCAGATTGTTTCCAACTTATTTTTTTTTTAACTCAACGATCACGGTGAGGATTTTCTACATTATGTTTGGATGAGGGAAATAAAATTAGAATTCGGATAAAGTCAGAATTTATAAATTGACATGCACCAATTCCCTTGTTTGGATTCATAAATATAAAAATTTAGAGTTTCCGCGTGAAAAAAAAAACTTGGAATTTGGGACTTTCAATTCTCAAGTTTAAATTCCATATAAATAGGTGTCATTTCCCAATTTCTATGATTGAGAGTTTAAAACTAACAAATTTCGTATTCAATTCTATTGTTCTTTTAGGTTAACCAAAAAAGAAAATTCACAAATTCTATAAAACAAAATCTTGTCATTTCAATTTTTGTCATTTTAAAATTCTTAATAATCTTAAATTTTTTTCATCCAGACATAATGTTAGAGTAGATCATACTATGAATTTTGAAATAAATTCCACTAATATCTAATGACAGATCATAAAATATATCATGTAATGCTCTTCAAACTATAACTTTAATTTGCTTTTCTTGGTAGTCAAAAGTTAACGTATTTATGGGTGTCACAACTGTAAGCCAATTGGGCCTACCTCTCTTCCTTGTCTTTTCCACCTCTCTCCAATTAAAGGAAATGAAAAGGCAAATGCCTAACCTTCTTTGGTCTCCCTTGATGCAAATGTCATGCATTAAAATGTGGCACATTTGTAGAGCTTAGGTAATCAAAATGAATGGATTTGTATGCTCTTCCATTTGTAATAATGTTCGAAGTTTTATGATATAAAAGAATTAGAGTATTGCTTTGGGAAAAAGAAAAGGGTTGATCGGCCAACCAAAGAAGCCAGTTAGAATTTTTTTTCATTTTGGAACAATTTTAAACTATGCAATTTTGATATATATTGATGTACAAATTTAAAGCTATCTTTTTTTTTAATTTATTATTATTAGCGAGAGAGAAGAGAGGGGGGGGGGGGTGGTCAAAACGTAGACATTGAGAAAACTCGATCCTCAAATTTCATATGTACTCAACATTTTAGGTCCATATGTGTTCATCCTTAAGGCTATATATGCTTAAAAACATTCCTATCATCATCATTTCTATTATAAAGGCATATATGTTTAACAATCAAGGGCAATGTTTCATAGTTTATTTCGGATATATTTGTAGGATTTTATTTTCGATTCTTTATTTCTCTCTCTCTTCTGCTAAATCCTTATCATCGTATATATATTTTTTAAATTTGGCGATCGGGACTTGCATTTGATTTTGACAAAGTCCACTATTCCGGCAAGATAGCTCGATAACAATTTTAGGTAAGTCTCAATTGCCCAGTACATATAATTTTGTTTCAATTTGTTCATCTTCTTCCGAATTTCTATGCAATTTTTTTGAAGCCCAAATTATCCAATACATATAATTTTGCTTCAATTGATTGCTATACTTTTTGGCATCATGCTACTTTATGATGCATTGGCGCAACGAGTTCTATAGGCCCTCAAAAGTTACATAAAGAAAGGAAGTTTTCTATAGTATGTACTACCTCACAGAGAAGGCAACAATCTGTCGAACACCTTGAAAGAATTCAACATTGTATCAGGGCTCACAGTTACGGGCCCGTACAAGCCAAAGGCTTGTCACTAAGAAGTATAGGCTTGAAAACAAGCCTGGATTCTTAACATAGAGCCAACCTCTGAGTCAATTCTCATTCACCCTATTATGAAACATAGAGAGATTCAAAACTTAAAACATTCCAGGTCTATCTATATAAACGAAACACATTTTTAGCTTAATTTGCTACATTGTGCATTGCATTGAACACCAAAACGCAACAAACTCTTCAGAATAGTAAACAATGTCGTGATATAAACTGAATCAAACTGGACAAGGCAAAAATTACTATCTTCCGCATTGTGCACAGGACTACGTCACCCTCACGTGACTGTCAGCGTGCCTCGATCTCGGTTGGGGTGTGTCGGTGAAGCCCAACTTAGGCCTTGGGTTATTTATACATATTTATTTACATTTTGGTTTTTGTGTAACTTGAATATGATATAAGTGACTTTACATATTTGTATATTCTATAAAAACATAATTTTGAAAGTCCAAATAAAATAGGTATAGAAACAAAACTTAAAAAGCCAAAAAATGACACAAAAACAGAGCAAAAAATAACATAGAAATCATTATTTTTTTTCGAAGTAAAACCACTTTCATGAACCAAAAGATTAAAGAACCCACACACGTCTAAGCAGTAGGCAACGACAATTAGTACACTTACACGAAATTGATTTCTCTTTTTGAGTTATTGAACTTTCTTAATTATTTTTTATCTTTGTTTTACACAATGAGTTATAATTTATGAAAAAATAATAAAAATGTTGATCATCATGCATGTGAGCTCTCGTCAACAATTAATAGTACTTAACATTACACCGTATAATATTTACGAAATTAATACGTTGTCTCTCTCTTATTACAACTTTCTATTAACTCTCATCATGCATTCATCGTTTGTTTACGTTTACACAACTACAACACACATTTATGGTAAATTTGGTAATTAATATTATACAAATCGGAAAAAAGTAAAAAATGCAAACAAAAATAGAGCCAAACACACGGTAAAGTTAACCCCCGCAACCAAACACCCACCAAAGTCCTTACGCTCCAAAACCAAACGTCACCTCAAAATTCAAACCCCACTTTCCAAATTTCCTGTTTTCCCGCCCACACGCCGCGCACTTCCCACTCCATAATTTCATGGCCCACTATAAAACATAACCCCAATCCAATCACTCACGCCCTAAAAAAACTCTATCACCCATTTCTCTCTCTCTTTCCTCCCCTCTCGTTCTCTCTAAGATCCACCGTCTTCTCCGGCTATTCACCCTCTCTACGCCGTAGGCAGAATGGCGTGCAAGCGGAAGCCGAAGGCCGGAACCTCTTCAGGTTCTCCGCCGAAATAGAAGAGCCCAAGGCAAACCAAGAAGGCAAGAGTTGAGGAGGAGGTAGCCACGATAGTGGAAAAAGCTACTTCTCCGCCGAAATCGAAGAAGACTAGGCAAACCAAGCGTTAATGTAGCTGTAGCATTTGTGGTTGGATTAATTCTTTACCCATTTCCTAAATTCGTATGATTTTTACCTCTCGGTGTTGTCTAACATGGTATCAAGGGTTTGGTTTCAAGAATTTTGGGGTTCAGGCTTTCAACCTAGGATCTATCTTGCAAAAGAACGGAGAATTAGATGGAGATCTCAACCATAGAATACAAGCTGGATGGATGAAGTGGAAAAGTGCATCCGGCGTGTTGTGTGACCGCCGTATGCCACTGAAGCTCAAGGGAAAATTTTATAGGACGGCAATAAGGCCGGCGATGATGTATGGCACATAATGTTGGGCGGTGAAGCATCAACACGTACACAAAATGGGTGTCGCGGAGATGAGGATGCTTCGTTGGATGTGTGGGCACACGAGAAAGGATAAGATTAGAAATGAGGATATCCGGGGTAAAGTAGGAGTAGCCGAAATTGAAGGAAAGATGAGAGAAAATCGATTACGGTGGTTTGGACATGTGCAAAGAAGGCCTACTAACGCTCCGATTAGAAGATGCGACTATGGGACAGAGGTTCAGGGCCGAAGGGGTAGAGGAAGACCTAGGAAAACTTTGGAAGAGACCCTAAGAAAAGACTTAGAGTACTTGGATCTAACGGAGGACATGACACAGGACAGAACACAATGGCGTTCTAAGATTCATATAGCCGATCCCACTTAGTGACTTGGATTTTCCAAGTCTCCAATCGAGAAGTTTTCCTCACTCGGGAAATTAAGGGAACACTACCTCAACTTACATGCTCCACTCACAAAGCTTCAACATACAAGCTTCAACAAAAGAAAATTCAAAGAACTTAGCGAAGAAGGCTTTGGTGTATTTAACACAATACGTTGAAATGAAGGAAAGCTTATTTATTGATATCCCCGATAAGTTACAAATATGTACATATACATGAGTCAAAATAAACAAACAAGAGGGAGCCTTCACAAAGGTTGCTTAGGAGAAGTCTCAGCAGTCGGTAGAGCCCCAGAAAGAGAAGGCACCGGAGGGGGATCATTCGGAGCCTCAGTACTGGACAGAACCCTAGAAGGAGGAGGCATCAGAGGTTGATCATTTAGAGCTACATTACGCGGTACAGCCCCAGAAGACGAAGGCAATAAATGCCTTTGGAACAAACCCACAAATCTCTGATGATCAAGTAAAACCTGACCATCAGATTCCTTCATCTGGTCAAGCTTCCTCTTCATGTTTGTAGCATAGTCATGTGCGAGCCGGTGCAACTGTTTATTCTCATGCTTGAGCCCTCTAATCTCCTGTTTGAGACTCATCACTTCAGCCGCCAATGATTCAACTTGGCAGGTTCGAGCAAATAGGCGTTGGGCCATATTAGACACAGAACCTGCACACTGAACACTGAGAGCCAGAGAATCCTTAACAACCAACTCATCAGACCGTTTGGAAAGTAGTCTGTTATCTTTGGGAGTGAGAAGGTTGATGGCCACTACCGCAGCGGTCATATCATTCTTCATCACGAAATCCCCAACGGTAAGAGGACCAGTAGGGGAGACGAAGGATGGGCGCTATATGTTGTCTGGAGAAGGCGGGGCTGCCTCTTCAACAAGGTTCAAGTCAAAACGACGGTCGGAGGGGCCAGACATTTTCAAATATGTTGAAGAGAGAAGAGGTCGGACAAATCAAGATCTTAGAAGTGCAAGAATAAAGCTTCTACTGGTGGAGATTCAAGTGTGCTTTGGAACTTAATGCCAGCCCCTATAAAAATCTGCACTCGACGAAGCTTCAGAAATCGAAGAGACGCCTGCTCAGAAATCGAAGAGGCGTTTGCTTTCTCAAAAGCTGGGCTGCTCAGAGACCACGAGGGTCGATCTCATAAATCGAAGAGGCGTTTGCTTTCTCAAAAGCTGGGCTGTTCAAAGACCACGAAGGCCGATCTCAGAAATCGAAGAGGCTTGCTTTCTCAAAAGCTGGGCTGCTCAGAGACCACGAGGGCTGATCTCAGAAATCGAAGAGGCACCTACCTTTCCAGCCTTGTCAGCACCTGTCACACGCACACTTAGCTTTGCGGAAATTATGGGCATTTTGTCGAAGATTTCTGGTGAAGTAGAAAGCACATGAATCGTACTGTTCAATCACCCACTTCCCACACGCAACAGTAGCTCATGGGTACCACAAATAACTTTGCCAAAGTTCTCTGACAAAGTTGAGTCACGTGAAGCTTGCAGCTCCCACCACATCACTCTGACCAAGAAGGGTAAAAGAATAGCAAAGAAACAACACTAACAAAGTTTAGACACATAAATTTTGAAAGTCTAGCTACCATATTATTACTCACAAGGGTAAAGGAACAGTACCACTGCTGGATAATTGGAAAGTCCCGGTGTGTCAACCTCTGTGCTTCGTGGCAAGGTAGACTAGCAAACATGCCCAACCTTTACTCACATTCAAGAAAACACTCCTAACAAGATTGCTTGCTCCAAAATCGAAGAGGCACCGCCCTCCGAATCTCGAGAGCCAGACTCCCAACATGATTACTTTCTCAAAAATCAAAGAGAGGGTAAAGGAACAGTACCGCTGCTGGATAATTGGAAAGTCCTTGTGTGTCAACCTCTGTGCTTCATGGCAAGGTAGACTAGCAAACATGCCCAACCTTTACTCACATTTGAGAAAACACTCCCAACAAGATTGCTTGCTCCAAAATCGAAGAGGCACCGTCCTCCGAATCTCGAGAGCCAGACTCCCAACATGATTACTTTCTCAAAAATCGAAGAGAGGGTAAAGGAATAGTACCACTGCTGGATAATTGGAAAGTCCCTGTGTGTCAACCTCTGTGCTTTGTGGCAAGGTAGACTAGCAAACATGCCCAACCTTTACTCACATTCGAGAAAACACTCCCAACAAGATTGCTTGCTCCAAAATCGAAGAAGCACCGCCCTCCGAATCTCGAGAGCCAGACTCCCAACATGATTACTTTCTAAAAAATCGAAGAGACACCGCTCTCCGAATCTCGAGAGCCAGACCCCCAGCAGGATTGCTTTCTCAAAAATCGAAGAGGCATCGTTCTCCGAATCTCGAGAGCCAGATCCCCGACAGGATTGCTTGTTCGAAAACCGAAGAGGCACCACTTTCCCAACTTCAAGAGCTGGATCTCCTTGGATAAAGCTTGTCTGTAATCTTCACACGCAACATCAGCTTTCCAGATACCACATACCACTTTTTCAAAGTGCTCTGACAGAGTTAAAACATGTGAAGCTAGTAGCTCTCACTACCGTGCTATGACCAAGCAGGGTAAAGGAATAACATTATTACTTGATGTTAGGGAGACTCCTATATATGTCAACCTTCATCCCCAACGGACAGGCAGACCTGCAAAAATGCTCAACCCTTCCTCTTATCTGAGAGGGCACTCCCAACGAAGCCTTTCGAAATATTCAGCTTTCTTCCCCCCCCCCCCCGATAATACCTCTGCAACAAGCTATACTAGAGTAAGAATATCTCATATCATCAGGGTTAAAAGCAAGAGTATCCCATATCATGCTTTTTCCCTGTCTTTTCCTTTAGCCTTGTTCTTACCTGCAAGACAAGGAGAAAGAGAGCAATCAGTCAGCACTTGGAATCAAGCTTCCAGCCAGGAACCCTTTACCTGATTACTTACCTGGCATTGCTCTCGAGTACTCATCTTCAACATCTTATGCTTCCAGGGAAGATACCGCATCTGCCTGAGGAACAGATAGGGCAAGTGAGAAGGATACAAGGAAGCATGTGGAGACAAGCGTAATAGCACACGTGCCGATAGATCCACTACTCTGTCAAAAGAAAAAGTATCCCATATCAGCAGGGTCGAACGTACTCTAGATTTGATGGACTTGTTTTGACCCTCAAATTCTTCAGTCGGCCTTATACTCTGGAGGAAACCAGAAAACCCTCCAGCCCAGTTCAAGAATAAGCCTGTGGAAAGTTACTTCTTCAAAATCAAAAGTATCCCATATCATCTCTTCTCATTTTTCTTCTCTTTATCCTTCATGCAACCTGCAAGATAGGGAGAATGTGAACAATCAGCCGGAGCTCTGATTGCTTACCTTGTCTGTCACCTCTTTCAGCAGATCCCCTAGCTCGGCGACTTGGGGGACTCCTACTACATGGTTTGTATCGCGCTTGACCAAGCCTGAAACTACAAGTAAGCTTCAAGTGAAATTGATACATTACCTTGTGCATCTCCACCAGTTAAAGATACCACCCCTGGATGGAGGAAGAGTACTTCCAGAGAAGATGCCACATCTACCTATGAGACAGATAAGGCAAGTCAAGACGATACCACACTCCGGTACTTAGAAGTTTCGTGATTACGAGATCATTCTCCCACAATATTTCCTAATGTCATTTGTACTAAATCATTCACTTGTACTCACTAAAGGATAGCTTGAACCTATGTACTTGTGTAAACCCTTCACAATTAATGAGAACTCCTCTATTCCGTGGACGTAGCCAATCTGGGTAAACCACGTACATCTTGTGTTTGCTTTCCTATCTCTATCCATTATATACTTATCCACACTAATGACCGGAGCAATCTAGCGAAGATCACAGAAAGCGACCGTTTTTGCTACCTAGGATCTATCTTGCAAGCGAACGGAGAATTAGGTAGAGATCTCAACCATAGAATACAAGCTGGATGGATGAAGTGTAAGAGTGCATTCGGCGTGTTGTGTGACCGTCGTAGGCCACTGAAGCCCAAGGGAAAATTTTATAGGACGGCAATAAGGCCAGCGATGTTGTATGGCACAGAATGTTGGGCGGTGAAGCATCAACACGTACACAAAATGGGTGTAGCGGAGATGAGGATGCTTCGTGGGATGTGTGGGCACACGAGAAAGGATAAGATTGGGAATTAGGATATCCGAGGTAAAGTAGGAGTAGCCGAAATTGAAGGAAATATGAGAGAAAATCGGTTCCGGAGGTTTGGACATGTGCAAAGAAGGCCTACTGACGCTCCGGTTCGAAAATGTGACTACGGGACAGAGGTTCAGGGCCGAAGGGGTAGAGGAAGACCTAGGAAAACTTTGGAAGAGACCCTAAGAAAAGACTTGAGTACTTGGATCTAACGGAGGACATGGCACAAAACCGAGCGCAATGGCGTTCTAGGATTCATATAGCCAACCCCACTTAGTGGGAAAAGGCTTTGTTGTTGTAGGGAGAGACGAAAGAAGAACCCTACATTTGCAAGATTGTGGAAATGTTTGAGGCAATGGTGGGCTATAATATTTTACCGCACATTGGTACTATAGATCACGAGACACTAATATTTCAAAGGAAACCTTTTCATGATTCTCTTTCCAAATACTTTGTTTCATGGTTTTGTTACGTTAAAAAGTAAGAATCCTGCTATTTGGCGCTGAATTATTAGTTTTTTGCTTTGTTGCAGGTCATAAAGCACTGTGCTAGTGTTGCTTGTGGGCGTGTATTTTTTTTCAGATGTCCGAGACGACAACCCTCTGGATTGTCTTGTTGAAAAACTTGATATTGTTAGGCTGACAATAAATGTATGCTTGAAGTTTCCATATTCATGCTTTTTTTGTTGTTCATGAAGTCCAACATGAATGAGTTATCCTTTTTCTCTCAGGTTGATCAAGATGTGAAGAGTAAATCAATTCCAGTGTGCAATTACTATTGCGACACCAAGTATTTTGCTACCGTATTCTACTTTTGTCAATCTGCGAACAGGATACTGTTCTTTTTCTACTTACTGTCATGATGCTGGCTTTTTCTTTCTTTCATTTGCAAGGTTCCTATGTGTTCACATGTTATTTCTGGTTTTGAAATTTCAGAATATGTGCAGTCTGGAAGTGATGACTCAACTATCTCTGTTTCGGATGCTGTTCTGCTTGGATAGTGAGGTTGATTCAAAGCTGTCAAATGGAGTGTGTGCGAAATCAGAAGTAAGGCTCCTGGACCTATATTTGGGTTGTGAAGGGATGTCCACTGGCTTGTGCCTTGGTGCACATTTGGGCAGTGTCAATCTTGTAACAGTAAGTTCCTATTTCTTAATTTATTTTATGTTAATCTTTTGACATCAATTGGATTTTGTTTTCTTGTTTATGTCGTTTAGAATTTGGACGTACCTTCCAAATTCCGTCCCGTTTTCAGTGGTTTCCAATTGGTTTGTGCATGTTTTGCATCATCCATTTTGCCAATATTTCTTAAAACCCAAAGAGAAAACCCAAATAACTGAAAAGGTCTTTGAAAATGGTGTTAGAAATAATTAATTAATTATTGGGTTTGCTTATATTAATTACCAGGTAAGTTCCTACACCCATGGGAAGAAAAGAACTAAGAAGTATAGTGCTTATACTTTGTTATCTGAAGTTTCTTGTCCTATATTGACATCACCCTTGAATATCATTGTCTTTGAATATCATCGTCTTTGAATATCATCGTCTTTGAATATCTTCGTGTTTGAATACCATCGTCTTTGATAGTGACAGTAGTTAGTGGTTTGGTTTCCACCATTTTTGTTATCTGAAGTTTCTACATTTTCAAGTTTGTCTTATTCCAAAATCAATTTTATAAACAATTAATTCTTTCATATCCGAAGTTCCTTCATGTGATTTAGCCAACGTATAAACACGTTGAAAACTAAAAATTATTCTAAAAATATGAGTGACCGTATTAGTTCAATTATAATATGATAGCAAACATATTATATTGTTGAACTAATTAGTCAATTATAATATGGTAGCAAACATATTATATTGTTGACCTTATTAGTTCAATTATAATATTGTAAAGAAGACACCAAGCTACTCCGTACTACAGTTTGGTGGTATTCTTTTTCACTTAAAAATGAGAGGTCTTAAATTTGAATATCGTGGATAACGAATTCGATACTAAATTAGGTTGCTTATTGTGTAACTTAACTAAACTTTCAATTTCAAATTAAATTGCTTATTGTATGATTTAGCTAAATTCCCCTTCGTGTGGTATAAAAATATATTATTAAATTTAAAAAAAATAAAAATTATGAAAGCAAGCATAAGTTTGATTTTTTAAATTACTATGCAAGTTCCCAGACTTTTGACATTTCTCTCTCTTTGCCTGTCTATGTGGAGTATGATAGAGAATCCTACTCCTGTCTATATATCTGCATGCACACCATTTCCTGAGCATTCAAATACCTCTTCCATTCAAACCATCAAATCTCACAAACCATATCATCATCAAGTACCTCTACCTCCCGATATATCTCCATCTCCACCTACCTTTGTGCAGAATAAAATGAGTTATGTTGTTAATACTGCTTGGGATCAGTACTTAAAGCCTTTTCTCCTTGCAGTTACAATAACGCCAACCCTACGGCTCAAACTTCTGATAATTGGTCCCATCGATCGAGATCGTGATTCCGATCGTGACGTAGAAGCCGCAAGGCAAGAAGTTGCAGACGGGAGGACGAACAATCAGTATGACAACAACAACTTAGACTGGGCAACAATAATCGTAGTGTTTTGCTTGACAGCAGCGATTGGAATAGCAGTTCTCCCCTTCCAAGGTTCCTCCGGCCAGTTCCATCTCCCTGTAATCTTTTACTTTTTTGGACTATCAATCTTACTTGCCTTCACTTGTATCTCGGTGAGCAAGTTTATTCACTTCAGCTACTGTCCTGCCGGAATAAAAATTGCCCCGATTTTCCATCAACTTGGCCTCTTCTTTGGGGTCACAGCCTTCTTCATATCCATCTCCATCCCATTTCCTTCATGGTTCAAATGTGCTGCCTTGTCTATCTATGTCGTCACCTTCCTCCTTGTAGTTCTATGCAATCTTCACTTCAATAAATATTACAAAACTCATGGTTTTAAGTACCCTACCCGCGCCATTGATCCTACGGCAGAATCATGCGGAGGTAGTGCTAACACCATTGATGATCAAGCATGCACCAGTAGTATTGACTATTGAGTGACGTGAAAAAACTGTCATGTAACGAGGATGTGTGTGTATATATACACACATATATTGATTAGTGCACTGCAGTACTTGTGGCTTCCTAATATTTGTCGTAGGTTTTTTGAAATGTCAACCGTTGTTTATTCTGTCTGGGGTTTAGTTGTCTCAAGCCTCTCACTGATGCTATGTTTCAACAAAACTAGTTAATTAATTTGCTACTTCTATATATTTCTTTTAGTGAAAGTATTTGTGTCCACCATTCGTAAGTGTTTAGAGTTATCGAACGTCTATATATTTCTTAAAAAATAAAAAGTCGTCCGAACAGAGAGAAAACGTGGAATGCAGCAAACCAACTCGCATCCCTACCATACAAAAACACGTGAGAGAATTCAGTTTTGAAGCCTGCACTCCATGGTATACAGCAAACCAACTCGCATGGCTTACTCAATAGTTTCCTGAGAAATACTAAAGGGATTCTCTTAAAAATGAGATTCTATGGACTCTATCATTTCATATTTTTTATACAATATTTTATATATTGGTACAGAAAATAACGTTAAACTTGAGTCTAAGAGAGTCACATTAGCATTTCTTTTAATACAATATCTTCCAGTAATTAGAATGTACATGGTTCCCAAAATGTCTGTGGTTTATATTTGAATGTACCATCTTAAGAGTTATTTTCAGGAACTGTTAAATTTTATTGCGACCTCTTTGAATTCAGGAACTCTTAAATTTTAGTTCGAATGTTTTGTATCAATATTTTCAGTTAGTATCAAATAAATCGTCATCATTTCACCTAAAAAAGGTCATTATACGCCAATAATTTTCTAGAGTGGCATTATTATAGTAGAATTGTTGTGTATATGTGGACATTTCCATTTTTCATCTTCTTTTAACAAAATTTTCATAAAAAAAATTAGGTAAATTCATAATTATTTGGTTTATATTTACTTGATAACCAGATAGTTTCCAACTTAATTTTTTTTAACTCAACGATCACAGTGAGGATTTTCTACACTATATTTGGATGAAAGAAATAAAATTAGAATTCAGATAAAATGAGAATTTATAAATTGACATGAACGAATTCCCTTGTTTGGAATTATAAACATAGAAATTTAAAGTTTTTGTATGGAAAAAAAATTGAAATTTGGGACCTCCAATTCTCAGGTTTAAATTTCATGTAAATAGGTGTTATTTCCTAATTTTTATGATTGAGAGTTTAAAACTAATAAATTTTGTATTCAATTCTATTGTTCTTTTAGTTAACCAAATAAGAAAATTCATAGTTTCTAAAAAATAAAATCTTGTCATTTTAATTTTCGTCATGTTAAAATCCTTAGTAATCTTAAATTTCTTGATCCAAATATAATGTTAGAGTAGATCATATTGTGAATTTTGAAATAAATTCCACTAATCTCTAATAACAGATCATCAAATATATCATGTAATGCTCTTCAAACTATATCTTTAATTTGCTTTTCTTGGTAGTCAAAAAGTATAACATTTCTGCCCAAGAAAAAAAAGTCAAAAAAGTTAACCATTATGTATTTTATGGGTGTCATAACTTTAACCAACTGGAGTCATTGGACCCACCTCTCTTCCTTGTCTTTTCCACCTCTCTCCTATTAGAGGAAATGAAAAAGCAATGCCTAACCATCTTTGGTGATGAAAATGTCATGCATTAAAATGGGGCACGTTTGTAGAGCTTAGGTAATCAAAATGAATAGATTTGTATGCTCTTCCATTTGTAATAATGTTCGAAGTTTTATGATATAAAAGAATTAGAGTAATTGCTTTGGGAAAAAGAAAAGGATTGATCGGCCAACCAAAGAAGCCACTTAGAATTTTTTTCATTTTGGAACAATTTTAAACTATGCAATTTTGATATATATTGATGTACAAATTTAAAGCTATTTTTTTTTAATTTATTATTATTAACGAGAGAGGGGGGAGGTGACACACCCCGATCCTAGAATCAAGGCGTGTTGGCCGTCACGTGAGCGTGACGTAACCAAAAGTGCGATGCGGAAGCAAAAGACAAAGAAAATACGAAGGAATAAAAAAAAAGCAACTACTAGCAATAATATCCAACTAACATGCTAGAGGAAGTTTAAGTGTGAAACACACATATTCAGAGCATAATTACTAGGTGCAGTCAAGTAGGATTATAACTAAATTACAACACCCGAAGGTGAGTCCTACATTTATGCAGTCTGTCAGAATGCCATGGGAATCCTCGTCGGCCACCAACGTTGCTAACTAGAACCTGGACGGGCGCAAAACAAGATTGAGTGGGTCAGTAAAACAAAACTTTTCGAAAACATTTCATTTAACAACATTTCTAACCCCTCACTGTAAAACTTGTATACTTTCCCAGAAAATAACATAATATGTATATAATTCTTCAAATATCTCAATTCACCAATCTTTATCAAAAACTAGAAAGTATGCCATGCAATAAGCGTCAATAACAGAATAAGGATGCAACATTACAACAGGTGAAATAAGGAATCAACCGGAGACCCTGTAGTTGGTCTTGTACGGTTAATTCTATAGCTCAATATCCAATCCAACCGGAGTCACCACGGTGACCTATACGACACTACTCTGCACATAAATCGGAACTACTTGAAGTAGTCTGTACGATAAGAAAGGTGTAAGAATACGCTCTAGTGCTTCTCTCATCAACAACTGTATAATAATCTAAAATCACCTACAAGTCGGAACCACCTCTCATGGTCTGTACGACATGCACCTACTTGGATCCAAGGTGAGCGTGTGGTGCGAGGTGAATAATATAAGCACTAACACCAAGGGTGCAGGTTTGAGCTTTCAATACAATTCATATCACAATAACCCATATGAATAACATAAAACTCACCTGATACTCACTTGTACGTCCCCCAAGTCTTCAGTCAAGAGAGTCTTTTGGGTGGAGACTTGAAATTCAGTCCATGTGTGGGCCGAAGTAACTAGATGTTGTTCTTGAACTGATGTTCGATATAAGGCAGTGCTCAATCTGAAATGACGCTCAACTAGAAGTAGCACACGCTGCTCGGCTGCTCGGCTCATGGCTTATGTTGCCTTGGTTAGCTCGGCTTGCGGCGTTTGAAGGTGAGGGAGTCCCTTTTATAGAATAAGGGCTCACTCCTCAATACATGGATGATGGGTTAGAGTTGATGCTCTCTAATGGTGGTGAGGGGAGTCCCTTTTATAAGGGCTCGCTCCTCAATACATGAATAATGGGCTAGAGTTGGTGCTCTCTAACGATGGTGAGGGAATCTCTTTTATAAAATAAGGGCTCGCTCCTCAATACATGAATAATGGGCTAGAGTTGGTGCTCTCTAACGATGGTGAGGGAATCCCTTTTATAAAATAAGGGCTCGCTCCTCAATACATGAATAATGGGCTAGAGTTCCCCAAGTATTTTTTATGAGGCCCAGTTGAGGCCCACTATATGGTACATAATGTAGTCCCCAAGTCTTTAGTTAATAGAGTCTGTTGGCTGGAGACTTCAAATTGAATCCATGTAAAGGCCGAAGTGGCGGTTGTTCGGATGCGGTATTTGTATACCCTGCACTGAAGCTTTGTAGGTGAAGCTTTGCAAGTGAGGCTTTGAAGCTAGAACTCTTATAAATGAAGCTTTTGAAGCTGATTGACATGAGTGATGCTCATGAATGTTTATGTTGATTGACATGAGTGATGCTTATGGATGTTGACATGAGTGATACTCATGAATGTTGGCATGAGTGATGCTCATGAATGTTGGCATGAGTGATGCTCATGAATGTTGACATGAATGATGGTCATGAATGTTTATGTATGATTGTCATGAGTGATGCTCATGAATGTTTATGTATGAATGACATGAGTAATGCTCATGTATAATTTGGAGTATTGGGCGTACTTTTGATCACCTGGTTGGTGGCATGAAGGATAGTACGGGTTGTACATTCCATCATCTGGTTGGTGGCATGAATGGCTAGTTGCCAAATGATATTAGAGTACGGGTTGTACATTTCATCACATGGTTGGTGGTAATAGCGGTAGGTTGCCGAATAATTGTGGAGTACTGGGCGTACTTTTGATCACCTGGTTGGTGCTATTTTGGGCTTATGGGCCTTTGCTCTCCACACAACATTCCAGCCCATTTATTTTGGGTTGTGCCGTTTTTTTTTTTTTTTCTTACCCTCGAATGGGGTTTATACAGATGTCTCCGACATATAAGAAAAATAAATTACATCGTACAAAAACAAGAAAAGTAAATCACATCATTCTGGTAGGGTGTTTTATTTCTTGCTTTTGCTTTCTCTTTTGCTTTCGCTTTCTTGGAGGACCGCTCTTTTTAGGAATAATGGTGCTCGGTGTCTTGTCAATCCAACGTCCCAAGGCACTGACACAATGAGATGTTGGGACCTTGTGGTGGGATGGCAACAGCTTGGCATCATTAGATGTCTGAATTCCTTTATCATTGTGGTCGCGGGACCATTTTCCAGTTGTGTGTTTAAATAAACTTGCTCTACCTTTATTGCTTTTGTTTCTGTTTCTTTTGACAAGCTGATGGACGGACAGAATGGCATGGGTCGAATTTAGCACATGCGAAAAGTTATTCCCTTTTTCCAAGTGGGTTGTTGAAGATAACCCATTACTGCATTATTCTCAGGGTTGTAATGATGATGCAGTTGAAGATTGTGCAAAGATACGGAAGAGCAAGAAGAAGACTTGGCTCTCAGCTTTGTACGAAATGGGATTATCACTGCAATAGGCAAGCTTTGCAGTAGAAACATATAAAACTCCCATGACTGGACTGATATGGACAAGTAACATGCAAATGAATTTTGAAGTTGCTCCTCGGGAGTTGTCTCAGAGGTTGATCAAAAAATCTTCTCGTAACCACCTTCTGCTAGAACCTTTGTTCCTTGTGCAATTCTGCCCATGGCAGCATCAGCAAAACTGGGGCTTGTTTTTAAGTGCTTCCTCGTGTTTTCGGCGAGATCCTCCACCTTCTTCGTAGGTTCACCCACCGACTTCCTCCACCTCCCAAACACGTTCCGCACAGTCTCCACCGAATCTTTGAATGAGAGAGATTGTGAGAGTGTAGGGGAGGATACAATATGGGTGGTATATGTGCTTGCACGGCATTTCTCAGGCCTCTGACCCGAGTTCAAATGCTTCTTTGCAAACGGCGCAGTGCGAGTCCGACCCGACGTGGGTATCGGCGATTTGAATAACGGGCATAGATTTCACAGTGGATTTAGACGAAGGCAGGTTTTCAGGTCGGCCCAAACCGTTGATTTCAATCTGGGAGAGCTGTTCAAAGAAGTGGTCGAAGCCCGAACCCATTAAAAGGTCGGACATGGTGGGCAGAAATGGTCGGAGCCCCGACCCCGCGACGTCATTATAGTAGAGTTCGAATGTGTTGGACTCAGTATCAGCCTCGGTGCCACGTAAGACGATGACCAGGTTGAATAAAGAAGACCCGTCGCCGGAGGCCCGTTGTACCCGGCGGAAGGTCGGAGTCGGGTTTTGGCCCCGTTCTTCCTCATGGCGGTGGAAGGACATGAATCTATGGCGGAAATGGTTCGGCTGCAGTAGCGGTTGTGGCATCGTCTCGATCTCTTCGAGAAAGCCGGTTTCGCAGTGAGGGCACCAGAGGACGGAGTCCAGAGAAAACATGCGGACGAAATGAGTGTATCTGTAATACTAATGCGACGTCGTCGGTGGCGGCGAAGGCATGGCCATAAGGTTTAGAGATCTGAGGGGGAAGAGAGAGAAAGAGTACTACTGTTGCTGCTACTGCTGCCTAACTTGTTGTGCTGCTGTCATTTTCTCTATTTCCTTGATTTCTTTCGCTGCTGCGGCTTCTTGGTTGTTATTCGCCGAGGGCTTGGCCTGATGATCAGCAGCTATTCTCTCTACCACCGTGGGTTTAGAGACAGTCGACTTTGTTTCTGTTTCTTTCTCTACCGCTACCTTATTATTAGTCGGTTGCTTATTACGCGGCTGTGACTGCGACTGTGAGGCCTCATCTTGTGACCACCCAGTCCCCACCTCTACATGCAATCGTGATTTTGTTTTTTAGGCAAGTCTGAGTCTGCACACTCCAAATGACTTTGTCATGCATGAACGATCTGTGAATCTTCATCAATGCTCAGATATTTTGCTTGCATGGACCCCCTGATGAATGTGTGAGCATAAAATCGTGCATAAACCTGGATCTAGGCACTGGAGTTGACAGATGGCCTTTCTTTGGTTTGCTTGGTCCTGGAAGTGAAGACATAGAGAGAGAGAGAGAGAGTGCGCTGTCAAATAAACAGGACCGCAAGCAGTGGGATTGTTACGTGGATTGCTGGGATTTTGTTTTGCAGTTTGCAGAGAGAAAGAGACTGAGTGAGAGAGGAGATGGCTCTGTGGATTTTCTGGAAAAGTTTTGGGTTCCTGGTTTCTGCAGATTCACGGTGGAGGTGAAAAAAATGAAAGAGAACCGACATAACTTTTCGTGTCGATTCCCACAGACGGCGCCAAATGTTGATGCACAAAACCGGATGGCCTTAATACAACGTAAATCCGACTGTGAATCTGCATAAACTGTAATTGACACAAGAGTTATCGTGGTTCACCCCAAGGTTTGGGCTACGTCTACACTGATTGTATTATATTTCTCTGTTGAAGAGGGAGAGAGAGCTTAGGGGATGTGAGGAGCTTTGAGAGGGGGTGAGAGGCTTAGGGTTTGTGAGGGTGAGGAGGCCCTTTTATAGAATAAGGGTTCCTCCCCTAATTACATATTTGCCCCTTCCTTTATTACATAATTACATTTAAGTCCCTCGAGTATTCATACGAGGTCTAAATACGAGGCCCTAAATATGGTATAAACATATTTCATATAATATATGCATGTATGGCATTTTAAAACGTACTTTCATTTAAATTCGATTTCTGAGAAAAATCAATAGTATAAAGGTAAATACAGAAAATACTGCCCACTCACTGGTAAGTCGAAGGGTCGTAACCCCCGTGACACCCTTGGATGTGCTCGTCCTCGGGATAAGTTTCACCTATATGCGAAACAACTATAAAAACGTTATTTAAAGCATACAACCAACAATACGCAATAACTTCTCATACAATGCTCAATTTGGGTATATGAATATATCACAGTGACCTACTCTACGTCACGGACGTCGAGGTATTTTTAGAAAAAAATTTGGACTTGCCACGCGCCCCCACGCGCCGGGATAGTCACAGGTCCACGCACCCCCACGCGCGTCATCCCCTACCTCCAGTCGCCGGACTGGTTTCGTCGACGCCGGAAAACTAGAGATTTTTCAATCTCCTTGTTTTCCGTCATTTCTCAACCATTTTCTACGCATTTTATACCAAAATGAAGCCCTAAACACGTAGAATCACGATGCACTACTTTAAGGCTAAAAAACATATGAAATCTCACCGGAGAAAATCCAAGAAAACCGGCCAACTTCGAACCCCACGATCCCGACGTCCAAAACCTTCAAACTAAGTATTCCGAGCTTCCTTGGGACCTCACTAAGCTCCCAATAAGCTTAGAATTCCCTGAAAATCAATATTCCACGTCCACATGAACAATACTCAAAACTGGGGGTTCGGATTTCAAGGGTTATCGAAGGTTCTAAGTTCCAAAAATGGTACCACTAAACTCACAAGCTTGCAAGGATGAAGAAACTCACCTTTTTGACGTCGATCCGTGATATTTTGAGGGATTTTGGTGCTCGTCCGTACAATTCGAAGGGAGAGAGAGAGAGAACTGCGAGGGAGAAGAGAGAGGGCACGGGGTGAGGAGAGAGTACATGAGGTTTGTGTGTGGTCCACCCAAAACAACCATATTTTAATCCCCTAACCACACAAATTGTAAACAACTCTTAATCCAACTTGATTTTTTTCCAAAAACTTAGGAAAATATGCATTATTCAATAACATGTCACACATACCTTAGCAACCGTTAAGGGCAATTCCGTCATTTCATATCAACGAATATGAAATTCCGGGACGGGTTGTGACAGAAGGGTTCAAAACTTAGACGTTGAGAAAACTCGATCCTCAAATTTCATACATTTTAGGTCCATACGTGTTCATCCTGTAAGGCTGTATATGCTTAAAAACATTTCTATCAGCATCATTTCTATTATAAAGGCAAATGTGTTTAACAATCAAGGGCAATGTTTCATCGGATATTTTGTAGGATTTTATTTTTTATTCTTTCTCTCTCTCTCTTTCTCTAAATCTTTATCGTCGTATATATTTTTTATTTTAAATTTGGCGATCGGGACTTGCATTTGATTTTGACAAAGTCCACTATTCCGTGCAAGATAGCTCGATAATAGTTTTAGGTGAGTCTCAATTGCACAGTACATATAATTTTGTTTCAATTTGTTCATCTTCTTCCGAATTTCTATGCAATTTTTTTGAAACCCAAATGATTCAATACATATAATTTTGCTTCAATTGATTACTATACTTTTCGGCATCATGCTACTTTATGATGCATTGGCCCAACGAGTTCTATAGGCACTCAAATGTTATATAAAGAAAGGAAGTTTTCTATAGTATATACTACCTCACAGAGAAGGCAACAATCTGTCGAACAATTCAACATGGTATCAGAGCCCACGGTTACGGGCTCGTATAAGTCAAAGGCTTGTCACTAAGAAGTATAGGCTTGAAAACAAGCCTGGATTCTTAATATAGAGCTAGCCTCTGAGTTCTTAAGAAGTACTTCTTGAAAAGATTGAAAACAAGCTTGGACTTCATTGGAGCCGACATCTGAGTTTCACTTGCCAATGTGTGGATGTCCACGTATGAACCACTAAATGGGATTACACGTGAGGGGGCGTGTTGGCAGTCCCAGTGGGGGTAAAGAAAAGCAATGACTTTAAATATGATTATCTCACTCTAACTAATACCGAGGCCTTTTTGGGACAAAAACTTCAGACCTGACGAATTGGGCAGGTAATAATTAACAATTTCATGATTACCACCATCGCTGTTGCAAAATAGACCAAAACGTAATATTTATAAGAACCTCACAATGTTTTGGTCACTCAACAATCGGGATATCTATATATGAAGTGTTGATATTTCAATGCAGAACTCACTGCATTTCTCTCGAGTCAATTCTCATTCACCCTGTTATGAAACATAGAGAGATTCAAAACTTAAAACATTCTGGGTCTATCTATATAAACGAAACACATTTTTAGCTTAATTCACTACATTGTGCATTGCATTGAACACCAAAACACGATAAACTCTTCGTAACAGTTAACAATGTCATGATATAAACTGAATCAAACTGGACAAGGCAAAAATTACTATCTTTGGCACTTAATTCGCCCTGTTCCGTTGTCCATAGTCAACCAACATCAGTGTTCCTTTCGGCTTTGATTAATTTGTAATTTTTGTGTATTGTGAAAGTTGAATGCGCGAGAATCCATTAGTTCATCTTTCGTGTATATGGAGAATGTCGTTTTCTGCTCTTTTTTGTCTTGACTCTTGAGTCGGAAAAAACACGTGATTCAACTTCTGGACCATGAAATTTCTCCCTGTGAACACGAAGGTAGTGAGTGCATGCTTGAACCTCCTCAAATAGTCCAATTAAGCCCCTACTCAACATCAATTAAATTTAATATGCAAGTACAAATTTCACGACGATTTTCAGAAATTTTTTGGGAAGATAAAACAAGTAAATAAATTACTTGTATTACACTCATAAATATTACAAAACACAATCTTTCAAATAAAATTTTAAAAGTTATGACACTCTTTCACTTTTTAGATACAAACTCTATAACACTCACACTCATTGCAAAGACTACTTACTTACATGACCCCTCTTACTTCTTATTCTTGGTTATTTGCTGGCTTCTCTGGCGAGAGATGAACAGGAGGTAGCAACGAGTGTGGAAGAAGTTGCCTCTCCACTGAAATTGAAGAACGCGAGGCAAACCAGGAAGGCGAGAGTTGCTGAGGAGGTAGCAACGAGTGTGGAAAAATCTGCTTCTCCACTTAAATCAAAGAATCTGAGGCAAACCAATAAGGTGAGAGATGAAGATGAGGTAGCAACGAGTGTGGAAAAAGCTACTTCTTTGCTGAGGAAGCCAGTGACTCAGGAGGTAGTTGCGGCTGATGAATGGGGGTGGTGGACGAAATTGTGGCTGAAAACACATATTTATAGCCTAGGGTTTTGACAAATTATGATGGGAAAAGGCTTAGGATTTTCAGCAAAGGCTTGGGCCTCAATCCAAGAGGGAAAAGAACTAGGGTTTGTGCAGATTTTAGGGTTTCTAGAAGGGTTTGGGGCGCCACTTTTGTAGGGAATTCTAGAAACAATGTTATGTGGCTGATTTCTAGAAGAACAAGGCCTAAAAACATGCAGCACCAATATAGGAACAGATAAGGCCTTCTAGAAAGGTTTCTAGGTGATTTAAATCAGAAATTAACTCCCCCTTGCAATAGGAATTAAGTTAGGAAAAGATTAGGATAGGACAGAGGTATCGATGTTTATTAGCAAACCGATGGAAGATGAGGAGGCTCGTAAGCAATACCCCAAGAGATATGTGGGAGAGGTGAGAGATTTTGTTTCAATATTTTTTTTTAAATTTAGTTTGTATTTTGGGAAAATGTTGGAGATTTCGGGGTTATAAATGATCAAGTATTGTGAACTTCAAGGATAGTAGTAATGCAAGTTTGCTTGATTGGTTGGTTGGGTTAGCTCATATTGCTACGAAGGCTACCTTTGAGTTAATTTTGATGCTGCTGTGGAGTATTTGGCGTGCTAGAAATGACCTGCTATGGATTGGAAATCAAACGTCGCCAAGTGGTCTCTTTGCGAGCTGTGGAATGGCTGGAAGCTTTTCAGAAATGGCATCTACCTCCCAAGATTTCAAAAACTGTGCAGAAGTAACGATGGCACAAACCTGAGGGGGGGTGGATCAAGTGCAATTTCGATGGGGCGTGGAACGAAAGGACACAGGTGTTGGGGTAGTCGTACGTAACTGCAATGGTGGTTTTATTGGAGCATGTTCAGCGAGGTTTGAATCAGTGACTTCAACCCCTGCATGCTGAAATGATTGCAGCTCGTAGGGCTATTTGTTTTGTAATTCAAGTTTGCTCCCGCGATGTTCAAGTGGCGTTTGAAGGAGACTCATTAATCACGTTGGCTGCTATGAGGAAAACAGGGGATGACACTTTGATATTTGGCCCTATTATCAATGACATCTGCTTGTTTTTGCTGGAACGTGCCCATGTTAAGCTTAATCATGTTCGAAAGGAGGCCAATTCCGCTGCCCATCGACTTGTTCGATCTGGGATTGGCTGGATTGATGAATTTCAATGGAGGGGACTGCTTCTGAGCTATTGCTGGATACTCTTATAGAAGACAACTCTTTATAATTTTGCTTGTTTTCTCTCTTGGTGTGAGGATAGGTAAAGTTAGTTGATGGTGCCGGACACTCTTTTTCCTTTCAACCGAGTTGAAAGCCTCAACAAGGTTTTTATCAAGGTCCATTTAAGCACACTATCATCCGCCTTGTATGTTTTTATCTTATATTAATAAATATCGTACTTCTCTAAAAAAAAAAAAAGTGGTACATGATAAGACAAATAAATGGGCTTTAGAATATTTGTGTGTCCAAGCGTTAATGTGGCTGTAACATTTGTGGTAGGATTAATACTTTACCCATTTTCTAATTTCATATGATTTTTACCCCTCGGTGTTGTCTAAGCTTTGGTTTCAATAATTTTTGCCTTATAGTATTGTACAAGAGACCTTACGCAAACCTAAGTTGGCTAAGTCAATGATATTAACTTGAAGTCTTTTGGCCACTTAGTACTACAGTTTGATGGTATTCATCTTCACTTGTAAGTGAAAGGTTTTAAGTTCGAATCTCGTGAATGGGAAATTCAATATCAAATTAAATTGTCCATTGTGTGACTTAACCGAACTTCCAACTTGAAGTCTTCTATACAATATTATAATTGAACACATACGGTTTTAGCTAGAATGAATGTGGGATAAAAATTGTGTGATGATATGATTTGATGTGATGACAGAGTTTGATTATTGAGTGAGTTATTAATAAATTTTAATTTTATTGTTTGTTAATTATGTCATAGGTTAAAAAAGACAATTCACATATAAAGTTTAAGATGGGTGAAGATAGAGATTACATAGGTTTAAATAAAATTTCTCTTACACAAAGTCTAATATATTTAACTCTTTTGAGAACCGACTTTGCGCTCTCATTGATGAAATCACCCGGAAGTTATACCTCAGGTTGTATATAAACAAACCAACATTAACCATTAACTAATCTTGTTATCAACTGTCTCTAAGACTCTAACCAATCTTTGTGCAGAATGAATTGTGTTGATAATATTGCTTGGGATCGAAACTTAAAAGCCTTTTCTCCTTGCAGTTATTGCAAAGACAATCCAACTACTCAGACTTCTCATAAATAGTATAGTCGATCGTGATTGCGAACCAGACCTAGAAGCCGTAATTCAACAAGTTCCAGATGGGAGGACTAACTATAAGTCCCACAACAACAACTTAGATTTAGCAAGTATAATCCTCGTGTTTTGCTTGACAGCGGCTATCGGACTAGCGCTTCTCCCCTTCCAAATTCCCTATGGCCAGCTCCCTCTCCCTGTAATCTTCGACTTTCTTAGACAATCAGTCTTACTTGCCTTCATTTGTATCTTGGTAAGCAGATGTACTCATTTCAGCTATTGTCCCACCAAAATAACAGTTGCCCCAATTTTCCATCATTTTGGCCTCTTCTTTGGAGTCACAGTCTTTTTCATATCCATCACCATCCCATTTCCTTCCTGGTTCAAATGTGCTGCCTATTCTATCTACGGCGCCGTCTTCCTCCTTGTACTTCTTTGCAATCGTCACTTCAATAAATATTGCAAGCCTCATGGTTTTAAGTATCCTATCCCAAACAATTCAATTTCGAAAACCGCCGTTGATGCTGCGGTGAATCATGCCGACACAGTACTAGCACCATTGATGATCAAAAAATGCACTAATAGTATTGAGTGACGTGAAAAGCTCTTATGTAACGAGAATGTATGTATGTATGTGTGTGTGTAAATGCACTAATAGTATTGAGTGACGTGAAAAGTTCTTATGTAACGAGAATGTATGTATGTATGTGTGTGTGTGTGTGTAAATGCACTAATAGTATTGAGTGACGTGAAAAGCTCTTATGTAACGAGAATGTATATATGTATGTGTGTGTGTGTGTGTGTGTTCAAATGTCAACTGTTGTTTATTCTGTTTGGGGTTTACTTATCTGTAGCCTCTTACTAATGCTATGTTTCATCAAATCAAGTTAATTAATTTGTTACTTCTATATATTCCTTTTAGTGAAAGTACTTGTGTCCACCATTCATTGTCTATAATATCGTGATGCATTTTAACCATCCAAATTGTCAAAACTAAAACGGTTAAGGGCTCGTTGGGGAATACTTTTAAATTAACTGGAAGCGTTTTTGATGAAAATGTTTTTGAAACTATTTCTTAGTAAAAATCTAAGTGGATTAAAAAAAAGCATTTTAATTGCTTCCTATAAGAAACCCATATTTGTTGCTTCCAGCAAGAAGCACATATTCGGTGCTTCTTCCAAACAACACTTTAAATACTTTTTGAAACCCAAAATTTGTTTTACCAAAAATACTTTTTAGTCTTTTTAAATTTTTTTTTCAAACGAGCCTTAATTTTTTTAATAATGAATAAAATACATTAATACAAAAAGTTAAGGGAAGTCTAAATTAGGCGATTTCGATACCAAATTAGGTTGCATATTGTATGGCTTAGCCGAACTTCCCCTCCCCTTAATGTAAAAACATCGATGTATTAAAAAAAAAAAGTCAAGGGAAGTCCATAATTGTAAATTTGGGCCGGTTCTTTGTGTTGTGTGTGTTGAGACTTGAGAGTGAAGCCCAACTTAGGCATTGGGTTATTTATACATATTTATTTACATTTTGGTTTTTGTGTAACTGAATATGATATAAGTGACTTTATATATCTGTATATTCTATAAAACATAAATTTTGCAAGTCCAAATAAAATAGGTATAGAAACAAAAATTAAAAAGCAAAAAATAACACAAAAATAGAGCAAAAATAACATAGAAATCCTCATTTTCTAAAAGTAAAACCCGTTTTCATGAACCAAAACATTAAAGAACCCACATACGTCTTAGTAGTAGGCAACGACAATTAGTACACTTACATGAAGTTGATTTCTCTTTTTGAGTTATTGGACTTTCTTAATTAATTTTTATCTCTGTTATACACAATGAGATAATTTATGAAAATATAATAAAAATATCGATCATTATACATGTGAGCTTTCATCAACGATTAATAGTACTTAACATTACACCGTATAATATTTACGAAATTAATTCGTTGTCTCTCTCTTATTACAACTTTCTATTAACTCTCGTCATGCATTCATCATTTGTTTACGTTTACACAACTATAACACACATTTATGGTAAATTCGGTAATTAATATTATACAAATCGGAAAAAGTCAAAAGTGTAAACAAAAATAGAGCCAAACACACGGAAAAGTTAACCCGCGCAACCAAACACCCCTCAAAGTCCTTACGCTCCAAAACCAAACGTCACCTAAAAATTCAAACCCCACTTTCCAAATTTCCCGTTTTCCCGCCCATACGCCGCGCACTTCCCACTCCATAATTTCACGGCCCACTATAAAACATAACCCCAATCCAATCACTCACGCCCTAAAAAAACCCTATCGCCCATTTCTCTCTCTCTCTCTCTCTTCCCCCCTCTCTTTTTCTCTCTAAGATCCACCGTCTTCTCCGGCTATTCAGCCTCTCTCCGCTGTAAGCAGAATGGCGTGCAAGCGGAAGTCGAAGGCCGGAACTTCTTCAGGTTCTCCGAAGAAATCGAAGAACCCAAGGCAAACCAAGAAGGCCAGAGTTGAGGAGGAAGTAGCCACGATAGTGGAAAAAGCTACTTCTCCGCCGAAATCGAAGAAGACTAGGCAAACCAAGAAGGAGAGAGTTGAAGAGGAGGTAGCAACGAGTGTGGAAAAATGTACTTCTCCGCTGAAATTGAACAGCCCGAGGCTAACCAGGAGTGCGAGAGTTGAAGAGGAGGTAGCAACGAGTGTGGAAAAAGCAGCTTCTCCAACGAAATCGAAGAACACGAGGCAAACCAGGAAGGCGAGAGTTGAAGAGGAGGTAGCTACAAGTGTTGAAAAAGCTGCTTCTCCGCTGAAATCGAAGAAGACGAGGCAAACCAAGGAGGGAGGAGTTGAAGAGGAGGCAGCGGCGAGTGTGGAAAAATCAGCTTGTTCTCCAAAATCGAAGAAGCCGAGGCAAACAAAAAATGCTAGAGTTGAAGAGGAGGTAGTGACGAGTGTGGAAAAAGCTGCTTCTCTGACGAAATTGAAGAATCCGAGGCAAACCAATAAGGCGACAGTTGAAGAGGAGGTAGCAACGAGTGTGGAAAAAGGTGCTTCTCCGCCGAGGAAGCCAGTGACTCAGGAGGTAGCTGCGGCTGATGAAGACGGAGAGGAATCGAGGTTTATTGGCAAACCGATGGAAGATGAGGAGGCTCGTAAGCAATACCCCAAACGATATGCGGGAGAGGTGATAGATTTTGTTTTTTTTTTAAGAATTTAATTTGTATTTTGTGAAAATGTTGGAGATTTAGGGGTTATAGATGATCACTGTGAACTTCATGGATAAGTGGTATATGATAAGACAAATAATGGGTTTTAGAATCTGTGTGTCCAAGCGTTAATGTAGCTGTAGCATTTGTGGTAGGATTAATTCTTTACCCATTTCCTAAATTCGTATGGTTTTTACCTCTCGGTGTTGTCTAACATGGTATCAAAGATTTGGTTTCAAGAATTTTTGGGTTTTAGGCTTTCAACCTTGATTTTACAGTTCTTTGTCTAACATGAATCTTGTTGTGGTGGCTGGGTGGGGTGTGAAACCCTCCCTCCCTCCTGTCCGCCTCCTGTCCCAATAAAATGTGTATGAAGCGGGATAAATTCTTTCCGTTGTAATATTGTCACGTACAATTATGCATTGCTAGTAATCAATTGTGAGTGTTCTATGTTATTCATTGGGTCATGAAAAGAAAGGAAGAAATGTTATGAAAGGACTAGTACAAAGAGTATCCCCCTTTGGTTATAGGAAAACTTGAGAAGCAAACTGATACATTAGGTTAGTTATTATGACCAAAAGAAGTGAAGGTGATTCATCTGCCACTGTATTTGCTTCATGAAATACATGCTGAAGATATTGAACTTGAGTGTCAACCAATGGTATTAGCTTGATATATGTTTGTGGAATGCTCTTTGATTTTTTGCCCTTGTTTTGTTTTGACCTTGATCCTTGCATTGGTGCAGAAGCCACAGAGGAATGGGCAAAACAACTCCAACGAGTAAGTTTTAGTTCTACTTTATCTGTATATTTTTTCGTCAGCTTACTCCAAGTAGTCCTGTGTTTCAACAGGTTGGTTACTGTTTGTTTGTTTTCTGAATGGATTTTAATGATCAAAATAATTGAAAACAGTGATGAAGATATCATTCAAGCTTGTTGTCACTACACAAAGGCGTTGGTGGATGGAATCAGTTATGATCTCTATGATGATGCCCACGTGCAAGTGAGTTTTCATGATTAGTTGTTTAGCAGTAATAAGTATAGAAACACGCACAAGTGAAAAGTAAGACCAGATAATTGGTCTACTCCATTATTTGATTGTATAATCATAATTGTTTCCCTTTTGCAACATTACAAAAATTAGCAAAATAGATATTTTGAAGATTTAGTTTTGATCACGGTAATGTTTTATTGGATTTGTATCACAAGTTGACTGTTTTTTCCCTTCTTAGAAAACTAACTTTACCATTTAGCCGGATGGATGGAATACAAAAGTGATGTACATTTTTTATAACCTCTTTGTTTTGAGTGCTTTGACTTCTTAACTTTGAAAGAAGACTAAATTGAAATAAAGGGTGATGTTAGGGAGGCTATCTATTTAAACCTTATTCTGTAAACCATATTATGTTGTTGTTAATGATTGGATTATTACTTAAGTGTTGATTGCTAATATCAAAATAACTTTTTGACCAATATTCTGCTTATCAATCCATCTGGTAATCTCCATGATTGTTGGAATCCCCAAATTATATGATTCCTGACATGCCAATTCATTGCAAATTTCACATAAATGGTTCTTTTCCACAACATAAGGGTTAATTTATAAAATTTGATGTGCTATATTTCAAAGTAGAAACATACTCAACTGAAATTTTGGTTGTAGTGAGTGATTCATGTGCACAGAATGTTTTTATGTACTTTTGTTTTTATTTGCCTATTATGTGACAATGTTTCCCATTCATTTTTATGTTTAGGGAGAGACGAAAGAAGAACCCTACATTTGTAAGATTGTGGAAATGTTTGAGGCAATTGGTGGGCTATTATATTTTACTGCACAATGGTACTATAGATCACGAGACACTGTAAGATATTTCAAACGAAACCTTTTTATAATTTTCTTTCCAAATACTTTGTTTCATGGTTTTGTTCCTTTAAAAAGTAAGAATCCTGCTATTGGGTGCTGAATTATTAACTTTTTGCTTTCTTGCAGGTCATAAAGCACTGTGCTACTGTTTCTTGTGGGCGTGTATTCTTTTCAGATGTCCGAGATGACAACCCTCTGGATTGTCTTGTTGAAAAACTTCATATTGTTAGGCTGACACTAAATGTATGCTTGAAGTTTCCATATTCATGCTTTTTTGGTTGTTCATGAAGTCCAACATGAATGAGTTATCCTTTTTCTCTCAGGTTGATGAAGATGTGAAGAGTAAATCAATTCCAGTGTGCAATTACTATTGCGACACCAAGTATTTGCTACCATATTCTACTTTTGTCAATCTGCCAACAGGTTATTGTTCTCTTTCTACTTACCGTCATGATGCTGGTTTTTTCTTTCTTTCATTTGGAATGCTCCAATGTGTTCACATGTTATTTCTGGTTTTGAAATTTCAGAAAATATGCAGTCTGGAAGTGATGACTCAACTATCTCTGTTGAGGATGATGTTTGTTTGGATAGTGAGGTTGATTCAAAGCTGTCAAATGGAGTGTGTGCCAAATCAGAAGTAAGGCTCCTGGACCTATACTCTGGTTGTGGAGCAATGTCTACTGGCCTGTGCCTTGGTGCACATTTGGCCAATGTCAATCTTGTTACAGTAAGTTCCTTTTTCTTAATTTATTTTTTGTTAATCTTTGACATCAATTGAATCGACGTGAAGGGAGAGTTTGATATTGTTATCCTGTTTATGTCTTTTAGAGATGGGCTGTTGACTACAATGAATATGCTTGTAAGAGTCTAGAACAAAACCATCCAGAGACAGAGGTTTGTATTTGTATCTTACTGTTTTCCTCACCTTTGATGTGATGCTTTAGTTTTTTTTTTATTTGCATAAGTTAGTGTCTAATTCACACATCAGGTCCGAAATGAAGCTGCTGAAGATTTCCTCACAATGCTCAAGGAATGGAGAAAATTGTGCATGTGCTTAAAGTTGGTTGAGACTGACAATTTAGAGGAGGATGTAGAGAAGAGTATGCTTGAATTCTTTAGAAAGGAAGATGATGAAGTGGAAGATGAGGGAGAAGAAGAGGAAGAAGATGTTAGTGGAAATGAGAATGATGATTCTGAAGTTTTTGAAGTTGATTGCGTGGTAGGAGTATGTTTTGGTGACCCCAAAAAAAATGAAAAGAAGGGAATATACTTTAAGGTATCAACTTCAAAATTTATAAATGCATGTTCTTTAAATATTTATAACGTTATAGTATGTGAGGGAATGGTTAATGCAAATCTAAATTCATTAGTTCCTCATGCAAAATTTGATTGCCTTTTGATGTATGTAGATTCATTGGAAGGGCTACGGGCCTGAGGAAGACACCTGGGAGCCAATGAATGAATTGGAGTATGCAACTATTCTTATTTATGCTTGCAGTATTATCTGTTGCATGTTTTAAATCATTTATGTACTGTGATGTTGTAAACTGAAGCTCATGTTTTTTTGTCAAACAGGCATTGCAAGAAGGCTATCAAAGCCTTTATTACTGAAGGTTACAGATTGAAAAAATTGCCTTTACCGGTAAGTAAATGAAATTTTCACTGTAACCTTGAATTGGAATTCGTCGACGCATGAGTATAGACTATTGTCATTTAATATTGTTTTGGACATTTTCTGATATCTTGCTGTAGGGTGATGTTGATGTGGTGTGTGGGGGACCCCCTTGCCAAGGAGTTAGTGGTTTCAACAGGTTTAGGAACACAGAAAGTCCATTAGCCGATGAGAAAAACCAACAGTTAGAGGTGTACATGGACATAGTTCGGTACCTTAAGCCAAAGTTTGTTTTGATGGAAAATGTTGTCGATATTTTAAAATTTGCCGATGGATTCCTTGGACGATATGCCTTGGGACGCCTTGTAGATATGAACTATCAAGCGAGGATGGGAATGATGGCAGCTGGTGCCTATGGGCTTCCACAGTTCCGTATGCGAGTTTTTTTGTGGGGGGCCCGTCCTACTGAGGTATGATGAATAAATTATCAAGTTTTACTATGGTGCAGGTTTAATCTCATAGGGTAATTGTTATGACTTTTGCAGATCTTGCCCCAGTACCCTCTTCCTACGCATGATGTTATTTCAAGGGGTGTTATCCCTACACAATTTGAGGTACGAGTTCAAGTGCTAGTGTTGATTTTGATTTTGATTTTTATAAAGATTTTGTACTAAAACAGTGTGAAAAATGCAGGGTAATGCTGTTGCTTATGATGAAGGTCAGAAGACTCAACTAGCAAAAAGTCTTTTTCTGGAGGATGCGATTTCTGATCTGCCTGCTGTAATGTCTTCTAAAATTTTTCCTTTTGAGTATTATGTTATTTTTTTCCCTTTAGAGGTCGCATTTGGTGCGATGGCAAGTGCCTTCGCCCATGAGCGGTAGGTCTCGGGTTCGAGACTTGGGAGCAGCCTCTCCATAAATGGGGGTAAGGCTAGCCGACATTCACCTCTCCCAGATTCTGCGTAAAGCGGGAGCCTTGTGCACTGGGTACGACCTTTTAATAGTCCTTCATTCTTATTTCTATCTATCTTCTGATATAGGTTGAAAATAATGAAGAAAGAAATGAGATGCCATATGGGGGGCCACCCAAGACAGAGTTTCAGAGGCTTATACGACTAAGCAAAGAATGTAAGATGCTCTGTTGCTTTTGAAATTCGTGATATTTGATTCTTCGGAATTGCAAGTATGGTTGAATATATTGATTTTCATGCTGCTTTGTAAAAACTTATGTGTCTTATAACTGTCATATTTTACAGAAGTTGATTAACATTTTGTTTGATGCAGACCTAATGGGGACTTCAAAGGACAACTCTTTACAGAAGGTTCTTTATGATCATCGCCCTTTGCAGTTGAATCCCGATGATTATGCACGTGTCTGTGAAGTTCCGAAGAGAAAGGTCCATTCTTAATCATTGAATGCATGGTCACATTGCTTTATCATTTAAACAGTTCCTTGACAGAATCCTATGCTCTCAATAACAATTTGTGTACTTTTGTTTCTTGGGAACTAGGGTGCATGCTTCAGAGATTTCCCAGGTGTTCGTGTGCGCGGTGATAACAAGGTTGAGTGGGATCCGGAAGTACCCAGGGTGTATTTGGCTTCTGGGAAACCATTGGTAAAAATCTATCTGTTTTCTACTGATTCAGTTTTCCTGCAACTTTGTGTGATTCTAATTACATTGTAATGGTAGGTCCCAGATTATGCTATGAGTTTCGTGAAGGGGTCTTCATCAAAGTAAGAGTTAGTGTTCTATTCAAAATTTGAAACAAGAGTTAGTGTTGTCTTATTCAAAATTTGAAACTTATAGTGTGGTTCAGTTGCTTAATATGATTTTTGAATGAAATTATGCAGACCTTTTGCCCGCTTGTGGTGGGACGAAACTGTGCCAACAGTTGTGACAAGAGCTGAACCACATAACCAGGTATACTCTAATGTAATTCAATCATTTTCAGATGTAGAAAGACAATCATCTGCTCACACAATTTCCTGTCTTTCTTTTCAGGCAATTATGCATCCTGAGCAAGATAGGGTGCTGACAATTCGTGAGAATGCTAGGCTACAGGGCTTTCCAGATTTTTACAGGCTCAGCGGGCCTGTAAAAGAAAGGTATCGTATTTTTTAAACCGTTTGTTCTCTGTATTCTTTTGTCAATCAGGCTAAAGGAGTTGGAATCTGAGACATCACTCGATTAACCGCCAAGTAATTATTTTTGGAACCATTTCAGGTACATGCAAGTTGGAAATGCTGTCGCTGTTCCGGTTGCGCGTGCACTGGGCTATGCATTAGGTCTTGCTCTTAGACGTTCTGCTGGTGCTGATCCCGTGTTCATATTACCTGAAAGTTTCCCAAACATTCAGGATCAGGTTCATTCGGCGTCATCTGAAGAAGCGGATTGATTCACTGTTGCGGTTACAATATGATTTATTCATTGCTGTTGTAACTCTATTGTTTTAGTACTGACATTGTGAGAACATGTTAATTCAGAAATGTATTAGTTCTTGATCTTATAGAGCTATTGCTCGGATGAACAATGTTCTTTGATTACTCCGAAATGATAATTTGAACCTTTCTGTTCATTTTGAGATTTTAAATCCTTCTAGATTTTGGTTTTGAGTAACATCTAGTCAGTATGAATTTTGTTCTCATTTTACTTTGGGCTTGTCTGGAAGCGCTTTTACGACTAACTTAAGCGCTTTTAGATTACTGAAAGTATCGCTTTACCAGAAACACTTGCATACAAGAAATTGAGATGTGCCAAAAGGTGAAATGTTGAACCATCTAATGTTCATCGTACAATCATCATTCTCATTCACAAAATATAAAAACATCCATCAACGTTACGTCTGAGTTCGAATCTCATATTCCGTAACTTGGAAGAGTAGTTTAGAATATCGCCTCAACCGAGATAACAAAGAGTTCAACACATCTTGGGATGAGGATTCGAAGGGAGGCTTTGTAGACTTGTGGTTGCTGCTGCTGGTGTCGTCTGAGCGTCTCATTGTTTCTTCTCTCTCTGGAATTTTGCTTCTCCCTTGAACACGACGGCGGCGCTTTTTTCCTCGTCGAATGGTGGAGTTGTGAACAAAAGTATGGGCCTTTTAGAGCCCATATATTTTACCCAAACGGCATGACATATGAATTTGGATACCAAGTGGTCCAATATCAATAAAATTTTCTTTTCCTTTTTTTTTTTTTTTTACAGAATGACACTTATACGTTTGTTTGATCACTTAGCTAGTCCGACCAATCAATAAATGACTCAACATGATTAGTTATTTGTAAAGTGGACTTCACTGACAATCATATCGCGTTAACTATGTAGTTAGAGTATCAATAATGTCAATAATATGACCACATGTTGATAATCTGTAACGGATTGATGTATTTATTGTTAGAGGTATTCGTCGATTTACCCCTTGAACTTGTAAGAAATTGTCAATTTCCTCCCTGAACTTTAATTTTAGCCAATTACTCCCCTAAACTTGTGTAATTCACCAATTTAACCCCTACCATTATATCTTTGAATTTTCCATCCAATTTGGTCACATGCTAATGGTGTGAGGACAAAAAGGTAATCATACACCACAACCAAACCTAATCATTGTTGGGTATATGGGGAAGCAGGGGAAGGCGAGCCACAAAGAATTGGGCATCCTAGGGTTACAATCTGAGAAATGGAGAATAGACAGCGAAATCAACAAATTGCTACAAAATATCGAAGGTATTTTGAGCTTTGAAGCTCAAAACGATGAGTATCGTGGTCAAAGATGGTGGGCATCCTCCAAGATATAGTAACTCTTCACTTTTTCCTTTTTAGTTTGTTTAATATGTGAAAGGGTTGCTTTGTGTGTTATTTTTCCAGTCGTGTGTGTATATGAGGTCCCTTGATTGGCATTTTTTTTAAATAATTTTTTTATGAATTATTCTCTTTTGATTCATGCTTCCATAGATTGTGCCCGAAATAAATAGGCTTGTTTGTATAACAGGCAAAGCCAATAATTAGTAAATTATTTTCTTTTGCTGGAAGCTTCCCTAAATTATGGCCCAAAATATTTAGCAAGTTGTTTGCTGCTTGTTTGGATAACAGACCAAGCAAATTATTCTCTCTTGCTTCAAGCTTCAGAGAGAAGGGAGCTAACAAACAAGCAGCGTTGCAGGTCTTTGGTTAATCTCCTCATGGTTAGCTGATCAGTTTGATGAGAAGCTTAGATCGAAACCTGATATGAGTGTGACTGGTTTCATGGAACTTGTGAGAAAGTATTACGGTATTGACATAACAAAAAATCAAGTTTACAAAGCAAAGAGAATTACAAAAAAAGTGACAGAAGGTAGTATACATGAGCAATATGCCAAGTTTTGAAATTACCTGGAAGAGTTGAAAGTGAGAAATAGTGGGAGTACTATCAAAGTAAAAACAGATTTCCAAGGTGAAAACCCTGTTTTTAAAATGTTGTACATATGCTTTGATGCATTTGCATTGAAGAAAGGCTTTCAACAAGAGTATAGGTCTATAGTGGGTTTTGATGGGTCTCATATTAAGGGACCCCATCCTGGTCAAATTCTAAGTGATGTTGGTGTTGATGCCAATAACGGCATGTTTCCAATAGATTTGCTTTTGTGGAGGTGGAAATAGGAAGACTTGGACTTTGTTTTTTGGGGATCTTTTTCGAGGATGTGGGAATTGAGAATGGAAATGCTTGGACATTCATCACTGACAAACAAAAGGGACTAGGCGATGCTATACTGAGTCTGATGCCAACTGCAGAACACAGACATTGTGTTAGACATTTGCATAATAATTTTAGAAGTGCAGGTCACACCGGACTTGCCTTAAAATAGAGATTGTGGGCAGCAGCAAGGGCAACTACTGTACCTGCTTATGAAGCTTAAATTGAGGTGATGAATAATTAATCTAATAAGGCAGTGGGATGGCTAGTTGATAAGCCACCTTGCCATTGAAGCAGATCTTATTTCAGAACATCAGTAAGGTGTGATTTATTATTGAATAATATGTGTGAGTCATTTACTTCTGCAATTTTAGATGCAAGAGATAAATCAATTATTACGATGTTACAAAGGATTAAAAAATATTTGATGTTGAGAATGGCTAAGCTAAGAGAAGCTAAGTGGGCCCAACAAGTTGGACCTAGAATTTTAAAGATTGTTGAAAAAAATCAACTGGATGGTTTCAATTGTTTTGCCAATTATTCAGGGAATGGTCAATATCAAGTGCATATTTTGGTTGGTAGTATGTTTGCAGTAGATTTGGAAAGACACACTTGCTCTTGTAGGAAGTGGCAACCATGTGGCATTCCTTGTCCCCATGCTATATCCGCAATTGCTAGGAAGGAGGCTAGTCCACAAGTGTTTGTTCACTTACTTTACAAAAGGCTAGTTTATGATAGGTGTTATGAAAGGTAAATTGCTCATATGCCTGTAAAAGAACAGTGGAAGAGAACTTGCCTTATGCCTATTAAACCCCCTTTTTACCATAAGCAACCTGGAAGACCTAAAGGCAAAAGAACAAAAACACCATATGAGATAAAGAAGGGGGCAACAAAGCTATGGAAATATGATGTTGTAATGCATTGCCAAACCTGTGGAGAGGAAGGACACAACAAAACAAGTTGTCCACAAAGGCTACTACAATCACAACAAGGTTTTGGCTCACAAAAGAGGTAATTTGATCAACAAGGATTGTATTTATTTTGAGTCTTGTTATATCACTTATCTAGTCGCTAAGTGAACATAAATAATGCAGAGTCATGGGTGAACATTCAATATAAGCATATCTAAAGGGTCTAGCTTAAATGCAAAAGAACCTAAAGCAACAAAAGGAAATAACACACAATAAGAGGTCTTAATTCAAAAGCAAAAGGATTGAGCACAATTGCAAAGGTAACTGTAAATTGGACTTGTATCAAATACTTATATTGTGTTTGACTCTACTATGTATGCAGTTGTATGAAATTAATAATTGGGTATAAATGGTTTTGATGTAGGAAACTGGTGCACATCACCACTCGGGGGCTGCTCCATCCCAAACTAGGCCACAAGGAACTATAACAAGAATCTGTCTTTTTTAATTAAAAAAAACATTTGTTATAGATTAATTTTTGTTGTTTTGGGTTTGCTAACATTTTTGTTGATTTCGTGTTGAATTGAAATAGATGAATCGAGGCGGTCGTGTGAATCAAGTCACAAGGAAGGCTAATAAAATGGAATCACAACCCCAACATGTTGCCGAAAAAGCAAGACCATGGAGAGTGTAACTTTGATGTGTTGGAGGACCTTTCGTACTGTTAATGAAAACCTTTGGTGTTCAGGTGAAGTTGTTCTTTTAATGGGATTATGCTGCATAACTATAAAATTTATAGGTTTTATTGATTTTGGCACTAGGTGCAAGTTTGTTGCATATTTTTTGTGGATGCTATTAACTTTATTAAAGCACTCGAAGTGCAAAACTAATTGTAGTAAGAATCGTTAATTTCATTTTGGTAAACTGGGCGTAGAGCCAATATTTTGCAGTTGCTAATTAGACTTCTATGGGTAATTTAGATAAAATTGTACGGAGTGAAATAGCGGAAGAGAAGAGGGAAAAAAAAAAAATGTCCACATTACGGATAAAATTACTTTTTAAACCTAAATAAATTGGCATGTGCTGTGCATGTGACCGAGTTGGATGGAAAATTGGAAGGAAAAATCTCAAATCTAACATTAGGGGGTAAATTGGCCAATTATAAAAGTTCATGGGGGGTAATTGGCTAAAATTAAAGTTCAAGGAGAAAATTGACAGCTGCTTACAAGTTCAGGGAGGGGAATGACAAATACCCCTTATTGTTATTGGTTGGTCAGACTAGCCGGCTAGTGATGTAGTATTTAAAAAGCATATGAACAAGTGAGTATTAAAAAGTTGAAAATGAGGAATGTTTAAACCTAGAACGTAATATGTTGAATAAAAAGACCCTAATCACTAGAACAATTCATCATATTTTTTTTTTGTATACATACAATATAATCTACATGAGCAAACAATAATAATTTGGCTTTGAACGAAGGTTGGAACTCTTAAACTGGTCTCTGCAGAATATAGGTGCCAGTTAGAGACGATCCACTATAATCAAACATGCACAAACGAGACTGACGTAAAGCCAACTTAATTACTAGAGCCAAACACTAGAAGGTAGTTTCATGAATACAATAGAAGGCTTGCTCTCAGCTCATCGTTTGTTTCCGGTGACACAACTCTAAACGCAATCGTCAATTGAATTGGAGCTTGAACCATTACCACAATCTAATTTTTTTCCCAGATGCTGCTGTAAATTTCAGTTTAGGAGTGCACTTTTAGAAGTTTTTTGATCGGTTAAGGAGCAAATACGATCCAAGGCCTCCAAAGTGCATGCGCAAGAACCAGTATTTGAAAATCTCGGAATTTGCTTGCTGATCTGCAAGTGATACCAATCAACCTTCGGACTGTAAAACAAAGAAGAATGCTTCATGTGATCAATTGCGAAAGTTCATACACTAACAGTCCTATACTTTTTTATTGGAAGCACTTTTAGCAGGAGTGCGTTGAAATTTTCAATAAAATGCAAGTATTACTTGAAAAAGTAGCGCTATTTTTAATCTATTCTATCAGACGTAGCCATATGCGTACTAAAAGTTTTTTTTTATATTTTATTTTATTATAAAAGCACTTTTAAACAATTTCTTTTATTTCATTCCATGAGTGATTCCAAATGGGAAGAGATCTTCTTCGGATCTCTTCTTCCAAGACTCAAGGATCAAGTGATCCAAACTTTTAAACTTTGATTCAATGGCTAAAAATTATTATAGATTTTAAAATTTTTTACTAACTTTTCTATTTTTAGTTTTTGGATCAAATTTTAAAGGTCCGAATCACTTTATCCTTATGCTTTGAAATGAGAGATCCGGAGAAAATCTCTTTCACATCCAAATAAATTCTACTGTCAAGTTGCCTAATGTGTCCCCTTTATGCATCGATGTTGAGTGCATCCAAAGCAGTGGTAATTCTGGTGGGACTAAGATTCTCTTTCCTACTTTTTTTTCATTCTCTTTCATCTTTTCTTCTTATATTCTTTATTTTGTCTTTTTTTTTTATATAAAAAATTAATATAAGATGTTAACATAATTTAACCGTAACCAACCGTTCAAATAAAAGATGAGAGAAAAGAAGGGAACAGAAGGGAAAAAGAGAAAGAATAGAATCCTACTCCATTCTGATGAATCACTTGAGTTGGATATGACTGTACATTGTCAGCACTTTAATTGCTCAAGCTACTAATATTACTCCTTGGGGTAATTCAAACATATGTAGCATCGCACCACCTGCTATTATTGTGGGAGACTTATGGTGGGAACCGAAAGTCCCTTGACAGTGACATTCTTATTTACCGCTTCTAATTCGAGCAGTACAACATATTGATATGCCATATTTTATTATATAAAAGGAAAACAAATTTACTTTAAATATTATTCTATTTATATAATAATATATAATATATGTGCCTATGTTACAAATACATTGAAAATTCTCACCACTTTGAGGTTAAAATTCCAATTTAGACTCGGTAAATTTTATTTTACAAATTACCCTGTGTTATAAAATACAAAATGGTACAAAAGTTACGGCATTGCAAGTGTCAATTAATTTTCCTGCCGAGCAGTACATTGTACGCACTTCACTCCACCAGAGTAACTACAAGAAGGCTTTCGCTCTCTACACACTTCACTATTTGCTCATGGCTTCTGCTCCCAGATCAAGCTCTTGGTTTTCCAGTCTCTCGGAGAATTGGCTCCCGATGGCTACTATAATACTCGTTTGCGGGTTTGTTGGTTACGCTGTTTACGACGCTGTGATGGCCACAGTGTCGGAGCTGCTGCAACGTTTGCTGGTAATTTCCCCTTTGCTTATAGTCATTGTAGTTCATTGGCTCTCCACAGGCAGCCAAGTTAGCATCAGCATTCCGGGGTCGGAGCCCGAAGCCATCCACAGAGCCGGAGGATCGCCTTGGGGCGTGGCCTTTCTACTATTTCTGCTCTTCTTTCTCATATCTTACCAGCCTTCCTTGCATGGCCTTCTTTTCTAGTTTAATTTATGCCTCTCTTTTCAAAGGGTAAGTATGAATATGTAATGTCCGCTTCTCCTTTGTATGATTTGAGTATCTTTTGTGACTGTCCTTTCTCTATGGAAAATTATTGTGTGGAGAGATAATAGAAGTAATTTGTATTTAATTCTAATTAAGTATTTGCTGCTACTTCTCAACTTTGGTACTTTCTCAAGATTCCTCAAGACCACTCCAGCAGTGCTTGAACCCTCTCGAGTGGTTAAAATATTTTAAATTCGGAAGAAAAAAAAGTACTAAAAGTAACAAACTTAAAACAAATTTTGATACTCTCATGGGAGATGAATTCTTCTTTCTTAATTCCAACTTCGAATTTGATACTTTCTCTAATGTTTCAAAATTCTGTATCACAATATTTCTGTGTGGTAGCTGTTAGATCTTAGAACCCGTTATCATGAAAAAATTCAGACTAATCCAGTTCCATATGCCTTACTGCTAATTTATGTTTAATTATCGAGTAATGCTAGGTATGCCAATTTTTTAGACTATATTTGTAAATCATGAGATGTGTCAATTAAGTATGTTAATCAACATAAATAATAATTCAATCATCAACAATCACGTCGTATAATAAAATATATTAAATAGATATTCTCCCAAGCAATATCATTAATTATCCGCCTTTTTTGGTTCCTTCTGCCACATTGTTTCTTTATTGATATCTTCTGCCCAAGTATTGAAAGGAGCAGTCGGAAAACAATTGACATATTGCTGACTTTATTCTGGTTTGATTAATGGGGAGATGAAATTATGCAGAAGCCAATCTGAAAAAGTGTTATTGTTTACTTGAGTTTACTATGAGCAATCCAATGGGAGAGCCGGTGCAACTTGGGAATGGACCACTTTCTAATTAGAAATCTAAACCGTTAATTATCGACCAATTAGTTTCAGTAAGCCAAATTTAGACCTGATCCCCCCCCCCTCCAAAAAAAAGAAATAGAGGCTTATACAAAGGATATGGACCAACCCTTTATGGTTCTAAGTGATCCTCTGCATATGTAATCAAAGATTTGAACATCTTATTCTTTAAAACAATATAGACTTGAGTCAGTTTTGAAATATAGCTACTCCGGATCTGATGAGAAGAACTTCAATACACTTGGTATGTGAGGGTAATATCAGTGACTAATCACACGTTGTCATGCGGAAGTGATTGGATTGAGATACAGTAACCATAGAATTGAAATTATAGGTAGGTTTGTCTCACTCGAGCCCCTTGAGCATTGTTCGACTTCGAGCCCTCTAGAGACCCCTCAAGCAATGGTGGAACCTGCGGTTGAAGGTTCGAGCTCCTCCTAAAACTCAAGTATGTTTTGGTTAATTGCTATCCTTCTCATATTATTTAAGTCACTGTTGGGAAAAGGTAAATCATATGGCCATTTATATTTGACATTTCGAATATTGGGTTAGAGAGCATATATATGCTCTGGTGTGCTCCGCCTGCTGTAGTTTTGTGTGAAGTTTGGTTACAATCATTGTTGACGTTTTGTGAGTCGGACCTGGCCGTCCGTACGGACCCCGTGGGCGGTAGGGCTCCACTGCTTCGTGTCAAGAGTCACGTGATACTGACGCCTCTGACACGTGATCTAGGGCCCTCGTCCATCTCGCTGACTGTGTTATATTCTCTCATTTATATTGGGAAGTGCTTAGTAGATCATAAATTAAATTTCTTATTCAGTGTTTCATTCAAGAAAAGAGATAAAACCTTTTTTTTTATTTTTCCGACAATTTTTTCAAATCCTCTTGCCTCTGAAGTATGGATTCCAGAGTGAGCTATTGCTGGTAAAAGTATGGTACTGTTTTCCACATGAGTCCCATTTGAACTTTGAATGGACTATTTATGAAAAACTAATGAAAATGATTTGAAAATTTTGAGTTTTAACGATAAGAACAAAATAAAGGGTAAAATAAATAGTATCAGGATTGACTTTTTAGTTTAAAAATGTGGTTTTTTGTTAAATTGAACCGTACCAGAAGTTTTTCGTTAAAGTTCCCTCAATATAATTATAATTATTTTTAGAGTTATGCGTGATTACTTATTGCGGACGAATTTTAAGTTCATATTCACACGGGACGTCCTGCGTTCAATTTATTCCGCTAATGAATCACAACAATAGTGGCTAGGAGAGGCATCACTCATGATGGTCTAAAGAGGCCGAAATACCTCTTGAATCCTTTCGATACCTGAAAAGAGGAACTGTCGTAGTAAAATCACTAGTTGATCATTTTATAAAAGAAAAAGAACTTTATTATTACCCTTCATTTTGGACACCTTTTACCTTGCATATACGTCTCTCCCAACATTCCTTCACGCTTTTATACAATTTATTATTACCCTTCATTTTGGACACCTTTTACCTTGCATATACGTCTCTCCCAACATTCCTTCACGCTTTTATACAATTTATTTCTCTCATGTATTTTTCACTATCTTCTTTTGGTCGATCTTTCTTCTTTCTTTAATTATCATAAAAATAAAATCTAAAAACTAATACAAAATAATTAAAAGTATTCGAACTAGCTAGTTAAAGTTTTAGACCCGTAAAAATATTCCTAAACCAATTCAGCAGTCTAGCTGTTTAGCAATTTAGTCCAACTGATTCTATTTGGTGATGTGATGTTCGACATTGACAGCACCAAAATGACACCAATGCCAATTCCAGCTATACATTACAAAAAATGAGAAATAGATTCTTTTTGGATCTTTCCTTCTAATTCATTAAATCAGGATATCTGGATTATTAATTTGATCTAATAGTTAAGATTATTTTAATTTTAAAGTGGATAATTTTTCATAATCGTTGAATCAAATTTTAATGGTCGATATCTCTTGATTTGATGAATTATGAAAACAGAATCCGCAGACGATCAATTTCCAAAAAAATGGAGCCAAAACGCCAAATGGCACCCTCATTTCGTTTGCAATTAACATCATTAGCTTCCCAGGGTCAACACACCCTTCATTGCTTGCATAGGCACGTACACTTTACTAACCACAGGCAACTAAGTATAATATCATGATCAACCACAGCCATGATTGAGGAAGAGCAGGTTATTTATGCACCATATATTATATGTATTTAATATTTCTCCCACTCAACTTACGTAATAGTCCCGTCACTATATAATGTTAATAAGAAATACTTACAGAAACAACACAGTGAAATACAAAATCTAACTTATAGTACAATTACTAACGTCCGTTGTTTTTAAATATGACATGGTTAGTTTTGAGGGACTTAATTTGTGAAGAGTTGATCCAATTTTCCTAGCAAAGTACATGAGCTATAATAAAAAAGAATTCAACAATGTGGGATATATCTTGTGAGGTAGTTGCAAGATCAACGGGCCAATTACATCCCGTCAGAGTGACGTTACACTTCACATTTTGTATAATATATATTTGTACTATCTCTCTAATAGAGACATAACCCCTGTTAATATAATTAAGTTGCATCTATTAGAGATATGATACATATATGATGTACAAAATGTTATAAGATCGCATTTTTGCATCCCACTAGCACCACCACATTAAAGAAACCATTGAGATGATATATAATGCCATCATCAAAAGAAAAATTATGGCCAAACTAAATAGGAGAATTAAACAATATAATACTTGATAAAATTGTATTTATAGGATAACAAACAATTTTTATGTGATGCGTACTCAATGATTAATGGTCAGAATTCATATATAAAAATGAAGTCGTGATAACGGGCCTGACAAAAAGATAAAGGAATATCACAACCCCAAGTTGCATACAGATATCAAACCAGTAGGTACTATTTAGGTATAGGCAGTTTGGTGTATGCCAAAACGATCAACAAACCAAAGCCAAAGCTTTAGTACTATTACAAATTCATATTACATGAACATCCATTTGTATATATATATATACCTAACAAAACCACATCATCATCTACTCAGTAAGGGAAACCAACGTTCCTGGAAAGAAGACTGGTAAGAGATCATGATCAAAAGGAACACAAGCACGAGTCCAACGCCCCATGGAGACCCTCCGGCTCTATGAAGTGAATCCTGCTCCGGCAGCGGCAAGAAGAACGACAACCCACCCGATAAGCAGTGGACGACGAGTAGCAGAATGATTGGAACAATCATGAGGAAGAGTTTGACTTGTGTCATCAAGTCCTCAAACATGGACTCGTAGTTTATGTACCATGTGAACCCCAAGATGAAGACGAGGATGGAAATGAAGAAACAAAGGTGGAGAGGGATGGAGAAGTAGTCCCAGTAAGAATAATAGTTGTAGTCCCTAGCCATGTTAGGGTTTTGAAATTTGAATATGGGGTTCCAGTGAAGGTTTTTTGTGCGACTGCTTTCTGTGTAGAACGAACATGGTTTATATAGGGAATTATGAAATTATATATTATATATATGTATATATTATTCTCATATTTCTTATTTGTAATTTTATTACTTACTCGTGTAAACAAACTGTGTTCTGTCCTTTATTTTTCTTTTTTCTAAATGGTTCGAGTAACTTTATCTTTTTTGGGTTTATGTAGCTTTCTTTACTTGTATTATCGGGATTCTTCTTTTTCTTGCAAGATCCATCGGGAAAATTCCAAGTGACGGTGGGAGCAATCCACGGTTGAGATTCGTTAATTGTGGTGCCAGCCAATGAGAAAATACCACGTACGACCGACCATGGACAGCAACGTGGGAAGATGAGAAGAACAATATTTGAAAAAAAAAATGGGGGGTTTTGTTTCAGTGACTGCAAAGTTGGAAGGGGAACGAAAGTTGTGCCAGAATGGTGGTCCAAGTCACCTTTGCATGCTTTATGTATATTTTAAGCTGCTAATTAAAGGAAACTAATGAAAGGGAGAAGATGTATGTTCTTGGTTTTTGTACATCACTCTTCTTTATGTGCAACTGAATGCTTTCTTCAATTTGAATCGGAACATATATAAAATCATCAACACATGTATATGAATATGTATACAGAAACTTTAGAAGCAAGGTAACCTTTAGCACGCGATCGACCAGTTATGTATTATTAGTTAAATGGTTATTTACGTCGTACAAAATATAATCTCATTTATACATATAACAATCAAATTTATTAATATTTACAAACATTTTGACATACTTTTTTTTTCTTTTCTGATTTTCAGTTTGTTAAATTAAAATTGAACGGTGAGTAATCACAATTTTTTTAAAACCTTAAGCTGTAGGAAAATATGCCTCACATGCATGAAGTGTTGTGTGGCGGTTGAAAATGGTCAAGACTTCTCCAAGGCTTAGAAACCACACATGCACAAGCCGCTGAAAATCGTTCGGAGTCCCGTTCATAACTAACTGGGTTTATCTAAATATATACTCAATCTGGTTTGTGGTTAAAAATTTGGAAGGGGGCCTACTACTATCAAGCAATTTGAAATGGAAATGGATCATCTCTGATTCTCTTCCTCTTAATTTATTAAGTTTGGAGATTTGAACCGTTAAAATTTAATTCAATGGTTACAAACAGGAATCCATTTTAAAAGTTATAATAACTTTAACCTTTGAATTAAATTTCAACGATTTGAATCTTCGAATTTGATGGATTAGAAAAAAAGATCTAGAGAAGATCATTTTTCATTTGAAATCACTTGGCACTTGGCAGGATCATGATGACTAAAATCAAGGTTTTCTGGTTAAAAAAATCAAAGTATATGTGGTGTCCTATTAAGCGTCAGCACATATGTGATGGACCCATCCAATGATCTTTACACCAAATTTCCATTTTATGTTGGTCCACTCTTCATACTCATTTCTGAAAACACTAGTAGAATTTAGACACACTTTGAAGCACCTAAAAATCATCAAAATGTCCTACATGATTTTAAGTTCACCCATTATGGGTATTTATGGGAAAAATTGGTTTCAACATTACTATTGTTCACATTATATACAATTAAAAAGAGATTTTTTTAGTACACATGATTTTTTGAAAGTTACTGTTGAATATTGACCTGATAGTAAGACTATATTCAACAAATAAATTACGTCATGTGTTTAGGTGGTATACATATTAATGAAAGTGATACATATCACAAGTGGTGGCTTAACGTTAAGGTAGTGGTACAAGTAGTTGTTTTTTCACATGTATATATTTGTAAAAAAAATTAGAGAATTTTTTTTGACATTTTACATGATTTAAAAGTCACTGTGGGACCGTGATCCCATTGAAAACATTTTGAAATCATTTTTTTATGTCGCCGAAAAAGTTCTCCGGCCATTCGCCTAACTGATGAAAAAGGTCCTCGAAAAGATGACCGGTTTTCATAAAAGTTGATTGGCAATCGGAAAAGTGGCGGGCAAAATTGGTAGGATTAAGTGGCAATTACATAATTATCTTGAAATATAATACCATTTATAAAATAATTTGCGTAGTGGAAGTTGGTGAAAATATATTTCATGATGTTTTTGTAAAAATTCGCAAAAACGTTAAGAGTCTGGTTGATATCTTATTTGAAATTTTTTATCATTTCTCAAAACATTTCTTAAGAATATTTATTGAAAACAATTTTCTTTAAAACTCAAAAACTTGATTGATTTGCGATTTAAAAATTTTAAATCTTGCGACTTAAACTAGACAAAGAGATCTAAACAGAGAGAGTTGCAGGAGAGAGGATGAAAGAAAGTAAGAGATGATTGAAAGAAAAAGAAAGAAGGGAGATGATCAGACGAGATAAAGAGGAAGATGAGTGAGAAAAAACAAAGAGAATGAAGAAATCAGATTGAATGAGAGACGGAAAAAAGTATAAAAAATAAAAAAATAAAAAAAAGAGGAAAGAGAAAGAAGAAAAGAGAGAAAGATAGATTTGAAGTGAGAGGGGAGGAGGGAGAGAAAATAAATGAGTGAGTTTAAGTTTAAAAACTAAAAAAACTCAGTTTTATGTTTTAGAAAATAGATTATATTTTTTATTTAGTCTTAAGTTCAGTTTTTAAAAATAATCATACTAAACAAGTTTTTAAGGCCTACAACTTGAAAATTGTTTTTAAATTAAAAAAATTAGATTCAAGTAGAGTATCAAATATGTCCTAAAATATTGGTGAACGTTTGCTCACATTTTTTGTGAAAAGTATCATCATTGAGTTTTATCAAGAGACATTTTCAGGAGCTTTATGGAAAATGTTGCAAGCCTTTTAGAAGTGTTCTCAGCATTTATTAAGTTTCCGAAATATTGTTTTCAAAAATTTTTTAATCTATAAATTAGAATAAATGAAAGAGAAATACTACAAACTAAAATTCTTCAAGATTCCCTGCATGTTTGTTAAGAAAATTATGGTGTGGCGGAACGTGAATGGAAATAAGCTTTATGATGGTTTTCGTAGAAGTTCTGTTTGTACGTGATTTTGTACTTGGCCTATAAGTTTGGAGCCGTCAAATTAAAAGGTCAAGATGATTTTAGGTAACTTATTAGATGTTATTATGCTTTTGATAATCATAGTATTATCTGATGGGTAATTGACAATTATATTGAAAGTGCTTGAGGGTGATGATTGGCTTTTGGATGGAGTTTGAATTAATTGAATAATAAGATTAGGTCCAAAATCCTAGTTTGAGCTGGAGAAGGCGAGGCGGTGATAGATTTTTGGTCGAGAATAATTCCAAGTTTATTCAAAGAATATGCCTAAGAATCAGAATATAATCAGGATTGTACCATTCAGTAGACTTCGGCATCAAGGAATTTGTCTCTATGAATATAAGGTATTTGCAACGTAGAGATGACTTTCAACTCAACACACAAACCCTCTGTGCAAGACCTCACTCTATGCGAATTCTTCTCACTCTGAGAAATTACTAATTGCCCTAACTCCGTCACCACATCTTCAGTTTGGAGTAACATCATTGTGTTCAAAACCAACAACACTGGAGCCGTAGAATTAGGCGATCGAGAAGTTTTTCAGATTGGATTAACAACACTACTTCAAGTTTGGCATACTCACACTCACCGGAAGGATGTAGTTAACTCATTAGTTAATTGGCATGTGTGCGTTCAACAAGTTCACTCTATAATATTGGCCGAAATTGTATGTGACATGTGAGTCTATATATATATATATTTAAAGTGAGTTTGTGTGTGTGTGTGTGTGTGTGTATATATATTTAAAGTGAGTTTGAAATTATTTGTTATTCGCTATAGGTCAGGTTTTCCGTCAAAACTTTGGTGTCTGCCAGAGAGAAAATGGCATATGCTATATACAAAGGGGACATAGTGGCTCTTCTCAAAAGGAAAACGCTTTGTTCAAGTGCCTTCTTCCACCACATACAAAATAAATTCTTTTTATTCAATACTGCCGTCTATGAAACTAACATATCAATAAGAGATATCCAAGTCAGTCATGATCGAAAAGCATTCCATTAGAACATGGAAACAATGTTTAGGTTGGTCAAAGAAAATTTAATTATTTTATTGAAATACTTATATAAACTTGTCACAATTCAATCACAACCAAGCAATGGCCAAATCAAATTCCAAAACCCATGATCAATAATGCAACACGTAAATATTATACTCCACAATAGCATCACTTGAGGTGAGATTAAAAGTGTGAGTTCTCAATTCAGCATAACCCCTAGCAAACCTGAAAGCCCCACTTCCACCAATCACAGGCAGCTCCCTCACCTTGTTTAAAATTGAATTTCTTCCTAGCAAAGTTATGGTGCTTCCATTAAACTCACCTGCAACAAAAGCAAAGTTCTGTGCCATCAGCAGGCTGAGCTCCACCTGCCCTGCAAATCCGTAAAACCCTTGAGCCCTAGCCACCAATTTTGAGCTCAACTCAGGACCTTCAGTTAGTGCATTATCAAACATTCTCACTAACCCAAAATCCGTCTGGGACTTATTGGAGGGGGCTGGGACAACCTCTAAGGCAGAGGGATGGGACCCACCAACAATGTCATGCCAGTATAAGCGAACGTGGGTGAGCTTTTCTTTCTGCAGCCCGAGAAGCTTACGGTCCACGGTGCTGTGAAACCCTAAATTTTCTCCAGAAACTAAGATCAAGGCAAAGGAAGAGAGGAGGGAGAAAATTGTGAATTGGAAAGCTGACAGCCTAGCCATGGTTTCGGTGGTATGTCTTCAAGGCTTTAGATTGTTTTGTAGGGTTTATATACAGTGAAGGACAATGATACCGCGTTCGGCAAAAGTCTTTTTCAAATGATACGACTTGCCTTTATTGACTGGAATGGAATCATAAAAAGGAATTAGTTGTGATATAAATAGTGGAGTCATTTGCTAATTAGTATTTAGCAATGAACACTTGACAAAAGAATAATAATACTCAGGTGTGTTAGGCCATCTCCAACCGATGGCTGGTCAGATGACTCGTTTTAGCTCTCTGGCTCTTCAAGATCCTCCAAGATATTAATATTTTAATGAACAGTATAATGTCATATTTGCATCCATCTTCAATCGAGGGCCAGATGGCCAAACATAATTTATTATTTGAAAACTACAACTTAAATGTTGTTTAAGTTTCATGTTGTTAAATGTTTTTTTTTGTTGTATAATTTTTATGTTGGTTAATGTTATCTAATGTTGTTCATATTGTTTAAGTTGTTTCATGTTACTTAATTTAATTTAATGTTGTATAATGACTTAGGAAATTATAGGAAAAAAAAATAGAATAAAAAAATATATGAAACAAATTTTGTGAAATAGAAGTTATAGGAAAAAAAATGGAATTTAAAAAAAAATATGAAACAAAATTTGTAAAATAGAAGTTATATGAAAAAAATATGAACCAAATTTTGTAAAATATAAGTTATAGGAAAAAAAATAGAAATTAAAAAAATTTGAAACAAATTTTGTAAAATAGAAGTTATAGAAAAAAAAAAGAAAAAAAATAAGGTTTAAATTCATAAAAAAAAAAAATTTGAATACAACGGCTAGTGACTGGCTAGCCGTTGGATTCAAATTTTTCATACAATTAGTGTCGGTTATAACTGGCACAATTGGAATTCAAATTACAATTAGTGTCGGTTATAACCGATACTATTCAAATTGCTATTGCTATTATATTCACATTGCTATTGGTGTCGGTTATAACCGACACTATTAACATAATATACATTATTCCTATCGGTTATAACAGACAAGAAATCCGACACTAAAAAAAATGGCCAGCTCGGGGCTGGTTGGCTGGCTGGAAGTGGCCAGCCCTCCAGCCCTTTCCAATTCTGTGGGGCCCTCTCAGATTCTAGAGCCCTCTGGCCTAGCCCTCGGTTGGAGACGGTTTTCAGGCTATTTTCGGCCCTCTAACCCTCTAGACCCTTCGGTTGGAGATGACCTTAAGCTAGTTAAAATAGCAATGTATCTACTTTTTGCACACAAATTTAATTTCTGTTCGATAAATTAAAGTAGTTTAATTACAATATGATCTTATACAGAACAAGAAATATTTCCCAGATCCAATTAACAATTAACCAAGTTTTGTTGCAAGGCTATAATATAATTTCATTGTATAGCTCAACAAGTTGGCATGTCGTGGGTTAAGTCACCCCATAATATGGATGTACCGCCACCTGCATCTGTAATGTTGGGATTAATATTCTAGGAGGAGGTCGGTGTACGAGTGGAGAGAATAATTTGGGGTTGATGGGTTGACCTCACCTAACCCATTTCTTTTTATTCTGATGTGAGAGGAGTCTTACGAATTAAATAAAATTTTGTGGAAAAGTTGACAATTTGGTTATTTTTGTGTTAATTTATCTCTCGTGGCATTTTCACCATACAATATGTTGTATGCCCCTCTTTATTAATTTCTCTCTCTTCACATTTTTAACCATCCAATGAGAGAGAGCTAGAGAAAGAATACCAGATATTGTTGAGGATGAATAATGTTAGGAAGATCAATTTTTTAAAATCAAATGATGTGTCACCGATAATAAATAAGCACGTTAATCGATACTTAATTAATAATTTAATCATCTACAACTATATCATTTGGTTTAAAAATTTTGATATCCCTAGCATTACCTGAATCTTACTATTAATGAGATGAGTGATTTTGCATGGGCTTACAAGTAAGTTGATATACTCTCCATATTGCCATTTAGTTTATTCTCCATATTGCCAATTGATTTTATGGTGGAACCTCAACTTCTTCATGGTATCAGAGCAGCTTGTCCAATATGTAAAGACCAACAGCCACACGTGCTTCACGTCACCCTGTTCTCCGCACGTGAGTAAGTATGCCACATTGAGAGGAGGGACCTTATTTGGGCTTGTAAGTAATTTCATTTACTTTCCATATTGTCAATTAATGTTAATGTTATGGTGGAACGTCAACTTCTTAAGCTTATTTTTGGCTACGCCCATTGAAACTCGGTTTTAATCTCCCTTTGCTCTCTGTAACTCAAAAGTCATCACTTTACTACCTGAAATTCAAAGTTTGCTTCACTTTGTCCATTAAACTCGATTTCAATCTCATTTTGTTCTCTGAAACATAAAAGTCGTCTCTATAAAACTCAAAATTCTCTCTACATTACCTTAGATCTGTTAATTTCTTATGGGAGTTTGATTAGGGTGCTCCAGGCTAATCAATTTCTTTTTTATTTTTTTCATCGCTTCAATTTCTTTGAAACTTAATATTCTCTGATTGTTGAATGTTAACGTGTAATAGAGATTTATAATCAAAGTTATTGTACATGTGACATAATCTTATTAAGTGTTGGTCCCACATATAGTTTAGGAGGCATCTTATAAGTTTCGGAGAGAAAAGAGAATTCATAAATGAAATAAAGTTTGAGTTTCAATGAGTAAAGTGATGACTTTAGAGTTACAGAGAACAAAATGTGAACAAAATGAGATCAAAATAGAATTCCATAAGGCATAGCAAAAAATAAGCCAACTTCTTTATGTAGTTGTTCCAATTCCCTTCCAATGAACCATAATTTATTTTATTTTCATTTATCCGTCCTCTGTGGAGTTATTGACACCAACCAAATGCATATAGCAGGCCAATACTTGATAAAGTAAACTCAACCACGCCCACTAAAATGAAAAGAAATGACATGGTGGGTGGCCAACATAATTAGAATCTACAACCTCCAAAGAAAAAAAGGAACAAAGCAAAAGCCAGCAAGAAAAAACAAGAAAAAAAAAGACCTTCATCAATAATGCAGCACATAGATATTATACTCAACAACGGCATCTCCTGTGGTTGGATTGAATGTATGAGTACTTGCTTGAACATAACCTCTTGCAAACCTGAAAAGCCCACTGCCTCCAATGACAGGCATCTCCCTAACCTTGTCGAACACCTGGTTCCTTCCTAGAATCGTTATGGTGCTGCCATTGTACTTCCCTTGGTTAAAGTGAAAATTCATGGCCATCAGCAGGCCAACTTCTTTCTGTGAGGCAGATGCATAGAACCCTTGAGCCTTTCCCAGCAATTTTGAGCTCGACTCAGGGCCTTCAGTAAGAGGATCATCAATCATGCTAACAGAACCAAATAGGGTTGATGAATTGATGGGTGGATTCACCACTCCTACTGCACTTGGATTTTTACCGCTGTAAATATCATGCCAGTACATCTTAAAGTGGCTGAACTTCTCTTTCTTGAGACCCAGAAGCTTGCGGTCCAAGGCTCTAACAAAATCTTGATCTTCTCCGTGGACAAGAATTAGGGCAAATGAAGATAGAAGTGAGAGAATTATGAACTGAGTAGCCAAGATTTGAGGTGTTGTAGCCATGGTTGAAGCTCTATAACTTAAAGTGACTACTTTGGTTTGGCAATTGGAGTAGCTTTGTGTCCATATATATAGTGTGGAAGGAGTCACAGAGCTTGACCAAGTTGGGGTTTTTTTCATCATGGTGACCACCAACCACAGGCTGCCAACAATTTTTTTGTTCCGTTTCTTTTGGGCCAGGTTGTCGCATTGCATAATTAACTTAACTGTTCACAAGTTAATCCAGTTTGGTCTTAATTAATTTTCTAGAACGACTAAACAACTAATTGGTATGTGGCGTGCTGTATCTGCCGGAAATTGTGTTGAGGTTATTATGAGAAGGGTTTGGTAAAGTTGTTAAAGAAAAGGAAAGAATGACCTTTTAGGTAAAGTATTGAAGGGGTTGAAATAATTCCAGGCTTCTGGAATCACAGTGCATAGGTTTTTATTAATAGTGCATAATTTTTCATGACGAACATGTAACACTATGATGAGATGACTGGATGTTAGTGATCATAGTGCATAGTTTTTAATAATTATAAACTTTAAATCCATGCATAAAAAAATTAATTATCTCTTTTAATCAAATTATAATACATGTATTTAACACCACACTCACATACTTGTGTTCGTCGCAGGAATCTCCTGGCGGACGAGCACACAGCTCCCCTGGGAGAATGGCGTCGGTTGAGGGTATCTGTCGTACTTCTGCTTTCTTCTCGGGCTCGCTCGGGCAAGCCTTTGTCGGGCAGATCTTGGTCGGGCAAGACACACTTCGGGCAAGGCTCGTCGGGCAGTTCTGAAAGAGAAGGGCAGAGTTAATTTGAAAGGGTGCCTTTGTGGGGCCTTAGGTGTAGGCCTTAAGGCTCACAATCAAGATTAACTTTGTCGTGCTCAGGCGTGCCACTACCATCTTCAGTATGGCAGATGTTGAATGAGTGTTTTAAGCTTTGATTGAATATGTATACGCCCGAGAAACCAAGTTAGATATAACAGGTGCCTTTGTGAGGCCTTAGGTATAGGCCTTGAGGCTTCCTGTCAAACTAAACCAGTGCTTGGATGTATCATATTTGGTCTTTTATGGTTGCCAGAGTCTTATCACTATTATACCTTTGATTATCTGAATCCAAGAGGTAGGACGAACCCAAATGAGTGCCTTGGTGGGGCCTTAGGTGTAGGCCTTGAGGCTTCCCATCAGAGTTAATCCTTATACTCGGACCAACTAGACCGCAACATGAAATGAAACTAAATAGATGCCTTCGCGGGGCCTTAGGTGTAGGCCTTGAGGCTTTCTATCAGAATTCACTCCCTGCTTAAGCCTTTTCTACGAATCAAGATATAATAGCAACAAAACGGAGAAATAGATTGATTACTTGCGCCCCAAGTAATTTCGGACTTCTCGCTTGTCAAAGATTGTCGTGGATGGGTTGAGTCCACATAGAGTTCTTTTTTATGCCTTGAGGCCAAGGACTTTTAAACTGATCTTTAAATTACATGCCCGCGGGCTTAAGACTTAGATCTGATTTGAACTCTGACGCGATTCAGATCGGATTCAAGTGCTGAAGACTTATTTTCATTATGACTTTGCTAGAAATAACTTGTATATAACTGGGAATATATAACATGTTATTGTGCTTTTAAAAGAAAGAAAAGACAAAGACAGAGCAAAGCTAGTCGGGTAATTTTGAACCTTATCGGCCAAGGCTGAACTTCTTACAAAATCTATCTTTGTGGCTCTGTCAGAGGTCTGAAAGCTTTTAGAGGGGTTGACGGGGGAGAAGAGGATACAAAATGAATCGATACCACCATGAACAAGGTAGCAGAGCTATTACAGGGGTTTGGGAAGGTTTATCCCGAATGGGATGAAGGCTTGTGCTGACTACAGCTTCGTTGAAGGCAAATCTGGCTTGAGCAGAGTTTTGGCTTTTGTTTGTTTGTTTGAGTGTCCTTAATTCTGTCTTCTCTTCCTCCTTTTATAGACGACTTCAGATTGGGTTCCTTTAGCAATAGCGGTTGCCCGAATGCGGTTTGGTGATGACTCACTAGCTTTTTTACATGAATGCCACCAATAAAGTACTTTATTGGGCTGTGTAGTGACTAAATAACCTACCCCCTGTGGTCTTTGAGCAGGTAAGCAGGTGGCCTTTGTAACTTGTGCCCAGCCGAAAGCCTCTTTCCTGCTTCCTAAGTTTTCCTCTGGGCCTTGGGTTTGGGCCGACTTTCTCTCTTGGCCCAAAGTTCAGATTTTATCCCAAACAGTGCCCCCTTCAATTGATGTTAAGGTTGGGATCCCAAGCGCCAACATTAATTGAATAACAGCATGCGTGCCCTTTGAGCTTCTTGCGACCTTTAAACTGCCTTCTGGTTCTCTATAAATTCTGGCTTTGGAAACCCTTTTCAAATCATCACCTCTTCTTCATTTTGGTTTTCACCCTTCATCCACCTTGAATCATTCCGTCTCCTGACTGAGAAATGGGTTCCTCAGGCTTTGAGTGGAGTTTCCTGAAACTCCCCTTTCGTGAGAAAAAAAGTTTTCACCTGATGATTGCTACCTCCAACACCTTTGGTCGATCACCCCTCTACCTCCAACACCCTTGGTCAGGCGGTCTCCTCTTGATGACTGATCTTCCCACCATTTGTGGTGATAAGTCGGGCTTCATCATCATATATGGTGAAGATCTTGTGGGAGGGTCCTCTACCAAGCTCATGTTGGCCGCACAACCCGATCACCTGATTGGGTTCAACCAAGAAGATAGCGGGAAACCAGTTGAAGACACCAACACTTTCAGAGAGGATCAAATGTAATACATAAGATTTGGTATCTTGTAATCTCATCAATTTGTCGACATGAAATAAGTATTTTTATCTATTTCTGCATCTCTGCCTTCTTTAAATGTTTGGATGAACAAAATACCGTATGTGAATTTCTAAGGTCTGTTTCACTCTGCTCCCTCTTCGATATAGCAATCCCTAACATCCCATAATGTAGGACAATATTTCTTCAAGAATTTTGCATTAATAGGGTGTTTCTGCTCATTGCCTTCGAGGTCTGCTAGATAATATCCTCCTTTGTTCAAAACCCGACTAATAATAAAAGGACCTTCCCATGTCGGGCTCCATTTCCCGAAGCCACGCAGCTGAGCGCCTAACGGGAGGACCGTTTTCCACGCTAAATCTCCTTCCTTGAAAGACTTTAACTTCACCCTTTTGTTATAAGCTCGGGCAACAGCAATCTTTCCTTCTTGAATCTGGTTCAAGGCTTCAATTCGGGCTGCATCCAGATCTTCAATACCTTGACACATGGCTTCGATATATTCTGCACTATGCAACCCAAATTGGTTTTGAATTCTTACGGAACTGACGTTGATTTCCATAGGAAGCACCGCATCTTGCCCGAAAGTCAAGGCATAAGGAGTCGTGCCTGTCCCCGCTCTTTTAGAAGTCCGGTATGCCCACAACGTGTTCCCTAGCATCTCATGCCACCTTTCTGGACTATCAACCACCATCCTTTTAATAATGTTGACCAAGATTTTGTTGCTGGCCTCTGCTTGTCCATTTGACTGAGGGTAGTATGGGCTGGATTGGATCATCTTTATTTTGTACTTGCTTGCAAACTCTTCAACCTCCTTTGAAATAAAAGATGGCCCACGATCCGTTACTATGGTTTCAGGCACCCCATACCTGTGCAGGATCTTGGTCTCAATAAAATTCTTGACCACGGCTGAAGTTATGGATTTTACTGCTGATGCTTCTACCCATTTGGTGAAGTAATCCGTTGCCACAATTATGAAAGTATGTCCCTTACTAGAGGCCGGATAAATCTGCCCGATGAAGTCCATTGCCCATCCTCGGAACGGCCAAGGCTTGACCACTGGATTGAGAGGTACGGATGATACGTGCTGGAGAGGTCCATGTCTCTGACATTCTTCACATCCGCGGGCATAGGACTTACAATCTTTTTCCATGTCGGGCCAGAAATAACCATACCTTCTGAGTAGCCATCTCATCTTTGTTCCCGCTTGATGTGCTCCACATATTCCCTCATGTACTTCGGCCATTACTCTCATGGATTCCTCTAGGCCTAAGCATTTTAATAGCAACCCATCTGGGGTCTTTCTCAACAGATTTTTTGTCCACAAGACATACTTGGTTGCTTGCTGCCTGTTCTTCTTACTTGTGGGTGAAGAAGGATCTTTCAAATACTGAGTAATAGGTGTCCTCCAATCCTCCACCTCGGTCTCTAGAACCATTACATCCAAACTGAACCTCCGATCTAAGATAGAGGGAAGGTTTCTTGTTTGGATCTTAACATCAACACCATATTTCCTTTCTTGCATTGGCACTCCTGAAGCTAGTTGCGCCATTTCATTGGCTACCAAGTTAGATCCCCTAGGAATGTGATTGACTGATATATCAGACTTCCACAAACTCAGCAGTTGTGTTGCTGCCATATAATACCCTGCCATAGTGATATGTCTGCATTTAAACTCGCCATTTAGTTGATTTATCACTAACTCTGAATCACCAAAGATCTCTACTTCAGTTGCCCCCAAGTCCCTCAGGATCTCCAGGCCGATAATCAATGCCTCATACTCCGCCCGATTATTGGTATTTTCTTGATAATCAAGTAGGAAGGAATAGTAATGATAAACCCCTTGAGGGTTTATAATCACAATTCCAGCTCCTGCTGCCTTCTGAGTGTAGGATCCATCGAAATATAGCTTCCAAGGTGTAATCCAAAGACCTGCTACTCTTCTTATCTCTTGCTGGACCCAATCTTCTTTGCCCGAAACATCACTTCTTGGTGGGATCCATACATTAGCAACTTCTAAACTTCCCGGGATATTGATTTCCTCGCTTTGAGACTCCTGATGTTCGGTCAGGAAGTCAGCAATTGCCTGGCCTTTGACTGCCCTCTGGGGTATGTACTGAAAACTGAATTCTGATAATGCTAGAATCCACTTCCCAATCCTCCCTGCTAGCATAGGTCTTGACAACATATACTTTATCACATCTGTTTTGGCGATAATGTGCACATGACAAGGTAGCATGTAATGCCTTAGCTTGCTGGCAGTAAAATATAGAGCCAAACACAGTTTTTCCACCGGAGAATATCTTGTTTCTACCTCGGTTAGAATTCTGCTGAGGTAATACACAGCCTGCTCTTTTCCTCCTTCATTATTCTGGGCTAGTAGACTCCCAATTGATCTTTCCGATGCAGAAATATATAGTTTCAATGGCTTTCCCATTTGAGGTGGCACCAGCACTGGTGGGGAAGTTAAGTAAGCCTTGATGCTATCAAATGCCTGCTGGTGGGTTGGCCCCCACTCAAAATTCTCCCTATCCTTCAATCTCAGTAGCGGAGTTAGTGGCTGGATTTTGCCCGCCAAATTGGCAATGAATCTCCTTAAGAAGTTGATTTTACCTAGCAATCTCTGAAGCTGTATTTTGTTGGTAGGTGGAAGTGACTCTAATATTGCCCGAGACTTATTTTTGTCCACCTCCACACCTCTCTGATGCACCAAGAATCCCAAAAAATTGCCCGCTCTCACTCCAAAAGCGCATTTCTTTGGATTCATCTTCAACTTGTGGATCCGCATCCTCATCAATGCTTGCTTGAGGTCCACGAGATGCTGCTCTTCTGTCTTAGATTTCACCACAATGTCATCGATATACACCTCCATGCTTTGGCCAATTAAATCATGAAAAATGGCATTCATTGCCCTTTGATACGTGGCGCCTGCATTTTTGAGCCCGAATGGCATGACCAGATATTCATATGCCCCCACATGACCAGGACATCTAAAAGCTGTCTTATGAATATCCTCTGGCGCCATCTTTATTTGATTGTAACCGGCATTTCCATCCATAAACGATAAAACTTTATGCTTTGCTACAACATCTATGGATAAGTCAGCCATGGGCATGGGATATTCATCCTTTGGTGTGGCGCTATTAATATTCCTATAATCAACACAACACCGTACTGCTTTTGTTATAGCTTTTAAAACGGGTACAATGTTGGCTAGCCACTCTACATATTTGGCTGGTCTAATAAAGCCAGCTTTCACCAGCCTTTCAATTTCTTCTTTGACTTTTTCTTCTATCTCCTTTGACATCCTTCGTGGTGCCTGCTTGACAGGTTTATATACTTCCTTGATGGGCATTCTATGTTCCACCAAGGCTGGGTCTAATCCTGGCATCTCGGTGTAATGCCAAGCAAAACAATCTTTGAATTCTTGCAAAAGAGAGATAATCTTGGCCCGATCCTCAATCCTTAATAAACCGCTGATTTGAATTGGTCTCGGATCCTCTTCTGTGCCTAGATCAATAACTTCCAATGGATCCTGGACTTCTGGAGGTGGCTTATCAGGTTCTGCACACAAAAATTCAACTAACTCCGGGTTCTCGGGCAGACCGTCTGGCTCGTCTATATCGTAGACGCATTCGGCCATTTGAATGGCCTTATCTAACTCCTCTGTGCAAGATTCTTCCTCATTTTCCTGCTGGCTGGTAGAAACTTTCCCCTGCCACTCCTGCTCTTCTTTATCCAAGAGCTTTTCTTCCTGTCTTCTTCCCTTTCCATACACCAACAGTCTTTTAATCAGGGATCTGACTGCCATGACCTGATCTTTCTTCTTTTGTTCGATCATTGATGGTATAGAGAGTTTGGTATAAGACAGGGTCTCTCCCACTCCTCCTTGGTAAGGAGCATCCCTTGTTCTAGAAGCTTTCGGGCCGTCACCTTGGTAGGGCGGCCGTTCTCATCAGCTCCTAAACATTTCAAAATTCCCACGTTGGGATTATAGAAATTTGCTTCTGCAACATTAGCTGAGGGGAGGAACGGCCGTGATTCGGCCTCTACCAACTCCCAAAAGCTTGATCCTTCAGTACTTGCCTCGTGGTATACAGCCACTTGTTGATGAAGAGTAGAAGGTATGGCTAAACTTTGATGAATCCAATCTCTTCCAAGTAGGGCCCCGTAAGTGGAAGTGCAGTCTACTACAAAGAATGCCAACATTATTCTCTTGGACCCCAGATCTACCTCCAAAGGTAATATCCCATGAGTCCTGGTGATGGCACCTGAAAAGCTCGAGACTGTAAGGTTTGTGGGAATAAGATCTTCAGTGCTTCTCCCCATCCTCTTCATCTGCTTGGCTGGCAATATGTTAACAGCCGCTCCTCCATCAATCAAAACTCTTTTGAAAGGTACACCTTCCAGATGAGCTGAAACGTATATAGGCTTCAGGTGGTTGGCCAACGAAATACTTGGGCGGCTGAACACCATTTTATCTGTGTAAATCTGTAGGGGACCACCTTTAGGTACTTTTGAGGATTCAACCTTGCCTGAGTCTTCCTCTGTAACTACCTCCACATTGACGTGAGCCATAATCGGCTCAGTTGTTAAATAATCACCTTCCATGGTAGCGGGCTGGTCAGGCCTGGCGCCAAACATGGCGGATAATACATACGTCATGTTGATGTGGAAGTTGCTAGGTTCGAGCAAGTCCTCCTTCTTGCTCCCAATGTGATCCATGAACTCGTCTAACCAGGCCATTGCATCGGCTGGTAGTAAGGGCTCTGGTATCCCTTCCTGTTGTGGTTGATTCATGTCTTCGTACAGCGCTTGCTTTGGAACTTCACCAAACAGATCCAAAGGCAGAAAGGTTGGTCTCCTCTCAGATGCAACAGTTTCCTCATGGGTGGGTCCTGGCCTCCAACCAGGTGTTGGCATTATAGTCAGATCTTCCTGAGCCCTTCTTAAGATCCTATACTTGCCAGGATGTTGGCTTTGTGGCACATGATTCCCCATACCCTCCGTCTTGCCGTTGGACCTTTCTACTTCCTTCTTACTTCGCCAACGAAGCTGACTACTACTTCCAGATGTTGCCCTCTCTGGCTTTTGATTTTTTGAGGCTTCAGAGGTGATGGGGGTCATCAGGGAATTCATGTAGGCTTTGTGCTGCCTTTGAACCCTTCTGACCATGGATGCTCCCATTGGTCTGGTGGGCTGCCCATCTTTTCCAACTACATACCATTTCCGCCCACGATATGCAGGAGTTGCTTTCTTAACAGGATTAGCTATCCCATCAGTTCTTCTGACTTCCTTCCCCTTTTGGTCATTTTGAAGCTGCTTTGTACTTCTTTGGAGTTTGGCTTCCATGTCCTCTGCCTTGTCAGAAACTTCATAGTTTCGAAACTCGTCAGAAACTTCATAGTTTCGAAATACTTCTGACAACGCCTTGGGTTGGGAATCACCTCCTAAACGTTGAAAAACGCTTCGGGAAGTATTTTTTCTTGTTGCCTGCTCAAGCCTTTCGCGGGCTTCTCTTTTAATTAACTCGTGATCAATAAGGACTCCAGCTGGGGGAATCTCGAGTTCACATTCACACTGGCATTTACTGCACATAACCAGCCCTTTGATTATGGCAGCCTTTGGGTACTCGGATGGTTTGCCTATCCCTTCCGTAGGTCGTTTGGCTAGTTTCCCTTCTTCTTCTTCCCTTATAATTTTCCCTTTTCCTTTCTCTGCCCAGGTCATGTTGAGCATGTTTACCGGGGCTTCAGAAAAGGGCAACACAGGGTTGACTATGAATACCTCATCTGGTTGGGTAGTCCTGTGTCTTTCTCCTTTGGGAGGAGCCAAATCTGTCTCATTTCTAGAGCCTAGGGAGGCTTCATTCAGTCTCTGTAGCATTTGAAACAATGTGTTATGTAAATCTTCTGGCATGTTTATCTTTATCTTCAGATCAGTCAGGTCCCACCGGGCGTGCCAAAACTATGTTCGTCGCAGGAATCTCCTGGCGGACGAGCACACAGCTCCCCTGGGAGAATGGCGTCGGTTGAGGGTATCTGTCGTACTTCTGCTTTCTTCTCGGGCTCGCTCGGGCAAGCCTTTGTCGGGCAGATCTTGGTCGGGCAAGACACACTTCGGGCAAGGCTCGTCGGGCAGTTCTGAAAGAGAAGGGCAGAGTTAATTTGAAAGGGTGCCTTTGTGGGGCCTTAGGTGTAGGCCTTAAGGCTCACAATCAAGATTAACTTTGTCGTGCTCAGGCGTGCCACTACCATCTTCAGTATGGCAGATGTTGAATGAGTGTTTTAAGCTTTGATTGAATATGTATACGCCCGAGAAACCAAGTTAGATATAACAGGTGCCTTTGTGAGGCCTTAGGTATAGGCCTTGAGGCTTCCTGTCAAACTAAACCAGTGCTTGGATGTATCATATTTGGTCTTTTATGGTTGCCAGAGTCTTATCACTATTATACCTTTGATTATCTGAATCCAAGAGGTAGGACGAACCCAAATGAGTGCCTTGGTGGGGCCTTAGGTGTAGGCCTTGAGGCTTCCCATCAGAGTTAATCCTTATACTCGGACCAACTAGACCGCAACATGAAATGAAACTAAATAGATGCCTTCGCGGGGCCTTAGGTGTAGGCCTTGAGGCTTTCTATCAGAATTCACTCCCTGCTTAAGCCTTTTCTACGAATCAAGATATAATAGCAACAAAACGGAGAAATAGATTGATTACTTGCGCCCCAAGTAACTTCGGACTTCTCGCTTGTCAAAGATTGTCGTGGATGGGTTGAGTCCACATAGAGTTCTTTTTTATGCCTTGAGGCCAAGGACTTTTAAACTGATCTTTAAATTACATGCCCGCGGGCTTAAGACTTAGATCTGATTTGAACTCTGACGCGATTCAGATCGGATTCAAGTGCTGAAGACTTATTTTCATTATGACTTTGCTAGAAATAACTTGTATATAACTGGGAATATATAACATGTTATTGTGCTTTTAAAAGAAAGAAAAGACAAAGACAGAGCAAAGCTAGTCGGGTAAGTTTGAACCTTATCGGCCAAGGCTGAACTTCTTACAAAATCTATCTTTGTGGCTCTGTCAGAGGTCTGAAAGCTTTTAGAGGGGTTGACGGGGGAGAAGAGGATACAAAATGAATCGATACCACCATGAACAAGGTAGCAGAGCTATTACAGGGGTTTGGGAAGGTTTATCCCGAATAGGATGAAGGCTTGTGCTGACTACAGCTTCGTTGAAGGCAAATCTGGCTTGAGCAGAGTTTTGGCTTTTGTTTGTTTGTTTGAGTGTCCTTAATTCTGTCTTCTCTTCCTTCTTTTATAGACGACTTCAGCTTGGGTTCCTGTAGCAATAGCGGTTGCCCGAATGCGGTTTGGTGATGACTCACTAGCTTTTTTACATGAATGCCACCAATAAAGTACTTTATTGGGCTGTGTAGTGACTAAATAACCTACCCCCTGTGGTCTTTGAGCAGGTAAGCAGGTGGCCTTTGTAACTTGTGCCCAGCCGAAAGCCTCTTTCCTGCTTCCTAAGTTTTCCTCTGGGCCTTGGGTTTGGGCCGACTTTCTCTCTTGGCCCAAAGTTCAGATTTTATCCCAAACAACTTGCATACTAAATTTCTACATCTTCAGCCGTAGGCTAAAGATATAACCAAGCACTATTCTTTAGAAAAATAATCTTTGGGGTGCAATCATAGCCCCGACTAGAGACGACTCGACCTTTACTTTTGATCTCTTGTTTTTGCTGGACCTAAGTCCTTTGTCTTTTCGTACAAAAGATGCATTTTATTTATCAAACAAATCTTAGAAATTGGGTACATCAACTCCTCCACGACTAACGCCATGAGCCATGTTGGAAGCCCCGCACCCACTCACCCAGCCACCTCTTCTTCTTAGCATATACATCACCATCTGTGAGCATGCTGACAACAGATGCTCCTCTACAAAAGACAACATCATATATACATGCTCCTCTAACCCAAGCCTTACTTCATCTGTTTGTCTACGTGAAAAGTGCTGTTTTCTTTTCACTATAGTCAAAGTTCTATAGGAAAAATTTCAGTCATCATATTCAAACCTAACTTTGAGTGGAAGTGAAGGAAGCCATCCATGGCTTAGAGAATCATTCATACAACACCGCATATAACTTATTGTATACACATCTCTCATCGCGTGTGTATACAAAAAGATATATCTCGATTACACAACATAATATAGGACCTGGATTGTCTGCCCTTCCCATCTCATACCCTTCCCATCCTCTCCTATTTTTGTGGTCACGGTTAAGCCACGTTAACATTTTATATTGATTTTTTATAGAAATAATAAGACAAAAAGTAATGAGAATATAAAATATTGACGTGGCTTAATCGTGACCACATAAATAGGAAGGGATGAGAAGAGTATGGAATGAGAGAGGGACGACAATCCAGATCCCATAATATATGCTCAATAACTTGATGCAAGCTCCATCACATTCAAATTTCAATCATAGCCACATAATTATATATTGGAAAGCGGTGGCGATTAGCACAGGGACTGTCTTTTAATTTAATTGTGACTTATTTTTCCCCAAAAGCTGCAACTATATATAGCAAACGAGCGAACCACTGGACATCTTTTTTGTGGTAAAATTTGAGTGGGAAAAACTAGTAATTATTGCAGAGTCAGGGACATCCCGAAATCACAAGCAAAATGGTACTTGTCTAGATGATTTCTTGCACACATGGACATTGTCACGTCCCGATCCCAATACGCTTAGAATCGATACGTGATATCATCAAAACTTGTATCTTAAACTTATTCAGCCTCCAAAATATGGCAAATTATAACTTCATAATCAAATTTTGTAGTGTTTATTCGTATATCTTATGGTTGCATCTAACTTCTTTAATAGACTCTGCCTACGTACCCTCAATAGAAATCAAACTATTCGTAGTTCGTCGTTCACTAATTTAGACATTTATTCCAATGCGTTCTAATAGGAATACATAGCATTATGTAATCAATTATTAGAACTTGACATGCATGACATTACCAAGTTCAGGGCTACAAAACAAATCAACATGCCGTTCAAGATTCTCATTGCATCCATCATATAAATACCGTGTTTTCAGCATGATACTTCCATCCACAACATGTAACATATCAAATAACCAACGAAGCACATATTATTTTCAAGCCACATTGATCAACTAAAATAATCAGAATAATAACAACCATAACCAAGGTCATTCCACAATTCCGTCAATCAATCAATTCATGAATCAAAGATACATGATCTGAGCATTTAATTATGTTAATCAATGAATGCAATAACATATAATTTCACGAATTTAACCAAGGAACTCTATATAATTTCCTACTTGGATTATGAGCAATAACATGGTGAATCTATTTCATATTCACAAGGTCTATTGTGGGTAATTCTCATTCACTTGAATCTAGGATTCTAGACTAACCTTATGGGAATGAGCGAGAGCAAGGATTCCGAACCACTCAACGGAATCCAACGACACCGGGTTTCAGAACACTGAACGGAACCAAAATATCAAGCGGTTTCTCATAATCTACCCAGACTTGTCATATGTAAAATCAGTGCCTACATCATGGAAATGGTGCACCGGCCAAACGAAACTCGGATAAATTGCAGAGCTCGGGTAAGTGACAATAATACAAGTATGTGATAATTAATAAAAATAAAGACCATCAATCACATGTTATAAACCTCAAATATAAGTTCGTAAATATGAAAACATAGTCAACTCTCTAACAACTCTGAATGAGTCACCCAGACATCCAACAAGTTTTCCTATTCAAATCACCAAGATTCTCAAAAACCATTGTTCATATGTACATTAAAAATTAAGCCTAGAGGGACGCAGTTCAGCTGAAGCCTACATAAGTAACCAAACACGAAGTGGCCCCCAAAGCGGATTAACCAAGCAGAGCCACCCTTGAGAAAGTAACCAAGTAGGCAGTGACCCCCCAACACGGATTAACCAAGCAGAGTCACTCCTACAGCTGTTAGGAAGTGATCACCCAACGCGGATTAACCAAGCATGATCACTCCTAAGCATACATGGCCATAAGGATCGCTCAATGCGGATTAACCAAGCACGATCCATATATAGTATGGTCCCCAAACGCGGATTAACCAAGCAAGGTCAAGATAACCAAGTGGGTAGTGACCCCCTCAACACCGTTTAACCAAGCAAAGTCATACTTATAAAACTATTAGGCAGTGATCACCCAACGCGGATTAACCAAGCATGATCACCCCTAAATATAAATGGCCATATGGATCGCCCAACGCGAATTAACCAAGCACGATCCAAAAATAGTATGGTCCCCCAACGCGGATTAACCAAGCAGGACCATTCATGCACCACTACTACATGGTGCAGTTAGATCAACACACAAACCACTTACCCTTATCTCATCCGCTATGATTTACATCGTAATCACTTGCACTATCAACTTCTCATGACCACTAACTATCTTATTATACAAACATAAGATTTTGGGTTCACATCGTCATAAAAAACAAGCATGATCACCCCTAAATATAATACTTCTCATAAGATTCTGGGTTCACATCATCATAAAAAACAATCATACTAATCATACATATCTAACCACATTTCATAAACGTTTCCAAGTTACAGTCGAATTACAATTAATAAACATTGATCGATGCTAAAAATAAAAATAACAATTCAATAGAAATCACATTTAATAAACAAGTATAACTCAATATGGTGCCACTAATACATATATCGAGACACGTCAACTGGGAACGACACGTCATCGTGATGAGCCAACTAAGCTCCATCAAGCCTCATCAACAAACTAGAGATAAACGACACTCTTGAGTAGAGCACGTTGACTAGGACGTCAATCGTTGATAGGGTAGGTCCATTAAGGTCAATAATCTAAGGTTATTCAATTTAGAAGATCCGCATATTAGATTTCCGATCTGTAAGTTCTCAAAGGTCCAACAACTGATAACTAGGGTGCTCACAAAATTGTACGACGATCCAACGATCGGATTGTCGTCAATCACACAAACAAGTGGTGGTCCAATTTGATCACCACACCAAACAATTGAATTTCGGGAAACCGAGCTAGACATAGGTTCATAGGGTCACTAGAAGGTATTTGGTACTTAGACAATACTCGTGGACAGTCCCACGCACCGCCACACGTGGTGGTAGCCAAGGTGAAGAGTTTAGAAAACCTGAATTTTCAACATTAACTAAATGAGCTCAAATTTATATGGTAGCTAGAGCTCAACAAGGGAAACACTTTTTACAACTAGGCCGATGAGAAATTCCAACCGGAAACCGTCCAAATTCACCGAAGAAACCCAGATTTCTAGGGTTCTAAACACCCAACTCTAAAATGAATACGAAAGTATGAACTAAGCATACCAACTTGAAGATTATGAAGAGTAGATGAAGTTTCATACCTCACTCGAAGGAAATGGTTGCCGAAATCATCAGAAAAATGATAAAACCGCTGGAAAAGTTGTGGCTTTGTGGCTGCAAACTGCAAAGATGGAAAAGAAAATGGGAAATCTAACACTACAGAGATGTAGGGTTCGTCAAGAACTTTCCATGGACATCAAGATCACCCAAAACAGAGCTCAGATGAAGGAGATACAAGCGGGTCAAGTTGATGGATTAACGAGTCCAATCCTCCCCCCCCCCCCCCCCCCCCCAAAAAAAAAAAGGGGTTAGAATCAGACCCCTCCCTCCCCCATCTCTTTCTTTCTTTCTTTTTTGAAACCTTCCCCCCTTTAATTTGATTGGTTCTTCTCCTTCTAGCTGATTGGTCCCCTTATTTTTGCTTAAATTTGATTAGGCTTCTTCTTTGTGAAAGTTTAATTGATTTAAAATCTATAATTTGGTAAAACAACTTCAAATGTCCGTAACTATACCATTATAATCCGGACTTGCAAACAGCTTTAGCCTATACGTTCGTGGTTTCAATATCTATTCGAAAATATAAATTGTGACCTCGAAAGGTCTACGGATTTTAAATAATTAATTTCCAAACTTCAAACTTAGTAACTGGTTTAATTAAAATCTAAATTCAAACAATTTAAAATAAATTCTTGAGAAATAATATAAAATCTCAATAATACAAATATGTAGATTATAACAGTGAAATCTATGAACGAGATTTCATAGACATAATAACTTGGTTAATTAGCAATTTAAGTTGTATGGTTTTGTACTACAAAAAGTTCATCATTAGAAGGAACAACATGATGAAAAATCAGCATATAGATAAAATTGGAATAATGTGTTTTTTGCTTCAACATAACCCCTCACAATCCGGAAATGCCTCCGATTACAGGCATCTCCCTCACCTTGTTGAAACTATCTTCCTAGCACGGTTGTAAGAAAGAAAATTCATGGCCATCAATAGGCCAGCATCTTTTTGTGAGGCAGATCAATAAAACCCTTGAGCCCTTCCTAGCTGTGGATGCAAATTTTCTCCTCTTCGATCTTGGACGATTTTGCACCTACAAAACAACTAGCACCTTAGGTTAAGGCCAAAAGCCTCACGCGCCCACGATGAATGGGGGGGGGGGCTTTGGCCGAAGAACCTCCGATGCCAAAGTTAGAATTTTTAGAGAGATATAGTGTTTAGAGTATTTGAGATTTTTACAAGAGGTTTGGAATGAATTTTTGGTGAGAATATGTGTCTATTTATAGAGTTAGGGTTTACTCTATTTTGAATAATAGTAACCGGCCATAGGGTTTTTGTGGGGGTTAATTTCATGTTTAATTTGCCAATTTATTGGCTAATTAAATATAAAAAGAATAAATGGGTGGTTATAAAAATGATTGACTATTTTAATAAGGAAAATGGGAAAGATGAGGATGTGAATAGTGGGGGCCGGTTTTGGGCTATTAATTGGGTGATTTTATTGACTATTAAGGATGATTTTAGGAGACATGGTAGGTATATATTATTTAGCTAATTGATTAGCTAAATAATGAAATAGAAAATACTAGGTTTTGGGAAATACCTTATAGAAAGGATTTGATAAAAGAGGTTTTTAATTGTTACCTTTTTTGGGCACTTTTGACTTGATTGAAAGATGATTGCCCACTGCTCGCGCGTAGGAATCCTAGTATGCTTCGAGGGTATTTTTGTCCTCTTTTGTCTAAGAGTCCACGTGTCGCCTAGCGAATATTTTTGGCTCCACACTAGCAATTTTGAGCTCAGGCCCTTCAGTGAGTGGATCATCAATCATGCTAATAAACCCAAACCCTGTTGATGTATTGGAGACTGTTGCACCACTGAAACTGAACTGGGACTTGTACCGCCAACAATGTCGTGCCAATACAACCAAAAGTGGCTAAGTTTTTCTTCTTTTTTTCAGCCCCAAAAGCTTTTCTTTCTTGTTCTCATTTCTAGAAGGGTATGGTTTATATCCCCTTCTTTTTGGTGTATTGCTTTTGTTATCTCTGTTCTACGAGAGGTAATGTTTTTGTCCCCCCTTAACTAGGTGTAACTTCTTTTTTCGTTATCAATAAAATTTCTCTCATACTGTCGATGTTTTAAAAAAAAAAAAAAATAATAAATAAATAACCTTTTCACAACACCCGGGTTTTTTCCTTGGACCAACACGATGAAAAATGATGAAAAAAGGCGACAGAACTATGACTTGGCTAGCCAAGAGCTGAGGTAATTTGATCATGGTCGCCCCACTTTGGTCACAAACTTATCACTACTTTGTTCAGAAAATATTGCAGTAGGTTGTGTCCATATGTATTTATCGTGATTCAGAGCTTGACATGATAATTGACCAAAATTGGGATTTCATCATCGTTTTGGCCAACACATCAGGACTAAACAGAAGAGTTTCGTTAAGAAAAAGAACCCTATACAGGGATGGCCTTTTAATTTAACTGTTTTTGTTGTGAAAAGAAAAAAAAAATTATGGGGAATTTTTTTTTTTTTTTGAAGTGGGATTTCAACTAAACATTGATCGCGAAAGTCTTGAGAAAAGTAATTCTCTTTTATTTCTAATTTACTTTCAATTCAGAGGGTTACACTTCGAAACTCACCTATGGAGATTATAATCACATACGACCTTTTGTGACTTTCCCCCTTAAAGCTGCAAAACCGCAGAATCAAAATGAGTGAACCAATTGCAAGCTTTTGTGGTAAATATGAGAGGAAAAAACTACTAAAATGGCACGTTTTGTACTGATATCTTGCACAATTCGAATCACAAATACCATACTAATAATTATACCTTCAAAACGTGTGTCATGTAATTCCATTTTTCCCTTTAATTGTAGCCCTCTGGCCTCTGCTACCCGTCAGTGCAAAAATTAGCAGTTTCTCATCAGCCCACTTGCAGTCTTCGGTTCTGGGAGCTAAACCCTGCTCAAAGATACAACCATGTTGTGTAAGCTGATCCATATGAGGCAGCCAAAGCCCACTTCAATCCCTTCGAATTATAATTATTAAAGCACCCATTTTGCTAAATAATTTTAAGACCGTGTTAAATTTTAAGGATCATTTTATAATTATTTCGATTTTGTTGTCAGTTTTCTGTTATCAAATAATTTAATAGTGGAATATATAGTTTGATTTTATAAGACATAATGAGAATATTTTTAATATATTAGTAATGGCGACAAATCAAATCAAAGCATATGTGTATTCATATTGGATGGCAAAGTTCGATGAATTATTGAAAACGTGATTTTCATTTAATTATAAATTGCATGCATGTGATCTTTGAGGTTGGCCCAACGTCATTGGTGATGCAAATGCATGTAGTAACGGCCCTACCAGGTTAGCTTAGGCAAAACCCCTTCGAATCCAAGTCACCATGGCGTACATAGATACATATGGGGATTTCCCTACACCAACAAATCCTTATGCACGAACAATATGGACATAATATTATAGTTTTAACTCTTTGTGAGATTCACACGCATAAAAATAACGAAGAAGACATCCGCATACGGGAAATTTTTCAGTGGGTTGTTACAAACTTTGTTTTGTCTCATGTGGGTTGTTACAAACTTTGTAATTATTGTAGCTAGAGTACACGAGAAATTTTTCAATATCCGGAAACACAGACTAATACTTTAATTGGTTGAACCTTTTCTTTTTCAAGCATGCTACGCAAGAAATAAGTTGAGAATTTTAAATGATGATATGAAGAAAGGAAAAAAGAAAAGCATATTTGAAGGATTGTTCTTTTTATAAGAACTTGATCCACTCCCGGACCTTAGTGTCCAGAGCCTAGAGATAAAAAAATTTAGACCGCACAAATTGAATCCGACCGATTCTCATTAACTCATCCCGTTGGCCCACCTCACACAAACGACTCTAATTTTTTTTTTGTTTACACAAATCAAAGGAGCCTCCGGACACTAAAGTTCAGAATGGATCCAATTCTCTTTTTATATTTGTTTATTTAACATGGTTCTCATGTTTGTCCCTTTCAATCCTACACTTTTAGAAAGCCCAAGTGTGTAATTAGCTTCTTACTAGAAGTTACATACGTAAGGAATTTATATAAATAGATATAAATTAGATGTCCTAAGCTACACCCTTAATTGTATATATGTCTTTTTCATTAGCCATTTGCCATCAATTTTGTTAGAGAAGCAGTTGATGCTGATCACATGACTCAAACAGCAGATAGCGAATGAGCCGGCTATCATGTGTTTCATCATCCAATATAAACAAGGTCATGGTAAAGTCTTAGTAATTTATCTCGCCTAATGCTGCACGGTATCTTGAATATGTTAAGTTTTAATAATTTTTATTAGTATTAAAAAATTTATTTTATCTAATAATATAATATTGTCTTTCCTAAAAAAATTAATTAATAGGGCAAAATGGTCAGCTACGTGTGTCATCAGAAAACATGACTCCCAAGAATCTCAATATAGCCACCATTGAAACTTATATCGGGTTTGGACCGTACAGCTACAATCTTTATATCTATCATTCATTTTAGATTAAGAGAAATGCCACTGCCTCAAAATTGGACCATTTATAACTCTCTGTCATCTCATATTTTTATCACAATATTTTATAATATGAATTGACGTTAAACTGTGAGGTGAGATAGAGTCTATAAAGATTCTCCTTAGCATTCATCGTTAGATAAAATAAAACAATAATTAGGAACTTTCCTTCTTCTTCACAAAAAAGGAACTTTCCTCCTTCCCTGGTATATCTAAAATACGGACATTTAGTTACTAAATCACTTGAATTATAACGTATGTATTTTTTACATAAAGTGTTTCATGATACACACGAAAATTGACCTTTTTCACAATCAAAATCAACGACCCCGTAAAACATCTTCTTGAAAAAAATGGTTTAGAGGCGTTGGGGATTATCTTTGACGAGACACAATAAGTCCAACATCCTCATCTACCAACTTCATATAAGGATGAGAAAGAGAAAATATGTTTATCCGGGACAAAATAGAAGGACATGAACAATTGTCATAATTAATTCTACGGTAGTGGCACGGCGCACGCAAGGTGGATAAAATTTTAGTAAGGGCAAATGGAGAGATCCCCTATTTATATATGTTGAGAAATGACACATGCGATGACACATCTTTTTAATTCTTCTTCGCGGTAAAATATATTGGAAGATTAAGTGACATATACATATATTAATTTGTCAATGACACACTCATTGTTTTTATTTTTAATAGTCGGTTTACTAATCGAGATTGAGACTTAAACTTTGCTTAATGTAAGTGGTGAACTGTCTAGTGGTTATGATATTTTTTTCCAACTTATTGTACTTCGAGTTTAAACTCTTCTTCATCTTTTTCAAGTAAATAAGTATAAAATAACGCTTATAATAAAAAAGCAAAATAAAAAGTTCGCTAGTTTTCTTTTCCCCTTCTATATGCACACATATACATACCAAAATAGTCAATAGATCATGAAGAAATTTCTTAGTTTCGTGCAAGAAGAAGAAAATGAGCAAAACATGGGAATCCAAAATGCTAAGAAACATAAACCAGAATGATCTATTCTTTGATTTTGTCACTCTCAATTGTAATGACTAAAATGCCCGTGATATAATGTATTATATACATTTATGTTGTAGAAAATGAATTCATATGTTAAAGAAGACTTTCATCGCAGGCTTCTTTCACCTGATCAGTCTTTTCATTGACTAGTTTTTTTCCCTCATCAGAAGGATCCCTAATCATTAACAAGCTAAACGAGCATAAAAAAAATTAGTGACTAATAGAACAGTTTTTTACAAATTAAAAATGGGGTAAATTTGTCATTTCAAATGTGGATTAAGTGAAAAACTCATAGTTGTGCCCCTATCATTCCAGTAAGGCAACTCAATGTTGTGCTCCTATCATTCTAGAAAAGCTTGATTATGGTCAATTGTCAACTAATGTGGTTGTCAACTCAAAGTTGTGCTCATATCATTCTAGAAAACCTTGCACTTCAAGCCATCAAACAAACATTTCAAATAAAAATTCATAACCTCCTTGGCTTGGAAGCCTCTGGACTCCTTAGAATTTCAACCCCGTTCCCCTCCCCCAAAACTTTAAAATCCCTTTCATTTGCCACCCTTATCCATCACTCCTTCCCCTTCTTCCTTTAGGCTTAAACAACACCACCAACAACATAAACAACCTCTCTCTCTCTCTCTCTCTCTCAACACAAACCAAGCAGTTGGAAATGGGCACTTTAGTTGGGCATGTAGCACCGGGCTTTGGGTTTCTTCTCATTGGATTATGGCACCTCTTTAATCACATCAAACTCCATCTTAACCAACCAAACACCTACACAGCTCCATCCTGGTTTCCCACCTCCAAATTCAAGTATTTGGAGCTCTTCTTAATCATGGGAGGCTCATCTGCATCCATTGCCATGGAACTCTTCATAGGTCCACAGAAACACCGACCGCTCGATGACGATGGAACGATCCCCTCCAACCATCTCCACAACTTCGAGCACTCTTCAATCTCCATGACTTTCTTGGTCTATGCAGCTTTTGCCATCGTTCTTGACAAAATTTCCCCAAAAGCACAACATGGTTTGACCCAACTCCTTGGAGCCATAGCGTTTGGGCAGCAGCTTCTTCTCTTTCACCTTCACTCTGCTGATCACATGGGACCTGAAGGTCAATACCACATGCTTCTACAGCTTGTGGTTCTTGTTTCTTTGACCACAACCCTTATGGGAATTGGTTTGCCTGAGAGTTTTTTGGTCAGCTTTGTGAGGTCACTAAGCATATTTTTCCAAGGTGTTTGGCTTATGGTCATGGGGTTCATGCTTTGGACACCTGATTTGATGCCAAAAGGTTGTTCCATGAACTCAGAGGAGGGTCACAAAGTGGTTAGGTGCCATGGAGATGAGGCACTTCACAGAGCCAAATCCTTAGTGAACCTTCAATTTAGTTGGTTCTTGTTGGGAGTTGCCATTTTTGGGGTGTCCTTCTATTTGGTTTTGGTTAAGGTTTATGGCGAAAAGTTTGAGTATTTTTCATTGACCAGACTACGCGAAGAAGATGAAGAGGATCCGGATCATGATGTTGAATATCAAAAGAAAAGTAAGCTTGAAGACTCGAAGAGTTTTGTTAATCATATGGGAAAAACAGCTTTTGCGTCCATAGACATTGAAAGGTAGTAGGAAAAAGTGCAAGCTATAATGGAGATATGAGATTTGGTATGTGTGTACAAATTAATTAAGTTGTGGGATATATGCCATTTTATATTTTATTAAACCAACCATAATGTTGGCTTAATTTATTAAAAGAGGGATTTGTGGAATGTCAAAAGTATATATGCCGTTTTTACTTCTCACGTGCCTCTTTTTAATTTTATCATTTGATATTATTCATGAAGATAAAAATTTAAGAGTTTTTCTTGTACCTTGTTTTAATGATTTCTTTATGATATGTACTTGTATGGTAGATTAAAGACACCGTTTAAGGATCTCATTATTTTAAACTTAAGCATCACTAAACAAAAAACTTTAAAATATTCACAGGAAGACATTGTTTAAGTTCATAAAGGTCAGTTTAGGCTTAAAGACTTGTCACTAAATCATCATTACCATCCATGGTTATGTAACATCTCACATCGTCCAGGGGAGTGATCCTTAAATATATATTCTCATCCCTACCTAGCACGCGGTTTTTTGGGAGCTCACTGGCTTTGAGTTCCATAGGAACTCTGAAGTTAAGCGAGAAGGAGGTCAGAGCATTCCCAGGATGGGTGACCCACTGGGAAGTTACTCGTGAGTTCCCAAAAACTAAACTGTGAGGGAATGGTAAGCCCAAAGCGGACAATATCGTGCTACGGTGGTGGAACAGGGCCCGGGATGTGGTCCGCCCAGGGCCGGGATGTGACAAATGGTATCAAAGCCAATCCCTGGTCGGAAGTGTGCCGACGAGGACGTTGGGCCCCTAAGTGTGATGGATTGTAACATCCCACATCGCCCAGGGGAGTGATCCTTAAATGTATATTCTCATTCCTACCTAGCACGAGGCCTTTTGGGAGCTCACTGGCTTCGGGTTCCGTAGGAACTCTGAAGTTAAGCGAGAAGGAGGCCAGAGCACTCTCAGGATGGGTGACCCACTGGGAAGTTGCTCGTGAGTTCTCAAAAACAAAATCGTGAGGGAATGGTAAGCCCAAAGCGGACAATATCGTGCTATGGTGGTGGAACAGGGCCCGGGATGTGGTCTGCCCCGAGCCGGAATGTGACAGGTTCATTGCCTTGGATTCAAATATGTTATTTATCTAAACAACGTCTGCTCTGATATAATAAGTTAATAAATGAGAAAATTAGTGTAATACTAAATAGTCGTAATGAATAAATAAATGACAAGACAAGCCATTTAGTTATGGTCTGGTGGTATTCATCTTCACTTGTAAGTGAGAGGCCTGTTAGATTCAAAACCGAATATGAACCACATTATTATAACTGGCTCATTATGAGGCTTAGCCCACCCCTATTCTTTTAGTGTAGATAATATCCTTTGTTAAAAAAAAAATGATAAGACGATGGGTTGCGAAACTAATATTTATGGTTTTCAATATATAATGTTATTCTTACCATGGTAGGTATCATTTAATATGGACAACAACATTATTTAAATTAATCATAATTTTTTACTCAATTTAAATAATTTAAATAACCAATAATCATAAAAATAATTATAAAAACCCTAAAACCAATAAGTTTTATCCACACTTTGTGTTTTGAGTTTGACAAGCAAGTGCAAAGCTCCTCAACCGCATCAGGAGGACGATAAAATACATTTGACATTGTTGGCCACTGCTCATACATAACGCAATCATTAGTTCCGTCCGAAAGTCTAAAGAGTTGTGGTGGACCCCCATACAAAATACACTAGTAGGATCTAAATCCAATTACCAATAAAATCAAACAAACATAACTAATTAAAATTTTCTGGTGATCTTTGAAGTTGTCTAATGTTATGGTGCAAAATGAAAAGAAAATATTTTTTTATGATAGTTTTAGTAGAAATTCACAAAATTGTACAATTTTTATGAGAATTGCTATTGTTGAGCTTAATTTGCATGATCTTTTACGTACACACACAGTATAAATTACCATTTTTTATTTTTTAAGCTAGAACATTTAAAAATCAATAAAATCAAATTACTAGCTGACTCAAAGTAGATTTTTGGCGGCTAGAACATCTCTCAAATGTCTTGCTTGAAATTTAATCGCTTATAAACCCTGAGTTATATGATATTGTCTATGTGAAAATGCGATGGTCGAGAAAATGTGTGCCAAAAATGGCACGAGATAGTATTTGGTGTAGAGAAAATGTGAGTTACAACTCATAAATTTTGTGAATTTACCGTTAAGTTTTCACCACATCATTTGTGTTTGTTTTGATTTTTAAGCTGGAAAGGATAACAATCAATAAATAACGTTTGCAAGACTCATATCAGCTTTTCTAGGGCTAAAACATCTTCCAAATGTCTAACGTGAATTTTAGTAACTTGCAGTGCAACAAAACTGACAAGAAACCATTTTTAAGAAGACTTTTTAGAACTTTGCTAAACCAATTGATAACCATGAGTTACAACTCATGTTGTTTTATGTGAAACACAAAATACATATACATTGCACATTTGTTTTCACTAGGAAATAAAAAAGGATTGGGATCTTGGTTATGGCAGTTATTTACAACTTTGCAAACATTAAAAATCACGAGTTACTGAAAATATAAAATATGTATTTGTTGCATGGCTTTTGCACAGGGAAATAGAGAAAGGGTAAGAATCTTGGTTTTCTTTTTTAGAACTTCGGTGGTACGGAGAAAAGGATAAGAGGGACAAAATCCTTATCAGCATTAACACAAGAAATGAGGAGCCCCCTCCTGAAGAATGTAGATTAGCTAGTCTTAATCACAAGGACTGGGCTTCCAAACAAAAATGGTAAGAAATAAGTATGATAATTAATTATTAAATAAGGGTAATAGTAGGAGATTAAATTTATAGATAAAATTTGTAAACTAAATGATGTGTCACCAATATGAATGAACACGTTTATTAACACTTAAATAATAATTCAATTATCAACTTCCATGTCATTTAGTTTACAAAATTTTGTCTACAAATTTAGTCTTCGTAGCACTACTTAATAAGTAATACGGTAATGCTAAGGAAACTAAATTTATAGACTAAATTTTGAAAACTAAAGGACATTGAAGTTGATGATTGGTTTATTACTTAAGCGTTGATAAACATGTTCATTCCCATTGGAGACACATCATTTAGTTTGCAAATTTAGTCTCTAAATTTAGTCTCCCTAGCATTATCCTAAGTAATAATTCAATCATCCACTTCGATATCATTTGATTTATAAAATTTAGTTTACAAATTTGTTCTTCCTAGCATTATCCTTTCCCATATGGAAAAGGAAAGCTCAAAATATTACAACAAGAAATTAAGCCTTCGCAAATCAACTTGAATGCTAGAATCGGTTTTATATATTTATACGTACTGAAATTGGTTTCTCATTACAGGCACATCACGCAAGAAGACAATATATGGCTATTTCCAGGCTTGAGCTCCTTCCTGGATGATGCGTAAAGCTGTTTACCCTTAAACTTTTCTTTTCGTGAAGCAAAGAACGACAGTTTTTATGATTATTGTGCACATAAAGTACGTACTTATTTTTCTTACTACTTTTATTTAGACTTAAATTTTGCTTAATGCAAGGTGTGGATTGTCTGTAGTTATGGTATTCTTCTTCTTTAACTTACTATGTTTCAAGTTTAAATCCTCTCTCGTTCTTTTAGTGTCGATGAGTATAAAATATCGCTTGTAATAAAAAATGCTTAAGTATGTGGATAATCTGCTAGGGGTTTTTCCCCCCTTCTCTACCTCAAGTTTTCTGTAGGCTGTAGAGTATATATGTACATATACATACCAAAATAGTCAATAGGTCACGAAGAAATTTCGTAGTTTCGTGCAAGAAGAAGAAAACGACCAAAACATGTGAACCCAAAATGCTACGGAAGTTCTCAATGATCTGTCCCTCGCTTTTGGCCAAAGTGCCAAACGGACATTAACATAGATAACTTGTCTCTCTCACTTGTAATGACTACAATGCCCTTGATATAATGTATTATATACAGTTATGTTCTACTTTATAAGAGAGAATGAAAGACGACTTTCATCGCAGGCTTCTTTCACCTTAGCACTCTTTTCATTGACTGTTTTTTTCCTCATCAGGTGGATCGTCTCTTATTGACAAGCTAAAAGAGCATAAAAAGGTTGAGACTAATAAACCAGTTTTTTTTACAAATTAAAACAGGGGTGCTTTTGTCATTTTAGATGTGGATTAAGTGGAAAACCCAAAGCTTTAAATTCCCTTTTTTTTTTTCTTTCCGAAAGATAGAAATTTTATTAGGCTTAATACGAATTGTTACATGCACATCTTATGCAAGAATATTAAAAAGAAACTCTGGTCCTAACTCATCTCAGCCAAATCTTCCGCCATGCTTAACTACATATGCCGCTATCGAGTGTGTTTGTACCATACTTGACCAATCCCGAAACTACCGAGCACCGGCCAACGCTATACTGTCAAGGACCCAGAAGAGTTCCCCTCCGACCAGGAGGCCAATCACTACTCGACATGTGTCAAGATTAGAAGCCAATCAGAGCGCAGCACGTGTCGACATCAAGAACCAATCATAACATGACACATGTCAATGTGACAAAGCTACAAGTTTTTCTATAAATAGGGGTCATTCCCCCACAATATGGCCTAATGCCATTTTGTGTTAAATCATTCACAAGAACTCACTAAATTGAGAGCTTGATCCTTTGTACTTGTGTAAGCCCTTCACTACTAATAAGAACTCCTCTACTCCGTGGACGTAGCCAATCTGGGTGAACCACGTACATCCTGTGTTTGCTTCTCTGTCTCTATTCATTTACGTACTTATCCTCACTAGTGACCGAAGCAACCAAGCGAAGGTCACAAAACCTGACACTTTCTATTGTACCAAAGTCCTCACAGATTTTGTGCATCAACATTTGGCGCCGTCTGTGGGAAACGACACTTATTCCTACTCTCTTCAGCTGTGTCAAGCTGGTTTCTATCATTCGTACACTTTCTTTTGATCAGGCATCCCTCTCCAGCATGGGAAGCGAAGGAAGCCACAGCACACAGAATGACACCCCCTTGCACATAGTGCGAAACAACGAAAGAAGGAAGGAAAACGAGTTCTTCTTCAAGCTAAAGTCGATGAGTTGGAAGCTCAGAACAACAAGATAGCAATGAGGAATGAGGTCCTCCAGGAGCAATATGAGAAGCTCTTCGAGACACTCCACGAAGCTAGGCAAGCTCAGACACGCGAGCTTGTTGCCCCCGTGGAAGTCAACCATCAACTGGGTGCCCTCCAACATGGAGGGTCACATGCATTCGACATAGATATCCCTGATAGGGAACAGATTACCCCTCGACTTGATAATCAACATAAGGTTTCTCTTAACCCAGTTGCTTCGACCCGAACCATGAGAAGTGGAGGGAGACACCTCTTTGCTGAAGGGGCAGAAGGATCGAAAGCCGTCTTTCGCGATTGTCGGGATTTCCTGAAGCAACGTCGAGAGAATTCCATCCATATAAGCTCAAAGATTAATGACCCAAGGATTTCTGAGCGACTCGGTCCCCTGCCACGGCCCAAGCCGGCCACCAATTTGGGGAAGGGGCAACAAGTCCCAGAGAGACATGAGGGTACAGGGGACTCAGAGGTGTTCCGACAGACATACCCTGGAAGCCAGTACAGCGAGTCCAGGGAAAAATCACATGCCCTTGATCAAACCTTCCTAATTCCAAGAGGAGATGGAGATTTACGAAAGAAAGCTCCAGTGACACATAACTCCGCTCAGGACCCCCTTGTCCTACAACTTCTTGAGGAAGTAAACAAGTTGAAGGCTGAACGTCAGGCTGAAATACCTGACTGGAACCAACCCAGGCCTGGCCCTCTTACAAGGAGGATCCTCAACACCCCCCTTCAAGCAAAGACAAAGCAAAAGCTTGGCTTGCAACTTTATACTGGAAAAGAGGACCCGATTGAGCACCTTAACCTCTTTGAATCCACCATGGCATACCGGATGCACACCGACGAAGAGCGATGTCTTCTCTTCCCCTCCACCCTCTCTAGTGGAGCTCTAAATTGGTATTGTCATCTTACACCTGAGACGATAGACTCATTTGAGGAATTGAGGAAACTATTTGTTTCCCAACACATTTTCCAAACCGATCGCTTGCACTCTGCAGATGACTTGTACACTATCCGCCAGAAGCCAGACGAGTCATTACGTATGTATGTTGGCCGCTTCAGCCATGAATACTCCCGGTGTGCCGAGGCAGACGACAAGACTGCCCTCAAAGCCTTCACGGCAGGCCTACGTGATTGTTTCTTTAAATACATGATCAATGCCAATACTTGGAAGACTTACTCTGAGGTGATGGCGCAGGCTTATAACCATGCCTCCGCCGAGGCAAAGACATATCAGGAGAAACCCCCTACAACCATCCTTTATCAACAAGTGGGAGGTGGAAGCCAGACTCACCTAAATGAGAAGACCTCGACTTTCCAAACAGCAGTGGCACCTCCCCATGCCTTGCATAATGCTTCACCGAATCAACAGACATATCAATTTCAAGGCAAGAGGAAGGATTTCCATCCTCACCACTCTCCTTTCAGTAAAAAGAGTAAGGGACACTATCCCGATAACCAAGGGTATCGCCACAATAGCGCTCGCCCCCAGGCAGTCAATGCAGTGGGTCAAACCCGCGTCAAGGGTATCGCCACAATAGCGAGGTTTTAGCCTGCCATACTTAAGGTGTCTTACGCCTGCCGAGGCAGAAATCGTCCTTCGGGAAATACATGAGGGAGTCTGTGGAGATCATGCTGGATCTCGGTCCCTAGCACACAAGACTTTTCGCCAAGGATATTACTGGCCAACACTCCACCAGGATGCCATCAAAGTATCCCGCTCATGTGACAAATGTCAACGATATGCAACTATTCCTCATTCCCCTCCAGAGCCTCTTACTCCTATGATCAGCCCTTGGCCCTTCGCCCAGTGGGGACTTGATTTGATCGGCCTAATGCCGGCAGGGAAGGGCAAAGTCTGTTACGCAGTCGTTGCAGTGGACTACTTCACAAAGTGGGCCGAAGTAGAACCCTTGGCAACCATTACTGAGGCAAAGATAGAAGACTTCGTGTGGAAGAACATCCTTTGTAGATTCGGCATTCCCAATGCGATAGTCACTGACAATGGGCGACAGTTTGACAACAAGAAGTTCAGGTTGTTCTGCTCTAAGTTCAACATCAACTTATGCTTTGCCTCTCCAGCTCATCCCCAGTCTAATGGACAAGTTGAGGCCATCAACAAAATAATCAAGCGCACTTTGAAAACCAGCTTGGACAAAGCTAAAGGCTGTTGGCCAGAATTTGTACCCCAAGTTCTTTGGTCATATCGCACTTCATATCGGACTTCAACAGGAGAAACTCCATTCTCACTTGCCTTTGGCATAGAGGCGGTTGTCCCTGTTGAGCTCGAGCAAGCAACATTCCGAGTCCAGAACTACATTCAAAGTGAAAATGACAAACAACTCACCCTCAACTTGGATTTAGTCGAGAAACACAGAAACCAAGCTCACTTGAGGAATGTCGCCTACAAGCAGCGCATCTCCAACTATTATGACTCTAGGGTCAAGCCTCGTTCTTTCAAAATAGGAGACTGGGTCTTAAAGAAAAGATTACTCTGCGACAGAGTCCCGAGTGAAGGCACACTTAGTCCAAACTGGGATGGACCGTATGAAGTCATTGGCATCAGTCGCCCTGGCTCTTACACACTTAGAAGCTCCGATGGCAAGACCCTTGGCCATCCATGGAACGCTGATCACTTGAAGTACTACTACAAATAGACTCACGATGTACAAGTGTTGAGCTATAGCCGTTCGGCATCCTATGTAATGAAGGCCATTTGGCAATGAATTCAATAAAGAGGTAATTTAGCCAACTCAGCCCTCACTCTTTTACATTCATAGCAAGCGATGCCGGAACCCTTCTCAATCAGAAAGCAATCCGTCTTCCACAGTCACTACAAAACAAGCAAATGAAGACCGTGTCAAGCGCCAAAAAAAAAAAAAAAAAAACAGCTTCATCCAAAAAGCTTCACCCGAAAAGCTTCACCTCCAAAGCTTCACCCACAAAGCTTCACCTAAAAAGCTTCACTCAAAAAGCTTCACCCGAAAAGCTTCACCTCCAAAGCTTCACCCACAAAGCTTCACCTAAAAAGCTTCACCCAAAAAAAAACTTCACCCGAAAAGCTTCACTTAAAAAAGCTTCACCTACAAAGCCTCACCTAAAAAATCTTCACCTAGAAAGCTCCCTCTACATACTTTCATCTACAAAGCTTCACCATCAAAGCTTCACCTCGAAAGCTTCATCTACAAAGCTTCATCTACAAAGCTTCACCATCAAAGCTTCACCTAGAAAGCTTCATCTACAAAGCTTCATCTACAAAGCTTCACCATCAAAGCTTCACCCAGAAAGCTTCATCTACAAAGCTTCACCATCAAAGCTTCACCTCGAAAGCTTCATCTACAAAGCTTCAACACCAAAGCTTCACCTACAAAGCTTCAACACAAAACCTTGCTCCAAATAAACAAATTTTGTTCACAAAACCCAAGATGCCCTTGAACTTGTACAAAAACACTTGGGTAAACATAAACATTTTTTGTTTTACACCCACAAGGGCCCAAAATTTTCCTTCTTATTTATTCACTTATATATGTTCCCAAACATATTATAATAGATCCAACAACAAGCCAAAGTCCCAAGTTTCATAATGGACAAAAGTACAAGCAATTCATCAATAATGAAGGTGCTACAAAAATTGGAATCTGCCCCAAAATAGAAATCCAACCCAAGAGACTTTTTCTCTCTCTCCCTCTTCCGCCTCCTTTCATCTATCAAATTTCTGCAACCTCTGCTCTTCTCCAATGGAGCTGAATTTTGGATACCCTATAGTTCTTGAGCATATGAACAACTTTCAAGAAGGAACCATTTCTGTTTGAGCGACGGAAATTAAAGTGTTGAAGCTCCAAACATGACAGTCGGATTCTTGCAGATTTCGAAGCTGCTGTGATGTTTCGAAGATCTGGAAATATTTAACCATTAGTTCATTCTGAATTTTTGATATGTTATGAAAGAGACGATGAGGAACAACTTCAATGAAGAAAGCATGCCGATCTGGACAATAGAAAATGGAGTTTCGAAGCTCACAACAAATCTGACGGGTTGACAGAAAAATAATAACCAGTCATTCATCATACCTGGATTTCTGGAGTTATACTGCTCCGAGGGATCTCAAATTTGGATATGTTGTAGTTCACGAGCTGAGGAACAACTTCAATGAAGAAAGCATACCGATATGAACAAGAGAAAATGGAGTTTCGAAGCTCACAACAAATCTGACGGGTTGACAGAAAAATAATAACCAGTCATTCATCATACCTGGATTTCTGGAGTTATACTGCTCCGAGGGATCTCAAATTTGGATATGTTGTAGTTCACAAGCTGAGGAACAACTTCGCTGAAGAAAGTATGTTGATCTAAGCAAGAGACAATGGAGTTTTTGAAGCTCACAACAGGTCTGACGTGTTGACAGACAAATGATGAACAATCACTCGTCGTACCTGAATTTCTAGAGTTGTACTGATCTGATGGCTCTCAAATTTGGATATGTTGTAGTTAAGGAATTAAAGAACAACTTTCATGAAGACAACTTTGTGATTCGAGCTACAGCTGATGGTCTTATATTGAAAACCAATTCAGGTTGTTAGGGGAAATGAAAACCAATTCCACCAAAGAAACATCATTATGATGTTTCATCATTATGGTGTTTTCATCATTATGATGCTTTCATCATTGTGATGCTTCCATCATTGTGATGCTTCCATTATGATCGTAATGCACCAACGGTTACACCCTCTATCATAGCAGTATGTGTGTGTATCTCCCTATAGTCATCATGTGCAAGACTATCGTAGTCAGATGGCTTTCCATAAAACAGCTACCAACCGTTACACCTTCTGCAATTCCACTTATTCGGGCCTAGCAACCTTCATAAACAAAATATATGAAGAAAAAGTCCGGGGCTACCACTTAGAAAACAAAAGAATGAAGTTTTGGTACTTACGACATGGACTATTAGCAAGACACCTCATTCGTCAACTCCCTCGACTAGAGACTTGGGGGACTCCCACCATATGCTACTACACCTTGGTACTCAAAAGTTCGTGACTACTCAGTGACTTGGATTTTTCAAGTCTCCAACCGAGAAGTTTTCCTCACTCGGGAAATTAAGGGAACACTACCTCAAACTACATGCTTCACTCACAAAGCTTCAACAATACAGGTTTCAACAAAAACAAAAATTCAAAGAACTTTATGAAGAAGGCTTTGGTGTATTTAACACAATATGTTGAAATGAAGCAAAGCTTATTTATTAATATTTTCGATAAGCCACAAATATGTACATATACATGAGTCAAAATAAACAAACAAAAGGGAGCCTTCACAAAGGTTGCTTAGGGGAAGTCTCAGCAGTCGGTAGAGCCCCAGAAAGAGAAAGCACCGGAGGGTGGTTATCCGGAGCCTCAGTACTTGACAAAACCCCAGAAGGAGGAGGCATTGGAGGTTCATCATTTGAAGCTTCATTACCAGGTACAACCCTAGAGGACGAAGGCAATAAATGCCTTTGGAACAAACCCACAAACCGCTGATGATCAAGTAAAACCTTACCATCAGATTCCTTCATCTGGTCAAGCTTCCTCTTCATGTTTGTAGCATAGTCATGGGCGAGCCGGTGCAACTGCTTATTCTCATGCTTGAGCCCTCTAATCTCCTGTTTGAGACTCATCACTTCAGCAGCCAATGATTCAACTTGGCGGGTTCTAGCAAATAGGCGTTGGGCCATATTAGACACAGAACCTGCACACTGAACACTAAGAGCCAGAGAGTCCTTAACAGCCAACTCATCAGACCGTTTGGAAAGTAGTCTGTTATCTTTGGGAGTGAGAAGGTTCCTGGCCACCACTGCAGCGGTCATATCATTCTTCATCACAGAATCCCCAACGGTAAGAGGACCAGTAGGGGATATGAAGGATGGGCGCCATATGTTGTCTGGAGAAGGCGTGGCTGTCTCTTCTCCAAGGTTCAAGTCAAAACGACGGTCGGAGGGTCCAGACATTTTCAAATGTGTTGAAGAAGGAAGAGGTCAGACAAATCAAGATCTTAGAAGTGCAAGAAATGAGCTTCTACTGGTAGAGATTCAAGTGTGCTGTGGAACTTAATGTCAGCCTCTATAAAAATCTGCACTCGACGGAGCTTCAGAAATCGAAGAGGCGTTTGCTTTCTCAAAAGTTGGGCTGCTCAGAGACCACGAGGGCCGATCTCAGAAATCGAAGAGGCGTTTGCTTTCTCAAAAGCTGGGCTGCTCAGAGACCACGAGGGCCGATCTCAGAAATCGAAGAAGCACCTGCTTTTTCAGCCTCGTCAGCACCTGTCACATGCACAATCAGCTTTGCGGAAATTACGGGCACTCTGTCGAAGATTTCTGGTGAAGTAGAAAGCACGTGAATCTTACTGTTCAATCACCGCTCTCCATATGCACCATCAACTCCTCGGGTACCACATATAACTTTGTCAAAGATCTCTGACAAAGTTTAGGCACGAGAATTTCGAAGTTCCAGCTACCCTACTATTACCCATAAGGGTAAAGGAACAGCACCACTGCTTGACAACTGGAAAGTCCCTATGTGTGTCGACCTCCGTGTTTTGCGGCAAGACAGGTTGGCAAGAACGTCCAACCTTTACTCACATTCGAGAAAAGACTCCCAACATAATTACTTTCTCAAAAACCGGAGTAGCACCGCTTTCCGAATCTCGAGAGTCAGATCCTCGACGGGATTGCTTGTTCGAAAACCGAAGAGGCACAACTCTCAGAACTTCGAGAGCCAGATTTCCTTAGATAAAGCTTGTCTGTAATCTTCACACGTAATATCAGCTTTCCAGATACCACATACCACTTTTTCAAAGTGCTCTGACAAAATTAAAACACGTGAAGCTGGCAGCTCCCACTACATTGCTGTGACCAAGAAGGGTAAAGGAATACCACATACCACATACCACGATTACAATAACGAAGGGTAAAGCAAAATCTTACTAACTGAAATAAACTTGTCATTCTCCAAATATCTTAGAGATAAATCTCAAGAATCACAACCATTGCAACCTCCTTGTTGATCATTTGAATCAAGCCCTTAGAATCTGATTCAACCACCAACCTAGAGCTACTCCCCACACCACTACCCACCATCGCCTCTAATCCCTGGTGTATTGTCTCCGCCTCCGCCATAATTGCAGTCCCAAACCACCCCCCTCCTTCCCATCCCGCAATCTTTGGAATACCCGCAAAATCCCAAAGCACCCACCCAACCCCTCCCTCATTCGTGTGTTTACTCCAAACCCTGGTTTCTGCCAGCACTCCACACCCTCCCTACTCCCCGTCCCCATCTGCTGCCCCTCTCCAATACCCATGCCCTCCCCAATACTCTCCCTTAGACACCACCCCACCCCAAACAACCTATCCCTTCTATCAACCCCTCCCTCCCCCATCGTGTCCCCCATGGCATCCCTAAATTCCACCATTTGCCGCTGCCATAGATCAACAGCCACGTGTGGTAAAATCCGTACCCCTTTAAAAACCACCTCGTTCCTACATTTCCAAATACGCCAAAATCCAAACACCACTTGTTGCATAATTGCCACGACATCCACCTCCTTCTCCATCCGCTGCACGATCCGTTGCCATCCCTCTAGAAACTCATTGACCCCCATTGCCACCACATTAATCTGTAGAGATGTCCCAAACCAAAAAGCACGACTAAAGTCACAATCAAAGAAAAGATGGGCCTCTGTTTCATCACTCGATCCGCATAAATCACATTTATTCATCACACAGATCTTTAAATTCCCTCTCATTTGCCACCCTTCTCCATCACTCCCTCCCTTTAGGCTTAAACACCACCACCAACAACAACGTAAACAAGCACCCCCCCCCCATCCTCTCTTTCTAAATTTAAGTTTAAAGAAATATTGATAGTTTAGTTAAAAACCAAATGGATGCAAAGTAAATTGAGTGTAGAAAAAAGTTACATGGATTTAAATAAAATTTCTCATAAGTTAATAAATGGGAAAATTAGAGTTCGTTTGGATGTGTTTTTGAAATGACTAAAAGCGTTTTTGGTGAAAATATTTTTGGAACCAATTCTTAGTAAAAATGTAAGTAAATTCTGAAAAAAACACCTCAAGTGCGTCCTGGAAGAAGCACAAATTATGTGCTTCTTTCAATGATCACTTTTAAGTGCTTTTGGAACAAAAAAAATATTTTTTCTAAAATCGCTTTCAGTAATTTTAAAAGCACATCCAAATGAGCCTTTAGTCTAGCTAATACTACAATATTTGTAATGAATAAAGAAATGATAAGACGATGATATTGGGTGCGAAACTAATATTTATGGTTTTTAATAATGCTATTCTTATCACTATAGTATCATCTAGTTACATCATTAAATTAATCATAATTTTTATTCAATTAAAAACAATTTAAATAACCAATATTAATTAAAAAAAACACTAATTAGAAAAACCCTAAAACCAATAAGTTTTATACACATTTTGTGTTTGAGTTTGACAAGCAAGTGCAAAGCTCCTCCAAAGTCGTATTCCAAAAAAAAAAAAAAAAAAAAAAAAAGCTCCTCCAAAGTCTCAAGTGATTTTACTGAACTGTTAACGTGGAAAACTGAGAAACCAATAGAACATTCTTAAGGGGTTGAGAATACGGAGTAAGATTATCTTCTCTTCTATTTCCATTTTCTTTCCTTCCCTCCTCTCATACTTTGCTTTTTGTCTTACTGTCTCTATAAAAAAAAAAATAATATAACATGTTTACGTAGCTTAATTGTAATCGTTCAAGTAGGAGGTGAGAAAATGGGAGAAAGATTAAGAGGGGAGAGAATTCTCCTCCCTAGAATGTATTGGGGTCTTGGAACATATTTCAATGTTTTGTGTGAAGTTTCAAAAGTTTGAGGCGTGGCGAAAATGACACGAGATAGTTTATGGTGTGGTGAAAATGTGAGTTACAACAACTCATAATTTTTATGAAATTTGCGATTTCACAAAATCATTAATGGGTATTTGTATTAGTTTTGTAAGCTACAAAGAATAGCAGTTAAATAAAATAACATTAGCAAGACCCATATCAGTTTTTCGAGGGGTAAAGCACTTCCAAATGTCTAACGTGAAAACTTTTAGTTTTAACGATAAGGACAAAATAAAGGGTAAAGTGAATAGTACCATGTTTGACTTTTTAGTGTAAAAATATGGTTTTTCGTTAAAGTGAATAGTACCGCGAACTTTTCGTTAAAACTCCATTTATTCTTTCCCTCTAATATATTGTTGTAAACAAATAATTATAATAATAAAGGGTAAATTAGGTATTGAACATGTATATATAATGAGTCATCACATTAAGATATGGCGTGGAAGCCTAGTCAGTGGATGAGTTCTTTAAGATTGAGGAGGAGTTATTCTCAATTTACTTCGTGACTGTTTATAGAATTTTGTGTGTATAATCGAAATCGTTTATATTATAAATCAATTTGTATATATTATCTCAACAAAATATCAAAACTAACATCATTTAGTCAATCGAATGTTACAAATAAATAGACGGTTCATAATGCTTGTATTGAATATGTCTATTTGTTTTTATATAGTTTGATGACTAAATAATTTCATATTAGAATGATTTTTTTGGATTTTTTAGTTTAAATACCTATTCTAACACATTTATATATATACCAAAACCCAAACTCCAGGTTACTGTATGTGGACAGTGGAGTGGCGAAAATGCCCTCCAAATTTTTATCTGGTTTTGCTTTATTTCAGCTTTTCTACAGTGAAAATGCGATTATGCCCTTCCGCTCCACCTATCGACCATCGTTGCGTCTTCTAGCTTCTTCCCTCTGCTTTTCACTCTTTTTGCTTCTGTTGCTTTTCACTCTCTCCACTAATTTCCATTTGATTGTTTTGGGTTTTGTGCTTTGGTGAGATATTTTATTAGCCTATGTTATGTGTTCTGATCAAGGATTGCATTGGGTTTCTTAGTTAAGCAAAACTGGGCTCTTCCTTTTGCTTCCAATACGTTCTTCCAACCCAGCCCCAATTCGAAGAAAATTCTTCAACTGGCTTTGATTTCAGGGTAACTCTTCTCTCTCTAGAATTTTGTTTGGGATTATCTTTTTCTCTCTGTTCCGCTGAATCTCTATGGCCTCTGGTTGAATCTTTTCTGAAATGGGTGTTCTAAAGCAGTTGTTATCTTTGCATACAACTTCCTTGCTGCTACGTTGGGGCGACGATCTGAAGTGGAAGGCCTCATATTTACAACTAATACAAATAGCAAGTATTGCTTATCCCATTTTATCTTCGAGCTTAATCCATCACTTGATATGCAGTACTAACTCAGTTGTTCATCAATTTGTTTCACTTTTAGGTTTTATTATGGTAAGTAATTCCTCTATTTCGAGTATCATGTATCTGTTCTTGATTTCCACTGAATACATATATTTGTGTTAAAGTATTAATTTTCGATTTTTTACAGTTTCGTAATGCATTCTTCTTTTGTCATGTCATTAATGATCATATGTTTTCTAAGCATGATCATGTGCAATAAAATGCATCTGGTGACTTAATTCATCCTCTATCTAATATTTGTATTAGTTGATTGAGAATTAGAGTTACGCGATTTCCCAATAATGCATCGAATTGAAGGGTTTTCTCGGAATTTTTCGTTTTCTGTAATGATAGTTGCAATAGACTTGGATTGTATTTTTGTTAAATACTATGATATGCTAGTTGGGGAACTTCGATTAGTATGCTAAATTCTTAAAATTGGGACGTCTTGATGTTTACATACGGTTCTTCCAACATCATCAACTATATCAATTTTGCACCAAGTCCCAGAAGGTCATGTTGGGGTATATTGGAAAGGATGCGCTTTTTTGAAGACAATTACAGATCCAGGTGATGTGCATTGAGAAGTTGCTTGCATAGGGCCTTAACTTTGCCTTATTTATTTGAATTATTGACACGATGACGAACCTAATATAGATAAGTGATTCTCGTAGAAAGAATACAACTTTTCAACTTTTCAACTTTTATAGCATGTGGTGTTCGTGGAATATTGCAGCTTTGGTATAGTGGAATTAAGGTCTAGTTGGTAGGAGGGTTATGAGTAAAAGTAAAACTATATCGTGAAGACACAAGTAAATTGTGTGGTACTAAAACTCGGTTAACCGAGCTTAACCTTCAATTTTTCATAAGAAAACAAATTTATTTGTTTGGCATGCAGCTCCATCTTTTGGCATTATTCTTTTCTTGTATTCAGATTTTTTTAGCATACAGGTCTATATGTTTGTCACCCCTTATTAATGTGTAATTTTCTTTTTTACCTTATTCTTTTGGAATTTATGTTTGTAAGTTATTACCTTTTAGGTTTTGTTATAAAGGGTTTGGTTTTATGTCTCAATTTTTTTGTTTGTATTTTATATTTCAAGAGGGGTAACATGTATTTTCCCCTTTTTTTTCTGTATATTTTTTTCTTATTTCATGAGAGACAAGGTTTATATCCTCTCTATAACTTCTTTTTTCATATCAATAAAATTCCATTATGCCATTGAGGTTTTTAAAAAATGACAAACGATAGATAGTCTACAATAAATTCATATAAATTATCAGATGGGAAGAATTTGAATTCAAGATATGGTGGGTTACAACCCTTGTAACTAAATGAGGGTAAAGCTAAAGCAGGATGAATGGTAACTTTGGTAAAATCTGGTGTCAGCAGGATAAAGAGCCCAGGGGTGTCGCCATGCGTTTTCCTTCTGCCAAACTGTTAACTTTGTTTTCTTGTGCTTTGTGCTATGTGGCCAATGACTAAAATATCGATAATATCGACGAATCGTTTTTCAGAGAGATCGATATTTTCTCATGTTTCTCTCTAATTATCGTCAAAATATCGCGATATATTCGATATTATCGAAATAATCGTCGTGGCTCCGTCGTTGGAAAGGCAGCCGAGGCTGCGTCGTCGCAGCTGCCCAGATCTCTCTTTGCAATCTAGGTTCGAGGGATTGGGAAAGGGGGAAACACGGGGAAGTGGGGTGTGTGTTGTGTGTCTACTCTGGGAATTAGAGTTGCAGAGAAGAGATAGGGGGAGAAGAAGAAGAAAAGTTTGAAAAGTAAGAAGAAGAAAAGTGAAATGATGAAGAAGAAGATGGAGCGGGGGGGGGAAGAAGAAGAAAAGTTTGAAAAGTTTGAAAAGAAGAAGAAAAGTGAAAAGTGAAAAGATAAAAGAGAAAAGTTTGAAAAGATGAAGAAGAAGATGTAGAAGGAGAAAAGTCCGAAAAGATGAAAAGATGTGAACGACAGCAGGGCACTTGGGAAAGTGAATAAGTCTCTGAAAAGATGCTTTGTTTGGCGTGGTGAAGTGCACCAGCTTCTACCTTATCACAAAATAAAGGGATAAACAATAATTACCCAATATCCCCTAATAAATAAATTATATAAATTATTTAGATAATATTTTATTATTTGTTTTTTTTTAAACAACACCATATTACACTCTTGCATTATATTATTATATTATTTTTCTTTTTATGATCAGAATAAGATAATCTTATATTATACTCTTATGTAGTACTAAGTCACTCATGTATCTTACCATACAATGTATAAAGTGTAAAATATTGTACTAATTCATTATATATAAATGATTATGGTGTGTTTAAACTTTTTTCATTAATTACTACATATTTTGTACACTCACAATGTTTGCCAGCTCGCTATATAATCAACTTAAATCAGTTAAATCCATCATGCAATTGATTTCCTTCCAATTTTTTTGTGATAAACTAATAGATAATTGACTAAATAAACATCCTGCAAAGTTTCAATAAAAATTTCCAAGTTTTTCTTACAATTTCCGTGGTTTTTATTCAATTTTTATCGATATCGATAATATCCCGATATTTCCATCAAAATTTCCGTGTTTTTGGACTACCAATATTTCCGATATCATTGATATTTTATACCTTGCTCAGGACAAAGAGGAAGAGATATTATTGCCAATTGAATTATTGAAGAGCACTAAAGTCTTTGTCACCAGGAATCTGAATTTGTTGATTTTCATAAGCGGTCAGATCAATGGAAACAAGTCCCTTCATCTTCATGATCATCTGAAAAACTTCAATTAATGCAGTAAGTTCTTGAAAATATATGGGAAATCCATTCTTTATTGATTAATTATTTAATCTTCTTCAAGTTTATATACTGAATTTTTTTCATCAATAACCCAGCTATATGATATATGGTTTCAGGTTCAACACTTTGTGCGGTTTTAAGCTCGAGAGCTCAAGCTTCCGGGGAACTACTCCTTAATCTTAATTGCATTAAAGTTTTCAACTTCAACTGAAACCTGATCCTCGGAAGCAAGTGTCCTCAAGATCTGACGACTTCCATGTAAGTTATTGCCATACATCATATCCTATATTTATGCGAAGTTTCGATTTGTGTAATTTGTCGCCTTCCAAAAATTAATAGTGCTATTTGAAAATGTAAAATACATATGATTTTTAATCTCAAAATTTTCTTTTGTGCTCTATCTTTCAAATTAAGCAATTTTGAGTAAAACGTAATTGAGCCCCTGCGTAGCCGTTAGGACGGTTATTGTAACATCCCACATCGTCCAGCGGTGAGGATCGTGTAAGCCTTATATGTATATTCCCATCTCTTTCTGACACGAGACCTTTTGGGAGTTCACTAGCTTCGGGTTCCATCGGAACTTCGAAGTTAAGCGAGTTCGTGCGAGAGCAATCCCATGATGGGTGACCCACTGGAAGTTCTCGTGTGAGTTCCCGGAAATAAAACTGTGACGGCGTGGTCGGGGCCCAAAACGGACAATGTGGTGGGGGCCTGGGCTGGGATTTGACAGTTATGGTATTGAATAAATTTTGTATAAAATAATTAGTTTCATCTGCTTAAATTGTGCAGCTGTGACTACTTGTGAGTCTTCATTGGTATTGCTCAACATATCAAACTTCCAATTCGAGAAACTATGGGGGGAGAGGCTTTTCTTGTGGCAATCCTCCAAGTGCTGGTTGACAAGTTGGCGCATCGCAACGTCTTCAAGTACTTTGGACTCGTAAACGGCGTCAATCAAAATCTGAAGAAATGGAGTGACACCTTGTCTGCTATTGGAGCAGTGCTAAATGACGCCGAGGAAAGGCAACTGAAGGCTGAGAGCAACGCACTAAAGCTCTGGCTCAATGATCTCAGGGACTTGGCTTTTGATGTCGAAGACGTGTTGGACAAATATCATACTAAAATGTTGGAACGTCAGATACAACATGCTCATTCCAGTACAACAAGCAAAGTATGGAACTCAATTCCTAATGGTGTTTTCAACTTCAAAATGAACTTGGAAATACAGAAGATTACCAACCGATTACAAGAGATATCTGAACAAAAAGACAAGCTTAGTTTGAGAATTAATACTGGGACGTCGACTATAAGGGCACGCCAAAACATATCCCCTAGTTCCAGTCAACCAGATGGACCTGTGATTGGAAGGGACGAGGACAAAAGGCAGATTGTTGAGCTACTGTCGAAACAAGAGCATCGTGCTGTCAATTTCGATGTAGTTGCAATTGTTGGTATGGCTGGAGTCGGAAAGACAACACTTGCTGGACAAGTACTCAAAGATATGGTCGCAACCCAAACGTTTCAACCAGCCGTTTGGGTGTGCGTCTAACGATTTCAACCTTGGAAGAGTGACAAAGCAAATTCTTGAATCAATCACATCTCGGCAATGTGCCATAGAAGATTACAATAAGGTTCAAGATGATCTGCAGAAGGAGTTAGCGGGGAAGAAGTTTTTAATTATTTTAGATGACGTTTGGAAAACGTGTAGCTACGGTGATTGGATGAAGCTGCAGTCCCTTTTTCGTGATGGAGCACAAGGAAGCAAGATAATTGTGACAACACGTGATACAGATGTTTCAAAAATGATGGGAGCTGCCAAGCTGGTTCACAATTTGGAGCCCATGGAAAATGATGTTTGTTTGCAAGTATTTGAGCAACATGCATTCTTAAATTCTAACAACGACAAACCACCAAATTACGAGTTACTCAAGGAGAAAATTGTTGCAAAGTGTAGGGGATTGCCTTTGGCCGTGAGGACTCTCGGTGGTGTTCTACTTCTTAAAGAAACATATGAATGGGAAGAAATATTGAACAACAAACTCTGGAGTCTATCAAATGGGCAAGACATACTTCCAGTATTGAGATTAACCTACTTTTATCTTCCTTCACATTTGAAAAGATGCTTTGCCTATTGCTCAATACTTCCAAATGACTACGAATTCGAAGAGAAGCAAATGATCCTTGTATGGATGGCCGAGGGCTTTATTCTTCCCCTACCAGAAGATAATAAGCAAATTGAAGATTTAGGTGCTGATTACTTTCGGGAGCTCGTATCTAGGTCATTGTTTCAAAAATCAATCGAAAATATTTCAAAATATGTGATGCATGACCTCATTGTTGATTTAGCAAGATGGGCAGCTAGAGAAATTTGTTTTAGATTGGAGGATAAGCAAAATGATGATGGTGTACAACTTAGACGTTTTCCGAAGGCACGCTACTCATCTTACATCAGAGGTGATTATGATGGAGTTAAAAGATTTGAGGCATTTTCTAAAGTGAAATGTTTGAGAACCTTCCTGCCACTAAGAAAGGGTTATATTTGGAGTTATTTAAGTCGTCAGGTTACTTTTGATTTATTGCCAAAATTGCAATACTTGCGGGTGCTCTCTTTTAATAGCTATCATATAACTGAGCTACCAAACTCAATCGGTGATTTAAGGTATCTACGGTATCTCGACCTTTCTTACACGTCGATTACCAGTTTACCTAAATCAACAAGCACTCTTTACAACCTGCAGACATTGATATTGGAAGGCTGTCGTGAGTTGAAGTCATTGCCTGCAGACATGAGTAATCTAATTAATTTGCGTCATCTCAACAACTCATATGCATATTCGCTGGAAGGAATGCCTCCAAAACTAGGTAAATTGGTGAATCTCCAATCTTTGCCTAATTTTGTGGTGAGTGGTGGTAGTAATCAATCAAGGATAAGGGAGATAGAGTTCTTGATACATCTCTGAGGGACATTGTGCATCTCAAGATTAGAGAATGTGACTGATCTCGTGGATGCTGGGAGGGCCACATTAAAATGCAAGGAGAGGCTTGATTCGTTGGTCCTAGAATGGTCTCATTCAAGCGAAATGGAATTTGTTGTGCTTGACATGTTACAGCCTCATACAAAGCTCAAGGAGCTCACCATCAAGAGTTATGCCGGAAAGGAATTTTCATCATGGGTGGGAAGTTCTTTGTTCTCTAATATGGCGGTCGTGCGCTTAGAGAAATGTAACAATTGTTTATCATTGCCACCTCTCGGACAATTGCCTCATCTCAAAGAACTTTATATTCAAGGAATGAATGCAGTGGAAAGTGTTGGTGCTGAGTTTTATGGAGAGTGTATCTTGCCTTTTCCGCTATTAGAGACTCTTCAGTTTGTGAATTTGAAGCATTGGAAGAAATGGCTTCCTGTCCAACCGGATCACGAAAGTGGTGTTTTCCCATGCCTGAAAAGGCTTTCAATCAGAAAATGTTCTAAGTTGAAAGGTAAGCTGCCAAAGAACCTTGATCTGTTAGCCGAGCTTGAAATTGTTAAATGTAAGGAATTGGTGGTTTCGATTACCAACTACAAACAACTTCGTCAAATAAACATAGACGGTTGTAAAACGTTGGTGTATACAGCTGCTAAGGTTGAATTTGAGTTATTAGAGTCCTTGTGTGTTTCAAACATTTCAGAGCTGATGTCTCTGCAAACAGGGGAATTGTGCAGAAAGGGATTAACCAAGGTTAGAGAATTGAATATTAATGGATGTAAGGAGCTGAAGTCTTCATTGAAGAATAAGGCTGGATTATTGCAGCAGTTGACTTCTCTTGACCGTTTGAAGATCGAAGACAACTCTCCTCTAGTTGAAGAATTGGGAAAAGAAGCAGAGGAGTTGCTGCAATTACAAATATTGGAGTGCAAGCTTGAATGTCTGGAGTTAAACAAGTGCGAAAATCTTTTGAAGTTACCAAAAGGGTTAAATCAGCTATCGTCTCTTCAAGAGCTTCGCATACACGAATGTTCAAGTCTAGTTTCTTTTCCAGATGTTGGTCTGCCACCTTCTCTTAAAGTTATCGAGATTACCGACTGCCATTCGTTGATATATTTGGCAAAACATCATATTCCCCAAAATCTCAGAAGAATAGAGATAAGTGATTGCAAAAATTTGTTATCACTAGTAGATGAGGAGGCTGTTGGTTCTTCCCCGTTGTCTTCTTCTTATAGTTGTCTTGAGTACTTGAAAATCGAAGGATGTGAATCTTTGACATCGTTATCATTGAGTGGCCAACTTCTCAGGACACTTAAACACCTTCAGATAATAGATTGTGACGGACTGGAGCTAATCACAGAGGACAGTTTCTTCCGCGACAACACCAATTATTGTCTTGAATATATTAAGATCTGGAAGTGCAAAAATCTGAAATCCTTACCGGATGGCTTATGCCACCTCAGCAATCTTCAAACTCTAATTATTAGATTATGTGGAAGTCTTGTTTCTTTCTCGAGACGAGACTGAGTGGGGGGAGAAGACTCTCCAACCTGAGAGAGATCAGTATCAGAGATTGTGACAAATTGGAGGCGTTGCCAGAAGACATGCACAATCTCAACTCTCTTGAGAAATTGAAAATCGACTATCGTGAAGGTTTAACTTTTCCTCCCAACCTCACGTTTCTTTCAATTAAGAAGGTCAAGAGCTGCAAGTCATTTTGGGAGTTGGAGTGGGGGTTGCACAGACTCACCTCTCTTCGAAATTTGTGGATCAATGGTGAAGACCCGGATACGGTGTCGTTTCCACCCGACATGGTCCGGATGGAGACGCTCCTTCCCAAATCTCTCACTGACCTCACAATAGAAGGCTTCCCGAATCTGAAGAAACTGAGCAGCAAAGGCTTTCAATTCCTCACCTCCCTTCAATCTCTGAAACTCTACAATTGTCCAAAGCTAGCATCCATTCCAGTGGAGGGTCTACCTCCTTCACTGGAGCAACTTCTCATCACAAGATGTCCAGTGCTAAAAGAGAGATGTCAACCAGGAAAAGGACGCTACTGGCACAAAATATCCCACATCCCTTTCATAGAGTTAAATTTGACAGGTATCAAGAAATGTTTTTTTTATTATTATTACTATTATTATATTCATTATTATTGTTAAGCATCTTTCGTTGGATCTTGGCATCATGTCCACAATAATATTTCGTGGGATCACGATATCATGTCCAAATAATATATCCAATGGCAAATAGAGAAAGCTAAATCTTTTTGGTATTTTATTTATGTCCTCAAGATTTTGGGGTTTCACTGTTTCAGTATGGGATGCTTCATGGTTTTGGGATTGCGGTGTCTGACGCAGTAGGGCTGGTTCTGTCTTGCTTTGGGAGCGATTCTTTGACGACAACAATGGCTATTTCTAGGCCAAGCTTTCTTCTCTCAAGTTGAGTTTTTCTCACTCGGTTCTCTCCGGGCAACATTGATTTGTAATACAAGTGTGCCACTCTTTCTCCCGTGTTTGGAGTGTTTCCCACCGGACTTTCTCCGAGCATGATTTTAACGAGCCCACTTAGACCTGTTTCGCTAAATCCTAAATTGTATAACTCCAACCAACGGAATCAAATCCCATTAGTATAGGTCATTCGCTTGCTTTCACATCTTTCCTGCATTACCACCCCGCTGTTGATTCGCAGCAGTGGGCGAGAATGGATCAAAAAGTTGCTGTCCTCCTCGAGGACCAGACGCGGACTTGTCAGAGGCAAATGCGAGATTGTTGCTGAACTGTTGATTTGTAGGACGTGGGATCTCAGGTTGAGTTGAGTGAGCAGGATAGTTTTGTTGAAGAATATGATTTCCTGGCCTTGGAGGCAGAGGACTGGGCAAATTGGGAATCTGGTGAGGTGGATTGAAGTTAGCCTGTCTCATTGGCGACTGGCGTCCAAGGTAGAACGGTACTGGAGCCTATAAAGGTTGCGAGTCTGGGAGGAACTGAGATGGCAGTTGAATTTCTGGCGTAGGGAGCAGTAGATATATAAGCAGATGGATGCTGACCCAATGTCGTCGCCGAGCTGTGGTCTCAATAACACCTGACTGCCCATTCAGTGAGTTTGTGCAGGTCCTGCCAGGCATATTCACAGGAGCGGAATATGTGTGTCCTTGAATAAACTAGGACTAAATTCGATGAAATTGAAAGGACATGGATCAAAGTGGATCTTTGTGAAAACTATATATAACATGCAGAAAAGAACAAAACCGTCACCTTTTCGGGTGAAGTCACGCAATGCTTATATACAGAGGCAAGCAACTAAAGATATTAAGCAGTGGAACTCCCCAAACAATAGAAGAATATCCTTCAGTATACAAGAAATTCAATCTGGGATTGTGAGAAAGGCACAAACTTTGGAAAGCTCTCATCTGAGACTCCTAGCTGAACACTATCAAGTGAAAGGATAGAAGTTCGAAAAGAGCAAACTGCCTAGAAGAATGTAGGCCGCAGAGTATGCCCAAACTATATATCCCCGTCTTTTACCAGTGCCACGAGATTTCATTATATACGAGGCAAACCAATAGAGGGCAGGGCTGAAAGATAAGAAATGAGTAGCAACCTGTCAAACATGAAGCATCAAAAGTTAGGATACATAGTGAAGCTAGTAGCAATGGTAATCAATTTTCCAAATAACACCAATAAGCGGCACAAGCTAAAAACCAAGATAGCAATCACTAATCTGCTATGCCATTCTGATCACAAGGCAGTATCTTTACACCATCTACTAAGTGAAAAGTTTTAGTCTTGGTGCATACAAATTTGGACATACATGCATAGTTTGGAGGTTTTGGTGAGTCAATCTATTCAAAAAGTAAAACTTCAGCGTGATTAATATTTACATGCTTGGTTAGTATTCATCTATCAAGCAACTGATTTCCACTAGCTTGCCTTTCCATTGAAAGATAAGATAAATCTATGATGTCAATGATGATCGAAATTTTTTTTAGTTTTCATCCGAATCCAAATATAAACCCAAAAAATTTGACAAAATTATATTGTCAAGTCAAAGAGAATTACTGACAACCATGGTATCATAAAGCTGAAATTTAGAATTTTATATTTTTCAAATACTCCTAACTTAAATTCTTTGGCAAAATAAAGAACTTTAAGAGGGAATAAAGTCAAACCTGCACATGCGTGACAAAAAACGCCGTGGCTGCCATAAATCCCAAATGTAGAATACATGGAAGCACAGCAACAGACAAGTATCCTCGCTTTGCTGATAATTTATGTTCTTCTGAGACAAGAGCAGCACCATCTTTGTTCACTTGGTTCCTTGCTTTGAGATTGTGATTTTCTGTCACATTTGCAAACAATTGATTACACGGTCTTGAAAGGTAACATAAAAATGGAAGGGAAACAATATTCCAAAAATATTGATTAGGTCATGCATAATAAAACAATTGGATGTAAGTAAACACATTAGTTAGAAACCATTATACAGGTAAAACAGTAAAAGATACTAAAGTGGAATAATAAAGGCATCCAAAATTAATCATTCCCTTTGGGCACACGTCAATAACTCAAGCGAATGACAGCAATAAATTAACAATATGTCATCTTAAACCAGTGCCTGTTTAAAAGTAATACCCTGACTTCTGGAGGAGTATTCTGCTAGAGAAAATAGCACAGCAGCAGAATCTTTATCCTCAGGAGGAGCACGGAATCCCAAAGAGAAGAAAGTTTCGGACTTTGACTTCGCGTAATGGACGATTGAGCAAAGTGTCAGAGACAATATTGGGGATGCCAGTAGAAAGTTTGGCAACCGTTTAACTTGGAAGTATCTCAAGAAACCTACTCCCCTGGCATTAAGGTAAACCATCAACTATAAATATATTTCTATTTTATTCTAATTTTATATATTTAACAGTATTAATTGCACAATATAAGTATAAAAAGCTGAAACTATACAGATATATATGGAGCCAATCCAATTACCATTCCTTGCAAAATCAAATACTAATTTGTATCTTATACTGTTATACATGCTAGACTATCCTTTATTACTATTTATTGATGATTTTCCGATAATCAGCCGAGCAAGGACCCTTTCCGTAACATTGCTCTTCAGCAACAATTGACAGTAATGATTGTGAACCTTTATCTAAAGAAGAAAAGAGAAAGTGGTAGCCTGGTGAACAAGCCTTGGTGGTAAAAGATCGCATACCAATAATGACTTTGAATATAATTGTACAGCAACGGTACTCTTGCTTTGCACCAGGGCCTCATATTGGATGGAAGATGTCCAAGACAAATATTGTTGTATCCATATGCTTGAAATGCAACAAAAGGGGCAAAAATGCATATACAAGGCAGAGCTCCACCAACAACAGCCTGCAATGCCAACTGCAACAGAAATGAAAATTACTAAGTGATCATCTTCTTCACAAGTATAAATCAACAATTGCTTTCTGCTACATAATTGACATGTTCCTTTTTTTCTTAGATACGGTACAAGAATATTCTAACTGCATCTCCATTGTAGTGCTGAATGAAAGTCTACTTTCATGGAACTGGGTAGGCAAAATAAATTATTGATAATCATGATACTGACCCTTAATCTTTCATATATACAAATTTAAAAATCATAAATAAAATAAAAAATTGAAACCTACAAAAGGACACTTCCTCGAGAAAACAGCATCATAGGTCTGATGCATAGTCTGAAAACAGAAATAACCAGCACTAAGCACTCCATGGGACCTTGAAAATCCAGAGAGGGCAAACCAAAGAACAGCAATAACATCTTTTCCAGATATTAGATGATACAATCCTCCAACTGAAAAAAGGGCGAACAGTGTCTCTGAATATCTGCAGTATGAGAAGAAAGTAATCAAAAGTTTTAAACCAAACAAAAGGTCAATGTCAAAATAATCAAGGGCAGCCAATTGAATCCAGGTTCATAAATATTATAGTTCCCCATTCTCGAAACTTCATTCTTATACATTTCCACATTATTTCCCTTTGATTGTCAACAAAATCCAATTTCTATCATTAAGGAAAGGTATTTACTTTCATTTGTAAAATGGTGTAAGTAAAGCTCTAACTATTGTTGGAAAAGAAACACACTTGAAGCTACCAAGTAGTTATACTCCGGATAGAGTTTGCCTAATCAAATTGATCTTCTAAAAATCCTAACCGAACCAGCTCACCTGTATAGATAACCAGCCGCAAACACGAAGCCAATGTTGTTGATCACATTGCCAGATAATCCTAACACAGGTCTCTGCCCAATGACCGGAACCAATGGTGCCAAATCTGAAACCACAAAGCACCACTGCCTAGTTGTAAAAAAGCACTTATCCAAAGTTCAGAGATTGCCAATTGGGTAATCTCAAAGTTCACAAGTTGCCAACTGGGTAAGCTCAAAGTTCACAAATTTTCAATTGGATAACCTCAAAGTTCACAAATTGCCAATTGGGAAAGCTCAAAGCCACAAATTGCCAATTGGGTAATGCTCAAAAATCCAGAAACTAATAAATTTACCAAATGGGTATTACTAAAAACTGCTAATCCGAGCCTAACCTGTGCGGGATAACATCGACATGCAAAGAGGAAGAAGCGGGAAGAAAGCGTAGGTCTGCTCGTACTCATAGCTACACTCTGCAATCCGAACAAAGTAGACACTGTCGCACACAATACTGGACTCGATAGCGGAGCTCAGAGAAGGAAAGAGAACGTTCTGTTGTGAGGGGTTGGTGGATAGGCAATTGGGGTTGATGGGGGCGGAGGTGTCGTAGGGAGACAAGAGAGTCCGCCATAGGAAGATTAGAGTCAGGACTGGATTGCTGATCTGATAACTGTGGTTTCGTGGTGGAGTCTCGGTGAGGAATTCGTTGGAGGCATTTGGATTTTGTTGAAGAGGTTGTGGAGGTCGAGACTTCGGAGAAGGAGATTGGAGGCCGAGAGACTGGAAAAGATGGGAACGGGATGGATGGAGGATGAGTTTCAGGAGTTCAAATCTTCTGCGCCGAAATTTGCCTCTCGCCTCTCTGTGACTTAACCAGATTTTGACACGTGTCCACACTGACTTCAATTATAAACGGCGTTAACTCTTTGGAAAAGAAAAACAAAGAACCGAGAACTCCTCGTAGTGTTAAACAAGTATGAATTCTCTTTCTCTTTCTCTGGATTTCCCAATGACCCAAATATCCCTGCAAAATAATCAGAAAGCACATAACTTTTTTATGATTCTACAAAAAGCAGGCATTTTTTAGATTTTATACAAAAGATGTAGCTAAAACGAATTGAGTAAAAGCATTGCATGCGATCCAGAAGAGAAAATTGAATTCTGACAAAAATCCAGATGAGAAAACTGACCTGAAATTGCAAATCTGATCAGAAATGAAGTGATTGGGGATTGGCGCAATACCAGCTGATTGCCTGAGAACTCGACCTTCTGCGTATCGGTTTCCTTTTTATCGTCGCCGGCGTCGTCTTCTTGGGCACGTCGTTCGGATTTGCCGGGGAAGATAGGCCACAAAGAAATGAAGTGTTTAACAGTGTTTACAAGAAGGCTAAATAACCAAAATGATTGCTTAGATTTGCACAACTCATCACTTTGGTCGATATTGAAAATCAATAGAATTGGTCCATGAGATTGTCCATCATCCATCATTTTGGTCATTCTATTAAAAATGGCTAACCATTTTCGAGTTAGCAACTTTTGAGCCGTTTTCCGGCCAAACCAAGGCAATTTAGCCGTTGGGAAAGATACCATTCTCTTTTTCTCGTCAATAAGTATGTTTTTCGTTTTTAAATCACTTGATTTCGTTGAGTATTGAAGAAGCTAAGAACGTTTAAAGTTTACCCAGTTTCTGGCGAGTTTTCAAATTTTCTCGCGAACCAGTCACATTTGAGGCTATTTTCCGGTCATCTCTGGCAATCATTGGGCTTCTAAATATATATAATTTTGTTCTACACTTTTCTATCTTCATTTTGATATATTATGGGTCAAATTTGATTAAAAAACGATTGAGTTACGAAGTTTTGAAAATTGCCCAAAGAGTTTTTAACGGAATGACCAAAATGATCAATGGTGGACAATCTCATGGACTATTTCTATTGATTTTCAATCTCAGGGACCAAAGTGATGAGTTATATAAATCTCAAGGACCATTTTGGCTATTGATTAGCCTTTTTGTTTTTGTTTTTTTTTTCAAGGTTTAACAATGTTTAGTGTTGGGAATAAGTCACATGATAGGAAGGACCTTACATGTGTTTATAAAAAGTTGGGCTACTTCCTATTTTACCAATTGGTTTTATGGTGGAATTTCAACTTTCTTCATGGTATCAAATCAGGTTGTCTCACGTGTGAAGTCAAACGGCCACATATGCTCCACGTCACCATGTTGTGTTGTCCACGTGTTAAGCTTGAAAATTCATCACATGTGAGGGGGTGTGTTAGGAATAAGTCTCACATTGATGGGATGAGTGATCTTGCATGAGCTTATGAGATATTGAATTACTCTTCATATTGCTAATTAGTATCATGGTAGAACCCCAACTACGAAAAGTCACAGAGAGATCACGTACATACAAATTTTCGGTTCAGAAGATTTACACGCATAAATGACATGGGAATAATGATGAAGAAAGATTATGAAATGTAGGAGATAGAAATAAAGAAGATTAGATGAAAACAAAAACTCGAGATTGAAACCAAATAAATGGTTATAACCGTCCTATTAATGAAGATGGACACTAGTGATCGTAATGTGATCGATCGATGTGAAGCTGTTAGAAGGCACCGATCTTAAAAAACAGGTTTAAGCAGGAAAAAGGCTTTAAATACGAGGGTGTGATTTATAACTAACACCTATGTGCTGGTGTGATCAGATTACATGATTTCCTTTTCCTGGCCTGTGTTCTGTGATCCACACATGACCTAAATATTTATAGAGAAAGAGTGGTCCATTTATCTACCTTGAGCTACAAATCAATATCAATACATTATTTGTGTGTAAATTTTGCAGGAAAATGAAGTTTGTACACGATAAACTATTGAATTTGATGTCCATTTCGTCGCGTGTTGCTACTTGTAAAAATTTTTAGGAGAAAATATTATCGTGTCCATTCATCATAGTATTGTGTATTATAATTCTTTATTTATCCCTCAAAGATACTTAGAAAAATTAAAAGAAGCTTACGAAAATAGTTTTTTAATTTATGTCATTCGATTTTTCTTTTTCAAAGTGTTTATTCTCTCTCCTTTTTTGCAAGATTGTTTTTAAAAGTCACTTTAAAACATTAATTCTGGAAACAATCTTTGTTGGAAGTTGGAGAGAAAATCAATTTGATTGCATCATGAGAACATGGAAACAAAGTTCTAAACAGTAGAGCATTTGATCACATGGAGAAGAAGTTAAACCCTAATTTCTAAAAGCAAAACAAGTCCAAAGCTTCTTTACGACTTCCTTGTTCACCAGCATCATTGTAAGGCAGATTTGTCAGCCTCCAATGAACATCAGATTCAGATATATAAAGTATTATCTAATCACGGATGAATGAAAATGGTCATGGGTTCGAGTTTAGGTTCAAATACAAGTTTGAAATCAATTTATTCTTTCCTTCTAATATATTGTTGTAAACAAATAATTATAAAAATAAAGGGTAAATTAAGTATCAAATTGTACAAATGGTCCCTCAACTTTAATCAAATTGGAGCAATGGTCCCTCAACTAAAAATCCATTATCTTTGGTCCCTCAACTTATCAAAACGTGCAGCTATGGTCCCTCAACTAAAAATCCATTACCATTGGTCCCTGAACTTTAATTCAAGTGGAGAAATGGTCCTTTAACTTTAACCCAATTGTAGCAATGGTCCTTCCAATATAACTCGTTTTAACAAATTTTTTGACATAGTTGACGAAAATAACCATAATTATACACTTTGATGAGTTAAGAGACCCTAATTATATAAATGGTCATTCCAACATAGCTTATTTTGACAAAATTGATGAAAAGGACTATAGCTACACATTTTGATAAGTTGAGGGACCAATGGTAATGTATTTTTAGTTGATGGACCATTGCTCCAATTTGATTAAAGTTGAGGGACCATTTGTACAATTTACTCGAACATATATATAAGGGTAAATTATACAAAACTACCTCAATTATGGATCGAACTACATTATCATACCTTTTTTTTTAAATAACAATGTCATACCTCATCTTACAAATTTGTTCCAATGTCAGATCTTATTCAGTTTTTCTGTTAATTTATTTGTTAAGTGCTGATGTTGCTAGAGACGGGACCTACTCCCTAATCCAACTAGATTAAAAAATAATTAAATATTAAAAATTAAAAATTAAAAAATTAAACATTAAAAAATAAATTAAAAACTTCTCCTTCTCTCTTTCTTTCTTTTGACTTATTCACACCACCACCATTCCCGCCACGCCTGCCCGCTGCCCAAATCCTTCAACTCCTCCACCAAGCATAAGTCACATATTTATCAAGAAAAAAAAAACCATCGATTGATCATTCCACTATGGAAAACTCTGTACTGCTGTTGGCACCGGAGAGTTCCAGCGCTGCCATGGCCATGAAAAGGAACCCATGTATTCTACGGGATGCACGATCTGGAACCACAATCCGAGATGGGTGTGTAAGGTTTCAGTTATGCAGCGAACAAAGAATAGCCCTTTTTCGAGAGTGTGGGGCGGGCGAGAGGAAAGGGTTGAACGTGACGATGGTGAGACGGTGGGGAGGAAGAACGGCGCGGCTTGGAATTGGGAGGTATAGCGTTTTTCCCTTTCGAATTTTTAAGTTTTTAATTTATTTATTTTAAATATTTTCTTTTTTAATATATTTTATTATTAGCAGAAGTTTTACTGAATGAGTTATATTAAAGTGAATTAAAATATGTAGAGATGTTAGTGCGATGTCTTAAATGTAAGAAAATTTTATTAAAACTCTATAAATTTTAGGGAATTTTTGTGTAATTAACCCAAGCTATGGAATTAAAAAGAGAGAGATCGAATTTTATTAAAACTCGATAACATGAATGAGTCGTCCAAAATATAATAACAATTGCCATGCGTTTTCCTGGTCTGCCAAATGATCAACTTTGTCTTCTTGTCCTTTGTGTTGGGTTAGATTAGTTGCTGCATTTTTGCCCCCTTGTTCTGATTAATGGAGGGCACTACGAACCTTCACATATATTATAAAAGTGATTTAAAAAACGAAATTAAAAGTGCCACAATTCGTCAAAAGTTGTCCTCGGTAAGTCTGGATTAATTTCACTTATATTATTTGAGGAATGTGATATTATGATGACAGTACACACTCGTTTTAATGTCATTACACTTTAGACTAGTCACATGAATGAATCATTCAAAACATAAAGTTTTTCTAATTTTTTTCTTTGATGCTAAGTTTCTCTCAGTACACACTCGTTTTAATGTCATTGCATTTTAGACTAGGCACATGAATGAATCATTCAAAACATAAAGTTTTTCTATTTTTTTTTCTTTGATGCTAAGTTTCTATCAGTACACACTCGTTTTAATGTCATTGCACTTTAGACTAGGCACATGAATGAATCATTCAAAAATAAAGTTTTTCTAATTTTTTTCTTTGATGCTAAGTTTCTATCAGTACACACTCGTTTTAATGTCATTGCACTTTAGACTAGGCACATGAATGAATCATTCAAAACATAAAGCTTTTCTAATTTTTTTCTTTGATGCTAAGTTTCTCTCGGTACACACTCGTTTTAATGTCATTGCACTTTAGACTAGGCACATGAATGAATCATATGAAAACATAAAGTTTATCTAATTTTGTCATTGCACTTTAGACTAGGCACATGAATGAATCATTCAAAACATAAAGTTTTTCTAATTTTTTTCTTTGATGCTAAGTTTCTCTCAGTACACACTCGTTTTAATGTCATTGCACTTTAGACTAGTCACATGAATGAATCATTCAAAACATAAAGTTTTTCTAATTTTTTTCTTTGATGCCAAGTTTCTATCAGTACACACTCGTTTTAATGTCATTGCACTTTAGACTAGGCACATGAATGAATCATTCAAAACATAAAGTTTTTCTAATTTTGTCATTGCCCTTTAGACTAGGCACATGAATGAATCATTCAAAACATAAAGTTTTTCTAATTTTTTTCTTTGATGCTAAGTTTCTCTCAGTACACACTCGTTTTAATGTCATTACACTTTAGACTAGGCACATGAATGAATCATTCAAAACGTAAAGTTTTTCTAATTTTTTTCTTTGATGCCAAGTTTCTATCAGTACACACTCGTTTTAATGTCATTGCACTTTAGACTAGGCACATGAATGAATCATTCAAAACATAAAGTTTTTCTAATTTTTTTCTTTGATGCTAAGTTTCTCTCAGTACACACTCGTTTTAATGTCATTACACTTTAGACTAGGCACATGAATGAATCATTCAAAACGTAAAGTTTTTCTAATTTTTTTCTTTGATGCTAAGTTTATGTCAGTACACACTCGTTTTAATGTCATTGCACTTTAGACTAGGCACATAAATGAATCATTCAAAACATAAAGTTTTCTAATTTTGTCATTGCACTTTAGACTAGGCACATGAATGAATCATTCAAAACGTAAAGTTTTTCTAAAAAAACAAAAAAGCACTTCTAGTAGAATTAATTAAAATTCATGAGGTTTCAAATCAATTGACTTAAAAAAAAGCCCATGATTAAAGGTTAAACCCAATTCAAACCAGATCGCTACATAATAATGTAATCCATGTTGCAAAGAGAAAACAAAGAGGATTTATCATAGCAAATTGAACTATTGAAAGCTCTGAAGTCTTTGTTGTCTGACATTTGGATTTTTTGACTTCAATACGACATCATATCAGATCAGATCAGATGGATTCAAGTCTCTTCGTCTTTATGATCATCTGAAAACTTTAATTAATGCAGTAAGTTCTTCTTCCATTATATTTATTTTCATTTTCTTCATCTTAATTGCAGGCTTTGCAGCTATACACACACACACACACACACACACACACACACGTGGTTTAATGTTCAACAGTTTGTGCGGTTTTAAGCTTGAGAGTTCAAGCGTCCAGGAAACTACTCAGCCATATTTCAAAAGCGCTAAAGTTTTCAACTTCAACTAAAACTTGATCCCGGGAAGCAAGTGCTCTCTTGATCTGACGATCTGACAATTTCCAATACGACATCATATCAGATCAGATCAGATGGATTCAAGTCTCTTCGTCTTTATGATCATCTGAAAACTTCAATTAATGCAGTAAGTTCTTCTTCCAATTATATTTATTTTCATTTTCTTCATCTTAATTGCAGGCTTTGCAGCTATATATATAAACGTGGAACAGTTTGTGCAGTTTTAAGCTTGAGAGTTCAAGCGTCCAGGAAACTACTCAGCCATATTTCAAAAGCGCTAAAGTTTTCAACTTCAACTAAAACTTGATCCCGGGAAGCAAATGCTCTCTTGATCTGACGATCTGACAATTTCCACGTAAGTTCTCGCTACACATCTGGTCTTATTAATAATGTGATGTGTTTCAAGTTATGTATCGTGTTAGGTCTTAAATTAATAATATTATTTCAAATGTAACAAATATATGATTTTGTAGTCTCGAATTTATCTTTTGTGCTTTATCTTTCAACTTAAGCAATTTTAAGTAAAACGTAATTGAACATATCATGTAATTGAACTATTTGACAGTAAAACATAACGCGACTCAGATACCCGATTGAGCCCATGTGTACCCAATAATTAGTATCATCTGTTTTAATTGTGCAGCTGTGACTGCTTGTGAATCTTAATTGGAATTGGTCAACCGATCAGACTTCCAGTTCAAGAAACTATGGCGGCAGAGGCTTTTCTTGCGGCGTTTCTCCGAGTGTTGGTTAGCAAGTTGGCATAGCGCGAGGTCATCAAGTACTTTGGACTTGTAAAGAGCGTCGATAAAAAATTGAAGAAATGGAGTGACACCTTGTCTGCAATTGAAGCCGTTCTGAATGACGCGGAGGAAAGGCAACTGACGACTGAGAGCAATGCACTGAGGCTCTGGCTCGATGATCTCAAGGACTTGGCTTTTGATGCGGAAGATGTGTTGGATAAATATCATACTAAAATGTTGAAACGTCAGATACAACATGCTCATTCCAGCACAATAAGCAAAGCATGGAAATCAATTCCTAATCGTGTTTCCAACTTCAAAACAACAAGCAAAGCATGGAAATCAATTCCTAATCGTGTTTTCAACTTCAAAATGAACTCGGAAATACAAAAGATTACCAAGAGATTACAAGAGATATCCGAACGGAAAGACCAGCTTGGTTTGAAAATTGATATTGGGACGTTGACTACAAGGGCACACCAACACATATCGCCTAGTTCTAGTCTACCAGATGGACCTGTGATTGGAAGGGACGAGGACAAAAGGCAGATTGTTGAGCTGTTGTCGAAACAAGAGCATCATGCTGTCAATTTCGATGTAATTGCAATTGTTGGTATGGCTGGAGTCGGAAAGACAACACTTGCTGGACAAGTACTCAAAGATATGGTTGCAGCCTAAACGTTTCAACCAGCTATTTGGGTGTGCGTATCTGACGACTTCAACCTTGGAAGAGTGACAAAGCAAATTCTTGAATCAATCACATCTCGACAATGTACCACAGAAGATTACAATAAGGTTCAAGATGATCTGCAGAAGGAGTTAGCGGGGAAGAAGTTTTTAATTGTTTTAGACGATGTTTGGAAAATTTGTAGCTACGGTGAATGGATGAAGCTGTAGTCCCCTTTTCGTGATGGAGCACAAGGAAGCAAGATAATTGTGACAGCACGTGATACAGATGTTTCAAAAATGATGGGAGTTGCCAAGCTGGTTCACAATTTGGAGCCCATGCAAAATGATGTTTGTTTGCAAGTATTTGAGCAGCATGCATTCTTAAATTCTAACAATGACAAACCACCAAATTACGAGTTACTTAAGGAGAAAATTGTTGCGAAGTGTAGGGGATTGCCTTTGGCCGCGAGGACCCTCGGTGGTGTTCTACTTTGTAAAGAAACATACGAATGGGAAGAAATATTGAACAACAAACTGTGGAGTCTATCAAATGAGCAAGACATACTTCCAGTATTGAGATTAACCTACTTTTATCTTCCTTCACATTTGAAAAGATGTTTTGCCTATTGCTCAATACTTCCAAATGACTATGAATTCGAAGAGAAGCAAATGATCCTTCTATGGATGGCTGAGGGCTTTATTCTTCCCCGACCAGAAGGTAATAAGCAAATTGAAGATTTACGTACTGATTATTTTCGGGAGCTCGTATCTAGGTCATTGTTTCAAAAGTCAACCAAAAATACTTCAAAATATGTGATGCATGACCTCATTGGTGATTTAGCGCGATGGGCAGCTGGAGATATTTGTTTTAGATTGGAGGATAATCAAAATGATGATGGTGTACAACTTAGATGTTTTCCGAAGGCACGCCATTCGTCTTACATCATGGGTCGGTTTGATGGGGTTAAAAGATTTGAGGCATTTTCTGAAGTGAAATGTTTGCGAACCTTCCTGCCACTAACAAAGGGTGATATTCGGAGTTATTTAAGTCATCAGGTTCCTTTTGATTTATTGCCAAAATTGCAATACTTGCGGGTGCTCTCTTTTAATGGCTATAAAATAACTAAGCTTCCAAACTCAGTCGGTGATTTAAGGTATCTACGGTATCTCGACCTTTCTTACGCGCTCATTACCACTTTACCTAAATCAACAAGCACTCTTTACAACCTGCAGACATTGATATTGAAAGGCTGTCATCAGTTGAAGTCATTGCCTGCAGACATGAGTAATCTAATTAATTTGCGTCATCTCAACAACTCATATGCATATTCGGTGGAAGGAATGCCTCCAAAACTAGGTAAATTGGTGAATCTCCAATCTTTGCCTAATTTTGTGGTGAGCGGTGGTAGTAATCAATCAGGGATAAGAGAGATAGAGTTCTTGATGCATCTCCGAAGGACATTGTGCCTCTCAAGATTGGAGAATGTGACTGATGTCGAGGACGCTCGGAGGGCCAACTTAAAATGCAAGGAGAGGCTTGATTCGTTGGTCCTAGAATGGTCTCATTCAAGCGACACAAGAGAAACGGATTTCGTTGTGCTTGACATGTTACGGCCTCATACAAAGGTCAAGGAGCTCACCATCAAAAGTTATGCTGGAAAAGAATTTTCATCATGGGTTGGAAGTTCTTTGTTCTCTAATATGGCGGTCGTGCACTTAGAGGAATGCAACAATTGTTTATCGTTGCCACCTCTCGGACAATTGCCTCATCTCAAAGAACTTTATATTCGAGGAATGAATGCGGTGGAAAGTGTTGGTGCTGAGTTTTATGGAGAGTGTATCTTTCCTTTTCCGCTATTAGAGACTATTACGTTTGTGAATATGAAGCATTGGAAGGTATGGCTTCCTTTCCAACATGATCGAGGAAGTGGTGATTTCCCTTGCTTGAAAAGGCTTTCAATAAAAAAATGTTCTAAGTTGGAAGGTAAGCTGCCAGAGAACCTTGATCTGTTAGCTGAGCTTGAAATTTTTAAATGTGAGGAATTGGTGGTTTCGATTACCAACTACAAACAACTTTGTCAAATAAACATTGATGGTTGTAAAGCGTTGGTGCATACAGCTACTAAGGTTGAGTTTGAGTTATTAAAGTCCTTGTGTCTTTCAAACATTTCGAAGTTGATGTCTCTGCAAACAAGGGAATTGTGCAGAAAGGGATTAACCAAGGTTAGAGAATTGAAGATTAATGGATGTAAGGAGCTGAAGTCTTCATTGAAGAATGAGGCTGGATTATTGCAGCAGTTGACTTCTCTTGGCCGTTTGAAGATCGAAGACAACTCTCCTCTAGTTGAAGAATTGGGAAAAGAAGCAGAGGAGTTGCAAATATTGGAGTGCAGGATTGAATGTATGGAGTCAATCAAGTGCGAAAATCATTTGAAGCTACCAAAAGGGTTAAATCAGTTGTCGTCTCTTCAAGAGCTTCGCTTACACAAATGTTCACGTTTAGCTTCTTTTCCAGATGTTGGTCTGCCACCTTCTCTTAAACACATCCAGATTACCGAGTGTCATTCGTTGATATATTTGGCAAAACATCAGATTCTCCAAAATCTCAGAAGAATAGAGATAAGAGAGTGAAAAAGTTTGAAATCACTAGTAGATGAGAAGGATGTTGGTTCTTCCCCATCGTCTTCTTCTCATAATTGTCTTGAGTACTTGAATATTGAAGAATGTGAATCTCTGACGTCGTTATCATTGAGTGGCCAGCTTCTCAGGACACTTAAAACACCTTGGGATATTTTATTGTGAACAACTGGAGCTAATCGCAGATGACGGGTTTTTCCGCGACAACACTAATTATTGTCTTGAATATATTAAGATCTGGAAATGCCAAAATCTGAAATCCTTACCGGATGGCTTATGCCACCTCAGCAATCTTCAAACTCTAATTATTGGGAAATGTGGAACACTACTACAAAAGGGCCTTACAGTGTCAGTGGGTGGCGTGTGAAAGATCTATATCAGAGATTGCGAGAAATTGGAGGCGTTGCCCGAAGACATGCACAATCTCAACTCTCTTGAGGAATTGAGCATCGACTACCGTGAAGGTTGACTTTTTCTCCCAACCTCACGTGTCTTGTAATTAAGAAGGTCAAGAGCTGTAAGTCATTGTGGGAGTTGGAGTGGGGGTTGCACAGACTCACCTCTCTTAGATACTTTTGGATCATCGGTGAAGACCTGGATACGGTGTCGTTTCCACCCGACATGGTCCAGATGGAGACGCTCCTCCCCAAATCTCTCACTAAACTCATAATAGAAAGCTTCCCAAATTTGAAGAAACTGAGCAGCAAGGGCTTTCAATTCCTCACCTCCCTTCAATTTATGGGATTATGCTATTGTCCAAAGCTAGCATCCATTCCAGAGGAGGGTTTGCCTCCTTCACTTACAATACTTTGGATCTATGAGTGTCCTGTGCTAAAAGAGAGAATCCAACCAAGAAAAGGACGCTACTGGCACAAAATATCCCACATCCCTGGCGTAGAGTTAAATTTTTGAGGTATCATCTTATCAAGAAATGCTTTATTATTATTATTATATTTATTATTATTGTTAAGCAACTTTCGTTGTATCTTGACATCATGTCCACAATAATATTTATTCAAGTAACGATAGTGAGAAAACAACTGTAGAAATCATAATAAATAGCACGAAAGAAAAAATTATAAGAAATTGTTGGATGTAAAGTTTTATGTTTAAACATGAAACGAAACTCACTGATACAGAGGTGACTAGCAGTTGGATTATAGCAACCGCTGCAACTACTTTCTCAAATGTGTCAGCTGATATATGAACGTATAAGTTTTCATATTCACCCTATATTTCACTCCCATCAGATGGTCTTATTTCAGCCTGCAAATAAGTTGAAGAATAAAAGAGGTAAAAGTCAATACATGTACGTATGGGCATTATTGTCAGTTAGGGTTGGGGGTAAAAGTTGGGTGGGCATTGTTGTCAGTTAGGGTTGCATTCGGTGGGATCGATGGCTCAATGTGGGATTTGGTGGGAAGGCATGCTGCTTGCAGAGAGGAGGAGAGAGAGGGAAGGAGGGAGGGGGAGGGGGAGATAGAGGGGTTTGGTGAGGGGAAGGCATGCGACTTGCAGAGAGGAGAGAAGCTTAAAAGCAACTGCAGCAAGGTCAATGGACAGGGTCGCAGCAATGGAGACGTCTCGCTTTGAACCATGTCCCCTCTCCTCAGGCGAATGCTGAACAAAGTTTTGAAGGAACAAAAAGAAGACCTACACATAATAGAATCTGATTCGCAAGGAAAAGAAGAAAGCCAACTTTTCAACGAAAAAGCTAAAATCAATCCCTTCGACCTCCTCATCGGCGGTGGCACCCACGACCACCAGGTTCACTTTTAATTTAATTTTAATTTTGCTTTTTTAGTGGATTAAAGAATATGAAACGAATTGTAATTTAAATTGGTGAAATTTTGTTGATTTTTACGTTCAGTGTTCTGAGTGATCATCGAGCTATGATGGGTTGGTGTTGGATTTGATTCGATTGAGGTAAAAGCTCTGCATGATTGCGACACGAAGAAAATGCTAGAGTCTTACCTTCGATCCAAATATCTGATTTTTGTTACAATTGTTATTTTCATTGCAGGAAAATGTGGCGGAGACAATAATTCCCAAATCCTCCAGCTTTCGGATCATACAATTGTCCCACCGCAAAAATGATTGCGATCCCTTATTTAACCGCGTTAACCACGTACTTCAGCTATGGATCGCTCTTCGTTTTCGACCAAGTCAGAGATTTCTTCCGCAAAATCATCGACTGGTGGAGTGCTAGCAATATGCAGGTTCCGTAATCGTTGTACATAATTTGTTTCTATTGTTTAGTTTTTCCTGTAATTTTATGTAAAAAAAAAGCATTGCTTTGTTGCAAAAATCAGGGTTATGCTCCAATTTGTTTAGGACTTGAAGATTTCTATATTCGCCGGCTTTATCTTCGAATTCAGGTATTTTGTTATTGATTTGATTGTGTTATATTTCTTGAGCTGTATGAAATGGATGCAGCTGGCCCTGCAATTAAGCTTGAATTCCATGGAGTCCCATAAACATAATTATTGATAACTCTGGTTAATTTTTTCAAGTTTTGACTGGTCAGGATGTTTTAATAGGCTTATTGCAAGTGCTCCTGATGCTTGGTTTGATGTGGTTGAACACTACTCCAATGACTACAACAAAACACTCAAGTAACGATTACAAATTTCCTCTGATTTCGCAATTTCATGTATATTTCACGCCTTTTGTTATGTTTTCTTGATTTATATTCTCATTGTGTAACTCGGCTGATGCAGGCTAACCAAAAAAACCAGTAGATGCCTTAACTTGGGATCTTACAATTACCTTGGCTTTGCTGCATCTGATGAGTACTGCACACCTCACGCTATTGAGACGTTGAAAAAATATTCTCCTAGTACCTGCAGTAGCCGAGTTAATGGTGGTTGGTATACTAATACTACTTTGCAAGGAAAATTTGTTTGAACTATTTTTCTATATGAATTTACCATGATACGCTTCTATCACCAGGCACCATGGATTTGCATAATGAGCTGGAAGAGTGTGTTGCAAATTTTGTTGGGAAACTTGCTGCTATAGTTTTCGGAATGGGTTATGTCACAAACTCTGTTATCCTTCCTATTCTGATGGGGAAGGTTTGCATCTTTTCTCAAATGTATGACTTCTAATTTTGTGCTTACATTCCTTATCTGAATATGTGCCATTTGACTTTACAGGGAGGCTTGATTGTTAGTGATTCTTTGAACCATAACTCCATTGTCAATGGCGCAAGAGGATCTGGAACTAGAGTTTGTGTTTTCCAACACAATAGTAAGTTCATTAGTTACTATATTGTATAGCGTGGATGCTGAGGATTTGTTCTTGGCATCAAATTATACAAAGAGAGCACACTGAGGAAGTGTTAGTTTATATTTAATTGCAAAGACTTGGGTTAGGCAGGAGTTTTGCAAGTAAATGACAGGTTTTTCGGTTATTTGCCCGTTTTTCTAATCCGTGTTATGGATTTATTTAATTACTCGAATGAAAGGGCTGTTAATCGGATATGCATTTCCAATATGTTGCTTCGCTCTGTGAGATGTTGATGATAACATGAATAGAGTTTTACTCATTAAAATTAAAAGAAAAATATGTGAAGCTCAGGTTGGAGGTTGCACCTTTATGCATGATGGAACTAAATTACTTTTGTATCATCTATATTTACCTGTTATTATAATAGGATTTAAAATATAGAAACACACTGCTTATAGGATATTAAGGTTGAAGTCATTTAGTTCCAAAGATGCCATAACTAATGTATAATTGAGTGAAATGCCAGTTTACATAGATATTGTGCTTATTTGTTTTAGGTGGATTACCAAAAGGAGCTCATCAAGTATTCTGCGAGCAAGATCGACCTTGATCATTTGGATATTTAAAGGAGCTATTGATAAAGGGAAGACGACGAGTTGTGAACCTGTGTGCCAATTTTGCAGACAAGCAGAAACTCTGGCACAGTGATCAAACAGGCTTTCATGTTGTGTATTTTAATTAATAGCTATGAAACCCATTGTGTGTCGCACCACAGATGGTCTCGCCTCCGTCCTATCCTCTTCTCGCCGCCGTCTCCCTTATCTCGCCTCCGTCATCTTACTCCTCCTTTCTCTGTCTCTGAAATCCTATCGTCATCTTCCTCGCATGCAAGGCTCTGGCCCTCTCAATTGAAACCAAAATGTGTTTCAGGTGCCTAACACAACCTCTCACTACTCACTCACATCAGTTGGTTTTTGTAATTTGAACTTTTCTTTATGATAAATTTGTATGCTTTATGGATTTTTTATGGTAGTTTTGGACCTTTTCTTTTCTGAATTTGTGTGCTTCTATGGGTTTTTTTATGGCAGTTATGAAGAAAAGCAAGAAAAAGGAAGAACCAGTATTAGAAGATCTTCCCAAAGAGTACTATGATGATGTGAGTGCCTTTATCCTTTTACTTGACCAAATGGGTGCTCAAATTTCATGTTTTTCTGTGATTATATGAGTAAATTTTTGTATTTCGTTTTTGGGTTTTTCCAAATTCAATGTTGGTATTTATGGGTTTGGTATTGATTTTCAGTTAATAATGACTTTGGGGAAATTGATCGAGTCTGCATTCAATGTAACTTTTCATGCAGTTACATAGTGATAAAATAGAATTCAATTTTTTCATTCCCTTTTTTTTTTATATGCAGTTACATTTATATGATGATTTATAGCATATATTCATCTTTTAGTTTCTAATTCTTCATGCAGTCTAAGCCATGAAAGATTTGATAAACCCACAATTGATAACAATGTGCGGCGGCACCAACGGTTTTGGACAAGGAACAAGCAAGTACCATTTTGCTTCATTGTTCCAAAGTATTATGTAGAGATTGCTTTAATATCTTGGCTTATTTGCTGTATATGGGGTGTCTAAGATAGGATTTAGGAGATCTGGTTTAGGTTTTGCAGAGAGAGAGAGAGAGAGAGAGAGAGATAGGGGGTGTCCGAAAGAAATGTGGGAGGATTTAGGCAAGGGATTTCAGAGATTTGTTTAGGGTTTCTTTTCTGCGATTTGCAGACAGAGAGATGGGACAAGGGTGAGAGAGAGATGGAAGGATTTTCTACGAGGGTAAAAGGAATGAGTAAGGGAGGTATGGGGGTGTCCGTTAGGTGCCCTTTAATTGTCACTTTTGTGATTTGTCCACCCTTGATTGTTGTGTGATTCATTCTCATGAACGTTCTATGCACAAGGTTTCATATTATTCCTTCCTTTTAATTTTGATATTGTTGTGCTTAATTTCTGTTTTATTTTATTGGGTGATTAGATTAACAGACCTTGGATATTTTGGTATAATAATTTCACATCATGTGTTGCCCTTTTGCATCACCTTAATTGTTCATCAAATGCTAACTTTTAATTATGTTTTCCTTGGGTCAGTCTCCATCTGGTACATTTGTCCATCCTTCTGGAGTGGAGCACTATCTTTCTCACAGCATAAATGCTCTGAGAAACTGCTATGGAGACAAACAGTTGTTTACTCCGTTCTAGGTATGTTTTTCTTTAGTATTTTAGAGGGATTCTTAACTATTCTCCATTGTAATCTTTACCTTTGTATCCATCTCTCTCAAAAGACGATGAGAGTAGCAACTGTTGCAAAGCAAATTCTCAGATGTATCTAAGCATATACATACATTGGACAAAAACCGAATCTTAAATTGGGGCAGTGAGTTCTGCAACATCCTGGTGCTGCATATATTCTCACACTTTTAAAATTTGTATTTCTCAGATATATTGGGAATTTAATTAGTTTTATGTCATTTTCGTAGGGCAATTTAGTAGAGATTTAGCAATACAATTAACCTAATAGTGATTTGGTTCAGCGTAAAGACCACTGCTAGGGCACTCAAGTCATTTTCTTAATTTATGCGCGTATACGTAACCAACACATGTTTCCAAAGGATCTTAGTTAGTGTTCATGCTCTGCTGATATTTTATTATGTTCATTTTGATTTTGTTTTTCAGTTGTGGTTATAGGATTGTTTTGTCTCTCTTTGTTTATTATTATTATTTTTTCCCTCTATACAGCTTTTCTAAAATTGAACTGTTGTTCTCAATTTGGTTATTTGAATAGAGGCCAGTTAGGCTGTGCCTTTAGAAGGTCTCACTGCTTTAAAGTTGAACGGTGCTAACTGAATATGATGCGTTCATTCTTTGGTGTGTGTGAGTGTGTGTATGCAGTGTATGTGAGTGCATGCAGTGTGGTTAGGTTCATTCCCACATGGGTGTTCGTCTTTTTTTCATTAAATGGTTAGGTTCATTCCCGCATGGGAGGGGTGTGTGTTTTTTGCCATCAAACTGGTAGAGACAGATCTTAATCAAATATCATGCCATAGTGTTATTTTGTTTGCATCTAAGGAACTATATATTATTTCCAGATAATGCTGCATTTTTAGATTTCGTATGAGTGTCCCGGGTCGATTATGGACCATCAAAAGAGGGATGATCGCTGTCATTTGGACTACGGGCGTCCACTTCAAACTCCCGATAAACATGTCATTTTCTTGATTTCAGGCCATGAAAAATTCATGGTGAAAAAACAAAGCTCATGTCGTTGGTTTGTGCCTCTGTCTAATTTCTTATTTATTTATTTATTTTATCAATCCTTTTCCTTCTTAGTTCTATTTGTTGCTGCTGGTTCCGATATTTCGTTGTCCTATTTATTTAATGTTGGCATCCTTTATGTATTTAGATATGCTCTCTAGATCGCATACGTTTCCTCCTCTTTAGCTGTAATCCTTTTTTAGTCGACATATCCTTTATTACTATTTATTAATGGATGAGGGAAATTTGGAAATATAGCCGATTTTTTCAATTCTTATAAAATTAACCAAAATTGAAGTGAAAAAGACTTAAAATTACCCTTAGGTTAAAACTTTCTCTTCTCCTCCTACCTCAAGTGTTCGTCTCAATTGTTGAAACCCTACCACCACAGTACTCTTTACCAAGTTGTGGCAAGTCCAGTGGAAGTCATTCGATAGTTTATCTGGCTGACCCCCACTCCTCTATGAACTTGTTCTTGTTTGCTTCCGTTCCTTCCTCCACCCACTTGATTCTTCTCACTGCTCTCTGCTTTGTTTTCACTCTCCTCTCTCTCCCCAACACTAGCTAAATAAAACCATCAATTGTAATATCCAAAAAATTCTAATGTGAAACATAATGATGTTTTTTCATTTGGATAAATAGAGATTGCCTGCAAAAAATTTATTGAGGAATGATGAGGCAGTTTGCCTGCAATGTCAGAAATGACGGTTGTTTAGCATGCTATAATCTGGTTTTTGACAACTTATTATTCAAACAGAGTAGAGCATAGGCGCGTTTGGGCATCAGTCACAAAAGCTGATGAGTTTATTCAAATTGTACTCAAGAAAGCAAAAGCACATTAGATTGAAGCCCAACTAGGAATGCTGAAATATTCAATTTTTTAAGGGAATTGTTATTACTACTAAAAAAAAATACATTTATGAAGAGTGTAGAATGAGATTTTTGGAGTGCCAATAACATTTCATTTTTTTAACCTGAGAAATTTACAAAAACTAACACCCAAAAAAATGAAACGTTAACCAATCCACCCCTGGCTAGGCCTGGCAATTCCTGACACGACCCGATAACCCGACACGACACGACACGAAATTAACAGGTGTTTGGGTCGACACGATAACGAAACGGGTCGTTATCGGGTAACCCGATAAGCACCTGTTAAGATAACGGGTTTGTTCGGGTATACACGTGGGTAACACGATACACGATAAGCAGAATATTAATTTAATAATTTATAACCCTAAAAAAATACTATAATAATTATATATATATTAATTTAACAATTTTATACCCCTCAAAACTATAATAATTATATATATATATATATATATATTAAATTAACTATAATAATTATAATAATTATATATACTATAATAATTATACCCAAAATATTAACTATAATAATTATATATATATATTAAATTTTATACCCCTAAAAACTATAATAATTATACATACAAAATAAATAGATTTAAATCTACTTAATAAATAAATATATATATATATACACACACACCATTGAACTTCATGGGATACGAATTATATGAAACTAATTTCAACGATCCAACCGTCAAACATGTTTGTATATACTTCCAGATCGCATACGCCAAAAATTGCAAAAAACAAACATTCAGAGAGCAAGTAACGGGACAAAACTTTTCGACGGTTATAAACGAAAAATCACGATTTAACGGTCATTTTAACTCCGATTTTGATGATTTTTTACAACCACACTCCTTGACCCTATATGAATACAATGATTGAATTCGATCTTCAATTTAAAATATTTACACTAGTGGATACCACAAAATCTTATGTTATACTTAATAAAAGTATGAATAAACTCTTAAGTATTAGTGAATCTATTGTTTTGATGGGATACTCATTCTACAAAACTAGTTTCAATGATCCAACCGTCAAACATGTTTGTATATACTTCGAGATCGCATACGCCAAAAATTGCAAAAAACAAACATTCAGAGATCAAGTAATGGGACAAAAGTTTTCGACGGTTATAAACAAAAAATCACGATTTAACGGTTATTTTAACTCCGATTTTGATGATTTTTTACAACTACACTCCTTGACCCTATATGAATACAAGTAATGAATTCGATCTTCAATTTAAAATATTTACACTAGTGGATACCACAAAATCTTATGTTATACTTAATAAAAGTATGAATAAACTATTAAGTATTAGTGAATTTATTGTTTTGATGGGATACTCATTCTACGAAACTAGTTTCAAAGATCCAACCGTCAAACATGTTTGTATATACTTCGAGATCGCATACGTCAAAAATTACAAAAAACAAACATTCAGAGATCAATTAACAGGACAAAACTTTTCGACGGTTATAAAAAGAAAAATCACGATTTAACGGTCATTTTAACTCTGATTTTGATGATTTTTTGCAGCTACACTCCTTGACCTTATATGAATACAATGATTGAATTCGATCTTCAATTTAAAATATTTACACTAGTGGATACCACAAAATCTTATATTATACTTAATAAAAGTATGAATAAACTATTAAGTATTAGTGCATCTATTGTTTTGATGGGATACTCATTCTACGAAACTAGTTTCAATGATCCAACCGTCAAACATGTTTATATATACTTCGAGATCGCATACGCCAAAAATTGCAAAAAAACAAACATTCAGAGATCAAGTAATGGGACAAAACATTTCGACGGTTATAAACGAAAAATCACGATTTAACGGTCATTTTTACTCCGATTTTGATGATTTTTTACAACTACACTCCTTGACCCTATATGAATACAATGATTGAATTCGATCTTCAATTTAAAATATTTACACTAGTGGAAACCACAAAATCTTATGTTATACTTAATAAAAGTATGAATAAACTCTTAAGTATTAGTGAATCTATTGTTTTGATGGGATACTCATTCTACGAAACTAGTTTTAATGATCCAACCGTCAAACATGTTTGTATATATTTCGAGATCGCATATGCCAAAAATTGCAAAAAACAAACATTCAGAGAGCATGTAACGGGACAAAACTTTTCGACGGTTATAAATGAAAAATCACAATTTAACGGTTAATTTAACTCTGATTTTGATGATTTTTTACAACTACACTCCTTGACCTTATATGAATACAATGATTGAATTCGATCTTCAATTTAAAATATTTACACTAGTGGAAACCACAAAATCTTATGTTATACTTAATAAAAGTATGAATAAACTCTTAAGTATTAGTGAATCTATTGTTTTAATGGGATACTCATTCTACGAAACTAGTTTCAATGATCCAACCGTCAAACATGTTTGTATATATTTCGAGATCGCATACGCCAAAAATTGCAAAAAACAAACATTCAGAGAGCAAGTAACGGGACAAAACATTTCGACGGTTATAAACGAAAATTCACGATTTAACGGTTAATTTAACTCCGATTTTGATGATTTTTTACAAATACACTCCTTGACCTTATATGAATACAATGATTGAATTCGATCTTCAATTTAAAATATTTACATTAGTGGATACCACAAAATCTTATGTTATACTTAATAAAAGTATGAATAAACTATTAAGTATTAGTGAATCTATTGTTTTGATGGGATACTCATTATACGAAACTATTTTCAAAGATCCAACCGTCAAACATGTTTGTATATACTTCGAGATCGCATACGTCAAAAATTACAAAAAACAAACATTCAGAGATCAATTAACGGGACAAAACTTTTCGACGGTTATAAAAAGAAAAATCACGATTTAACGGTCATTTTAACTCTGATTTTGATGATTTTTTGCAGCTACACTCCTTGACCTTATATGAATACAATGATTGAATTCGATCTTCAATTTAAAATATTTACACTAGTGGAAACCACAAAATCTTATATTATACTTAATAAAAGTATGAATAAACTATTACGTATTAGTGAATCTATTGTTTTGATGGGATACTCATTCTACGAAACTAGTTTCAAAGATCCAACCGTCAAACATGTTTGTATATACTTCAAGATCGCATACGTCAAAAATTACAAAAAACAAACATTCAGAGATCAAGTAACGGGACAAAACTTTTCGACGGTTATAAACGAAAAATCACGATTTAACGGTCATTTTAACTTTGATTTTGATGTTTTTTTACAACCACACTCCTTGACCCTATATGAATACAATGATTGAATTCGATCTTCAATTTAAAATATTTACACTAGTGGATACCACAAAATCTTATATTATACTTAATAAAAGTATGAATAAACTATTAAGTATTAGTGAATCTATTGTTTTGATGGGATACTCATTCTACGAAACTAGTTTCAATGATCCAACCATCAAACATGTTTATATATACTTCGAGATTGCATACGCCAAAAATTGCAAAAAACAAATATTCATAGATCAAGTAACGGGACAAAACTTTTCGACGGTTATAAACGAAAAATCACGATTTAACGGTCATTTTAACTCCGATTTTGATGATTTTTTACAACTACACTCCTTGACCCTATATGAATACAATGATTGAATTCGATCTTCAATTTAAAATATTTACACTAGTGGAAACCACAAAATCTTATGTTATACTTAATAAAAGTATGAATAAACTCTTAAGTATTAGTGAATCTATTGTTTTGATGGGATACTCATTCTACGAAACTAGTTTTAATGATCCAACCGTCAAACATGTTTGTATATATTTCGAGATCGCATACACCAAAAATTGAAAAAAACAAACATTCAGAGAGCACGTAACGGGACAAAACTTTTCGATAGTTATAAACGAAAAATCACGATTTAACGGTTAATTTAACTCCGATTTTGATGATTTTTTACAACTACACTCCTTGACCTTATATGAATACAATGATTGAATTCGATCTTCAATTTAAAATATTTACACTAGTGGATACCACAAAATCTTATGTTTATACTTAATAAAAGTATGGTATAGTACTATTGTTTTATTTTTTTTCATAATTATTTTGGTAAACTTCTCATAATTTGAATGATTTTTAATGTTTGGTTTTTCTATGCTTAGTTTATGCAGAAGATAGTTATGACGTGGAAAACCTTAATTAAAACATCATCAACATAACTCTTGAAGGCAATAGATCAAGCCAAAGTTCCAATGCAATTTCATGATGATCGATGTAAATCGAGGATTTTGTAAATTGAGGTTTAAACTTTTGAGAAAGATTTCACAACCTTGAAAACAAAAACTGTTTCATTTTGCATATCCTTGCACATTTAAAATTTGTAATAGATTAATAGTGTATGTATTATTTTTTTATTAGGCTCTTATTTTCGAGTGTAGATGTAGTACTTAAACGACAAATGTGTTTTAATGTTTTGAAGTAATATTTATGTGGCAATGTGTGGTATGTGCAAATTTAAGAAAAAAAATATATTTTTCTTAACGGGTCATAACGGGTCGGGTCACTTTACCCGTTGGGTAAAGTGACACGACCTGTTAAGGACCCGTTAAGATAACGGGTGTGACACGACACGACCCGTTAAGATAACAGGTGTTACACGAAAACGACACGAACACGACTGACACGACCCGTTTGCCAGGCCTACTGGCCATCCAAATTTCTGAAACCCAGAATCCAAATTATGCATAAGAAATGCGACTGCAAAGAATTGCACTGGCTGAGGTAGACAGTGCCTATTGATAGTTTTTTCACCATTAAGAGCAAATGACAAAGTTTTTAGTCATTAAGGGTATGTTAGTATTTTCACATCAATATTTGGTTATAATTATCATAAAATTAAAAAAAGTGACTATAATTCTATATGAAATCTAAATTTTGGTTAGTTTTCCAAATTTCCCGATGGAGGGAGGATGAGTTTCAGGAGTTAAAATCTTCTGCGTCGAAATTTCCCTGCGGCCTCTCTGTGACATAACCAGCTTTTGACATGTGTACACACTAACTTCAAATTATAGACGGTGTTAACTCTTCGGGAAATAATGCTAAGGATACTAAATTTGAAGACTAAATTTGCAAACTAAATTATATGTCACCAATAAGAATAAGCATGTGTAAGTAATAAACCAATCCTTAATTTTTATGTTCTTTAATTTTTAAAACTTTGTTTACAAATTTAGTCTTTTTAACATTACTGAACAAAATAAAGAACCAAGAACTCCTCTAAGTGTTAACTATTAAGTAAGTATGAATTCTATTTCCTTAAGCTCGAATTCCAAATAACTAGAAAAATCCCTGCAAAATAACTAGAAAGCACTGACCTTTTTTATAAGGGAGTAATTCTACAAAAAGTAGGCATCTTTTTTACATTTTTTATACAAAAGATGTAGCTAAAACGAATTGAGTGGAAGCGTTGCATGCCACCCAGATGAGAAAATTGAATTCGAAAAACCCAGATAAGAAAACTGACCTGAAATTGCAAATCTGATCAGAAATGTCGGATTTTTGCCTGAACTCTCAACCAGATGCGATTGGAGATTGGAGCAATACCAGCTGATTGCCTGAGAACTCGACCTCCTGCATCTGAGTATCGGTTTCCTTTTTTTCGTCGCCGGCGTCGTCTTCTTGGTCGGGTTGTTTGGATTTGCCGAGGAAGACAGGCCACAGAAGTTCGTGTGGCCACGTGTCAAAAACTAAGAGAAGCCAGAGAGAGATTACAGACAAATTTAGGTGCAGAAGATTCGAACTTGGTCGTGAAACGTAGGAGATGTTAATAAAAAGACTATGAAAACAAAAACTCGAGATTGAAACCAAATAAATGGTTATAACTGTCCTATTAATGAAGATGGACACTAGTGATCGCAATATGATCGATCGACGTAACGCTGTTAGAAGGTAGGAGAAAGGCTTTAAATATAAGGGTGTGATTTATAACTAACACCTATGTGCTGGTGTGATCTGATTACATGGTTACCTTCTCCTTCCTGTTTTTGTGATCCACACATGTCCTAAATATTGATAGAGAAGGAATGGTCCATTTATCTACCTTGAACTACAAATCTACATCCATACATTATTGGTGTTTAAATAAATGAAGTTTGTACATGATAAATTATTGGATTTGATGTTCATCTCGTCGCGTGTTGCTACTTATAGATATCTTTAAGAGAAAAATTATTGTGTTCATTCATCTTAGGTTTGTGTATGATAATTCTTAATTTATTCTTCAAAGATACTTATAAAAATTAAAAGAAGTGTGCAGAAATAGTTTTTTAATTTATGTCATTCGATTTTTGTTTAAGAAAGTGTTTCTTATCCCTCTAAAACATTAATTCTGGAAACAATCTTACTGGACTTTATATTGCTCTGTTGGAAGTTGGAAAGAAAACCAATTTTATAGCATCATGAACATGGAAACAAAGTTCTAAACAGTAGAGCATTTGATCACACGGGGAAGAAGTCAAACCCTAGTTTCTAAAAGCAAAACAAGTCCAAAGCTTCTTTACGACTTCCTTGTTCACCAGTATCATTGTAAGGCACAATGCAGATTTGTCTGCCTACAAAGAATATCAGAGATATAAAGTAGGCATTATCTAATCACGGATGAATGAAAATGGTCACGGGTTCGAGATTTGAATCCAGATAATCACGAGTTTCCAAAACTAAATACGTACAAAATGATCTTGAGTGAAACAAATTAGAGAAATATTTTAAATTTTGTGTTTTCTGCTTCTGGTTTTGAGATTGATACTGAAACAAAAAAAAAAAAAAAAAAACCATACAACACAATACAATGAAGTGCCCTTTTGTTTATCCAATTACAGAACTCATCCTTCAGGCCAACTGAAAGATCCCCCAACTAACTGTCCTCATGTGTGGAAAAAACAGAAGAAAAACATTACCATATTAATGTACTTTTAAGTAGTATGTACTAATTCAACGATTCTGAAACCTCATACGTAATGTATGGTTAAAAGTTACATATAAGTTATTGCACCAGTGTCTCTTTACTACGGAAGTCTTACTAATTGAACAATTTTGATTCATACAATCATTGTAATTCACGTCTTATATATGATTAAGAGTTATATAATTGCATACAATTATGCAATTATACAATCATTGCCCAAGCTGTGAATAACTCTGAATTTGAAGAACATGGTATTCAATTCCCTGGGATCTCTCATATTAGCAATTCTATGACCGGATCGCTGTCTCCAGATGGATCACATCCTCAGAATGGTCTTTCTTATGGTCAGCATTTGGGCAACACCAATGTCCCAAATATTCTTGGCCCACATGATCTCTGTGACGACTCTAGCACTCCTCCTGGCCTTGAACAGGTCGAGACGGTAGCTCAGAATAGTCAGCACTTGGGCAACACCGATGTCCCAAATAATTTTGGCATGCAGGATCCTCAAGACGACCATAGCATTCCCCCTGGTTTTGAACATGTTGCGACATTAGCTAAGGATGTCATCGATATTGTCAATCACATAGAAGGCTGTGATATGGATGGTTTTACTCCTGTGTTATCTAACAGTCAAAAGAAAAAACAAAAGCAGCTTGCCAATCTTAATCAACCCTGTGATAAACCATATCCGAGTAGGGTCCGAGGACTTCCAGCTCGTTATAAATGAAGGTTCTCTTCTGGAATATCTGTGGCATTGGTAACGATGACTCTCAGACGGAGCTCTCTAACATCTGTCGGTTGCATCACCCGGATTTGGTTTGCATTGCGGAGCCCATGGTGACTTTTAATTCTATTTCAGCTGCTTATTGGGATTCTTTAAATTTATCTGCTCTTACTTTTAATTCTAGAGGAACTCTTGCCCCCAACCTTTGGTTACTAACATCTTCGGCTTGTGCAGACCCTTTAGTTATTTCTATATCTGATCAACAGGTTACAGTTCGTTGTACTTTTGATCATATCCCAAGCCAGTTCACATTTGTTTATGCAAGCATTTCATCTATCAAAAGAAGAGACTTGTGGGCTGACTTTATCTCTCTGCGCCCACAAACACAAGTTCCATGGATGGCTATTGGCGATTTCAATGCTATACTGGGTGCCCACGAGCAGATGGGAGGAGGCTGACCGTCCCAAGCTTCATGCGCTAAGTTTAGTAACATGTCTGACACTTGTAACTTTACCCACTTGAACACATCTGGGGCAGCCTTTACATGGTCTAATGGCTGGAGGTCTCGTGGTCGCACTGAACGAAGGTTAGATCGTTCATTGTGTGATATAAGTTGGTTTGATTCTTGGCCCCACTCTAACTGCATAGCTTTGCCAAAGGTAGTCTCAGATCATAACCCCCTTATCTTCTCTGGTTCTAGAGTTTTGCGCAATGGTCATCGTCCTTTCCGTTTTCAATCAATGTGGGTTCAACATCCATCTTTTCGAGAAACTGTAACTCATTGCTGGAGAAATACAGTTGTCTATGGTTGTCCTATGTTTATCATTCTGCAAAAATTGAAAGCTCTAAAAACCTGCTTGCGCCAATGGAATTTTTCGGTTTTTGGTGATGTTCATAATAGAGTGGCTAATGCTCGGCATAATCTTTCTATGATTCAACAAAGAATTTCAACTGAGGGTATAAATAATGATCTTTTCGAGGAGGAGATTGTCGCCAAGACTACAGTAATGGAGTCTCTTCAAATGCAGGAGGCATTTTGGAAAGATAGAGCTCGTGTTAAGTGGTTAACTAAAGGGGATAGAAATTCTTCTTTCTTTCATGCCTATGCTCGTATTAAATCATCCAGCTCTCATATCAGTTGTATTCTTGATGGAAACAATCTTCTTACTGACCCGCTGGCTATTGCGAACCATATTGTTAATTTCTATCAGACTTTGTTCGGCTCTTCTTTCACCCCTTCAGGTATTGATGAGGTTTGTGAGGTCATCCAGCCGATGGTCACAGACTCTGAAAATGATCTCTTATCTGCATTACCTACTGATGAGGAAATTAAGGAGGCAGTTTTCTCATTAAGTGCTTCCAGTGCGCCAGGGCCAGATGGTTTTCCAGGTTTTTTCTATCATCACTGTTGGGATATTGTCAGCTTTGATGTTATTCAATTTGTGAAGCAATTCTTTCAATCAAATTGGCTATACCCCAATACCAATAGTAACTTCTTAGTTTTGATACCGAAGGTGGAAGACGCTATTTCCATGACTCATTTTAGACCTATTGCTTTGGCAAACTTTCTCTTTAAGATTATTCCCAAAATTTTGGCAGTTCGCCTTTCTCATGTTGTTCAACGCATTATTTCTCCACATCAAGCTGCTTTCATACCTGGCCGACGTATCACAGATTGTATTGGCCTAGTTTCAGAATGTTTCAATGTGCTTGACAAAAAAACTCGTGGTGGCAATATGGGAGTCAAAGTTGATATAGCTAAGGCTTTTGATACTTTAGATTGGTCATTTCTATTGCGGGTGCTTACTAACTTTGGGTTCTCCACTTGTTTTATAGACTGGGTTTCTACCATCTTAAGATCTGCTAAATTGTCCATCCTAATCAATGGTTCCCCGCATGGTTTTTTCTCTTGTTCCCGAGGAGTGCGCCAAGGGGATCCTCTTTCTCCGTTACTTTTCTATCTTGCTGATGAGGCTTTATCAAGGGGCCTGAGTCGTCTTCAACTTGATGGGCTTACTAAGCCAACTTTTGCTCCAAGAGGTTGTATCTCTCCTTCTCACGTTCTCTATGCAAATGACTTATTCATTTTCTGTAGAAGTGATGGTGGCACCCTGCGTAATTTGCAAGGTTTCTTCGATAGATATAGTAGAGCCTCTGGTCAATTTATCAATAAGGCAAAAAGTACTTTCTACTTGGGCTCTACCTCAAGGCATCGCAAAGCTGTGGTTGAGAGTTACTTGGGTTTCAAAGAAGGCAAAACACCTTTTGTCTACTTAGGAGTTCCAATCTTCTGTGGCAAGCCTAAAAGGAGTCATCTTCAAGCCTTGGCAGATAAAGCTAAAGCTAAGTTAACTGGTTGGAAGGGGAAACTTTTATCTATGGCAGGAAGAGTTCAACTCACTCAATCAGTTTTTCAAAGTATGCTCTTGCATAGCTTTTCTATTTATAAGTGGCCTTCTTCCTTGCTAAGGTCTCTTTCACGATGTGCTCGCAATTTTATATGGTCTGGTGACGTAACCTCCAAGAAGTTGGTTACCGTTTCTTGGCATCAGATATGTGCTCTGAAGAATGAAGGTGGTTTGGGTTTGCGTGATCTTGGCTCTCTTAACACTACAGCTCTCTTAAAGCTTGGATGGCTTATTATTACTACTGATTCCCCTTGGAGTATTTATCTTCGGAATCGTTTCAAGCTACATGGCCACCTATACTCTTGTACTTATAAGCGATCTTCTATATGGCCTGGTATTAAATCCATTCTTCATATCTTGTTTCAGAATTGTCGTTGGGTGATTGGAAATGGTTCTACTACTTCCCTTTGGGTTGATAAATGGCTGGATAAGCCTATTGTGGACGTCGTTGGTGCAACAGAGATTACCCCTTCTTTATCTCGTACTAAGGTCTCAAATATTATTCGTATGGGACAATGGGTTATTCCTTCTATTTTTTCTTCTACTTTCCCAGACCTAACTAAAGAGATTTTAGAAATGCCTCTTCCAATTGATGAGGATAAGGACGTTTTAATTTGGGAAGTTTCTACATCTGGTGTTTTTTCGTTTTCTGATGGCTATGAAATTGTTCATCATCGGTTTCCTGTCAAGAGTTGGGCTTCCATTATCTGGCGTCCTTTCATCCCACCTCGTTACTCTATTTTAGTTTGGAAGATTCTATTCAACAAGCTCCCAACGGAGGATCAACTTCAGCGCCGAGGCATCCTGCTGGCTCCAATATGCCAACTATGTCACAAGAATTCTGAATCTATTGACCACTTATTTTCTAGCTGTGACTTTGCACAATGTTCTTGGCGTTGGCTAGCTACCCAATTTGGCACTATTATTCCACCTACGGGCTCCCTCTCTGATCTATGGCTTGATTTTCTGTCAAAGCGGTTTTCTCCACATCTTCACAATGTCTGGCTAGCTTCAGGGTTTTTCTTACTCATGGCTATTTGGAAGATGCGTAATAAAGTGAAGTTTGAAGGCAAACCTCCCTCATTCTCACGTCTATGCCGCTCCACCTCGGCCTGGATTAGGCAGGTTGGAGCTCTCACCCCTGGCCATGTACGAGGCATTTTGGACAGGCAACTTTTAGTCTCTCTTGGAATATCGCCTAACTCCTGTAAAGCTCCTTCTATTGTCCCTGTTCTTTGGCATCCCCCTCCTTTTTATTGGGTCAAAGTGAATACTGATGGCCTTGCTAAAGGTAATCCGAGTCCTGCGGCATGTGGCGGGGTTTTTCGAGATTCTGCGGGTTATTTTCTTGGTGGTTTCTCCTTAAGCTTGGGCTATCGTACTTCTTTCTATGCGGAGCTCCATGCTGTCATCCTTGCTGTTGAATTGGCCCACTCGCGGGGCTGGCAAAATTTATGGCTTGAAAGCGACTCTTTGAGTGTAATATCATGTTTTGCTTCTGGATCTTTCTCTCCCCCTTGGTCGTTCCAGACACGCTGGAACAATTGTACTCTCCATTTGCAGAACATGGATTTTCGTTGCTCTCATATTTTTCGAGAAGGGAATGCTGTTGTTGACAAATTAGCCAATTTAGGGCTTCTATCATCTTCACTTGTCTGGCATTCCACTCCTCCGATTGAGATCCTCCCTCCTCTGCACTCAGATTTCTTGGGCATGCCAACCTACAGGTTTGTCTCCTCTTATTGATGTGTCTTCTCCTTTCTTTTCCTAACCTTTTTGGATTCCCTTTTGTTTTGCAGTTTGTCTTGCAGGTTATTACCTTTTAAGGTTTATAGAGGGGTTTGGGCTTATGTCCGCCTAGTCTTTTCCTTGTATTTTCTTTTCCAAGAGGGGTACGGTCTATGTCCCCCCCTCTTTTTCCGGCATTTCCTTTCTCAAAAGGGGTAAGGTGCATGTCCCCCCCCCCCTTTTTCTTTTGTATTTCTTTTCTCTTGTTCTATGAGGGGTTAGGTTTATGTCCCCCCTGTCTAGGTGTAACTTCTTTTTTCCTATCAATAAAATTCCTTCGTACCGCCGAGGTTCTCCAAAAAAAAAAAAAAAAGAGTTATATAAATTATCACATTGGTGTATCTTTATTTCGGAAGTCTTACTAATTGAATACTTTTGATACATACAAACACCTTAAGCCACGTTTTTTTCTACAATCAAGGGACAGAGAAGTTACCACACCGGTGTCCTTTACTCCCCAATTTTTTTGGGTGGGGGTGTTGCTGTTGCAAAAAGGACGGTATTTCCGTTCATTCAGGGTTTGCGCAAACGGTAGGGCAGTACTGCACATGAGTCCATTATTTCTTCTAGTTTTCAGATGTGATATTTTGGTGCACTATGTGACAAGCATTTGCGATTTTAAGGTAAAACGTGTCCCTTCACATGCGAAGCCTCCAATGAAACTATACCAAGATGCTTGCACAATTATTGCCACTCCACCACCCAACTACTTTTCAAATGGCATAAAAACCAAAAGGGCAGCCAAGAAAAAGCAGAAAAACCACACACACACACACACACACACAAACCCATTTCTTCTCTCTCTCGCAGCCCTCATCTCTCCTTTCTTCTGCACTACAATGAGTAACTCAAAGGATGTGAGTGTGCAGGCACTCACATGCACTTTGGTGTTGATATTTCTAGTTGGTTTTGGCAGCTGCAACATAGACCAGGATAGGGCAGAATGTACAGACCAACTAGTAGGGCTTGCCCCGTGTCTTCCGTACGTCGGCGGTGATGCCAAAACTCCAACCTTAGATTGTTGCAGTGGAATTAAAGAAGTGGTGCAGAAGAGCAAGAAATGCCTCTGTATCCTACTTAAGGACCGCGACGATCCGAAACTTGGCCTCAAGATCAATTCCACTCTTGCTTTAAACCTTCCTAGTTCCTGTCATGTGCCTGTCAACATATCAACCTGTATTGGTAAGTACATATATATACTGAACTGAAGTATATATTAATTAGTTTAATTTCTCTAGAAATGTTCATGATTATATAGATCACCAGTTTGATCATTTTCAACGTTGGTGATGGATTCAGATCTCTTGAATTTGCCATCAAACTCTTCGGACGCGAAGATGTTCCGGGATTTTGAAAACAACACTGAAGCTAGAAGCAACACTACTGCCCCTACATCCAGCGGTATTCTAACAAATTTACTCCTAGAATTTTAGCATATTATGATTGGTAATTAATTTAATTACAATTTAATAGTTCTTTATCTAGTAATATATGTTTAATTTACTTGGTTTTATGTTAATTATTATAGTGAATTCTACAAGCAGTGGTACAGTTGCTCAAGCAAAGAGTGATGGTGGGAGCCTGGAAAATAGATTGATGGGAATAGAGATGCTATTTGGGACTTTTCTGGTGTTTTATATTTCACACTTGGTGTTTTATGCTTGATACAAGACTGTCTTGTCTCCTTACTGCTGATCGTTTTGTGTGTAATGATCTCTTTCTCTCTCTCTCTCTCTCTCTCTCTCTCTCTCTCTCTCATCCTCTGCACTTCTCTCTCTAATTATATATTAATCAATTGGATATTATTATGGGGCGTGTATGGATCAATTGGGATCATTCTAACACCTTATATCATGTTTTGTAATTTGTAATGACAAATGTTAACAAAATTATAGCTAGCAACTAAAATGGTCACTTTTGGCAACAAATATTGATCACTTTTATGTCCTATATGTTAACACTAGACCACAAACAAGATCCAATTACTCGAATCACAACCGAACAAAATACAAAACACCAATTCATATAAGGTTGAAGCATACTAACCTGAAGAACTTTCATTGGATGCAGCCATGGCTATTCACGATCAACCTGAATGCAGCAGCTCTTCTTCTCTCTATCACGATGCTTATTGCTCAAACTAAGAATAGACCTCAGTTCCAAAAAAGCGTTTTCCTGTGAAAGGAGAGGTCGCTATATATTCATACACATATCCCTTCTCATAATGGGATGAGGACTACCTATTAGAATCCTTATGGAAAACAACTTATATTTTCCTAATCCATATCATTTCATTACTCCAACAGAATTCTCTATTGACAAGAACTAGTATACATCTTCCCATAAGGCTTTCTTATACCAATTGGTTTCAGATAGCCAATGCCAGATCACCTAGTCTCAAGTTTATATTCTTACACTATATATCTTCAATTTCTCTTCTTTTTGTTTGGTAACCCACAAAATCTGAAGGAAATGAAATTTTGGTGAATGTTTCGCGTACTTGTTTTGAGCCTTCACCAGGCGCAGTGTTCATAATAATGAATATTGCTCGTTTTTCAAACAATCTGATACATTGGGTTAGTAAACTGTCAATCTAAAACTATAGTTTGTAGACACAGTCAAGAATGTTAGTAGACCTCAATCTTTTCAGAGTCCTGAAAGATCTCATTGGGATGTTAATGTTTTGGCAAATGATCAAATTTTCACTTCCTTAATATTAAAGAGAAAGAAGTGCCTCTTGAGAGGAGCTAGAGCTAGTGGCTAGCTATCCCTCTTTCACGACGAAGGGTGCACGTAATCCTTAAGAGAACGTTAAAATAACGATCTTATACAAATCATGAGACTCGATGCGAAAAAGTTAAAATATGTAGCAATTTTTAATTACAATAGAAAACAGTCACTTTGTCGTTTCTTTTTCATTATTGTTCGTAAAGCACACCCTTTTTCATTATTGTTCGTCATCTCCAATTCAAGCCCAAAGCTATGGCCATGGTATATTACAAAGCCACATGGGCTTCAAGCTTCTATACCGGCCTTGCATTGAAGGACAATATCATAAGTATGCCCATGAGTAAATTTTAACAATATGCATCGCCACCAGCTGTGAGCCACCTGAGATTATCGTGATAAGGTCACTAGTTGATCCTCTTGAAGTAAAAAAAATTACGTATGTGCAGATGATCTAAACTTAATGTAACATATTCCTTAGCATATAAAAATGCTAGAAACTTCACGTAGTACTCGTGTCACTTCCGTGTCAAACCTTTTATATTAACAAATTGTTTGTATCAAACACATTATTTTAATAAGTTCTTAACAGGTGACTTGACAATAATCTGACTCTCTAACGTGTCATTTCGAGTCAGATTAAAGGAACGTGCAAGAAATTGTCATGCCTAAATGTCTAGACCAGATAAACAAATTGTATTTGTGTCATTTACATGTCATATCCATTATCTTAATAGGTAACCCAATAACGATTTGATTCGTTAACGAGTTCTTAACGTGTAATCCGATAATGACCCGACTTGTTGACAAATTAACCCAAAAATTATTACTTTCATGTTATTTCGTGTCAGATTAATAAGTCGTTCAAGAAATTGTTACGCATTTTTTAGACTCAAATTCTAATTGTGGTTGATGAATCATGAAATGTAACCCATGCCTTGGTGTACCTTTCTATTTATATCTCCTTCCCTCTTTTTGGTTATAGTAGTGACTCATCCATTTTATTTTTTTTATCAATCGTGACTCATCCATCTTAACTCTTTTTTTCTTTTTTTTTCTTAATTCATAATATCCTTTTCCATTCGTTTTTACCAAAGCATTATCCATTGTCTGGTTCTTCTGCTGCCGACCAACCTGGACTTCAAGAAAAACCCATGATTTCCCATAAATACCACACCAACCTCAAAAACAAATCCAAACCGTCCAAGCCTCTCAAATCCAACGGTACAGATTCCTCTAAACCTCTCACCCTCAATATATACACCCAAAAATCTTTCCCGGAAAATCCAACCTGCAAAGGATAGTCAAGAACCCGAAAAAGCACCGAACTTTATCAAAACCCACACACTCTTTCTCTAACACCCGACCCGAATATGGCTCCCCATCTGGGTCTGATCCCGATCCTCCTCTTCTCTCTCTCCGTCCTCCCAAGTCTCTCTCTTTCTCTCTCTAACTCCCCACCCACAGTCTTCGACATTTTACCCGAATACGGCCTCCCCCGCGGCCTCTTACCGTCGTCGGTCTCCAACTACACGCTCTCTGACGACGGCGGATTCGTCGTCGTTTTGCCCAAGACCTGCTACATTCAGTTCGATTACTTGGTCTACTACGAAAAGACCATAACGGGCAAGCTCACATACGGGGCGATCACCGACTTGAAGGGGATTCAGGTCCAGAGGTTCTTGTTCTGGTTCGACGTCGACGAGATCAGGGTCGATTTGCCGCCGTCCGATAGCATTTACTTCACTGTTGGGATCATTAACAAGAAGCTCGACGTCGATCAGTTTGAAAATGTCCGGTCTTGCCGTGACGGGTTATCGGGTTCTTGCGTCGGGTCGTTCAAACGGGGCATTCAGGTATTTTATATATTTGATTACTTAAGTAACTGTTTATTTATCGCTTTTGTGTCTTGATTGCTTTTGGGGTTTTATGATTTTATGTTTTTTCTTGAATCATTGTGTGTAAATTGGATTTTTGAGCTTTGAATTCTTTCAACATTATGCTTGTGGGTTTGTAGTTTTAGAGCTAAATTAGATAAATAAAGTATAAATTGAATCCTTGAAGTGATCATCTTTGTTAAAAAGAATCAATTTTGTTTGTAGAGATTGTGTTTTTTATGTGATTATATGAGAAGTTTAATTCAATTTTTGAATTGTCATTATTTTTCCTGGTAATTGAGGAGGTAATTAAGTTACTGTCTGCTGCCTGACGAAACTACAACACCACCAACAGCGCGTAACGAAGGACAGTGTGCAGAGTCTGTAAACTTGTCTTATTTGAACCTTATGCATTACATTGAATTAGAAGGATTCTATGGCGGGTTTCATTGATATGCGGACTTGTTTTCGAGTCTAAAATGGAATGGGAGTCTAGTGTGGGAGTATGATGGAAACCAAGTTAGGAGCATGTTATGGTAAAGATAGTGAGTTCATTTAGATTTAGTCACTAAATTATTTTTGGAAACAAAAGGACTGAGATATTCAATTTTTAGGTGGGAACTGGGATGGGGGATTGCAGAGGTATAGTATTGTTTGCCTGCATAACAAAGTGAACATCTTTGTTAAAAAGAATAAACTTGTTTGTAAAGATTGTGTTTTATGTGTGATTATATGAGAAGTTTAATTCAATTTCTGAATTGTCATTGTTTTTCCTTGTAGTGAAGAGATAGTGAAGTTATTTGAATTTGTGAAAGTAATTGATACGAACCGAAATGGAAAACTACCAAAAAAAAAAGACAGAGTTGAGTGCTCCTAGAGGGGAAATCTACTCAAGAAACTTCCTTAGTCATCAGCTTGCATATAAGGCCAAAAAGTAGTAATTAAGAGTGCTGTGTCCCTAATAAACTACTGAGACAGTTGGGTGGCTGCATGTGAAAGTCATGAGCATATAACAGCTTGGACAGCAAATTATTCTGTCTACAACCTGACAACACAGCCAATAATGCGTAACAAACGACACAGTGTACAGAGTCTGCAAACTTGTCTTATGCGAAGCTTATGCATTACATTGAAATAGAATGTACTGGCATGTTTATTTGTTGAGTGAAGCTATGGTCGGTTTCATTGATTGGTTGAATTCATAGGGAATGAGATCATGTTTTTAAGTCTAATGGAAATTGAATTAAAGTCTAGTGTGGGTGTATCATGAAAACCAAGTCACCAAAATTTAGGAGCATTTTATTGGAAAGTAAGTACACTGAATTCTTCATGAAAGAAAGGGACTATTCATGCGTAATTTGTATCCTCTCATCCTCTGCTAGTTTGTCGGGTTAGGTGCTATAAGGCCGTTTCTGTTTTGTAGTTTACAATCGGTTTGATACTTTAATAGGGTTTCAATATGTGGGTTGGAACTGGGATGGGGGGTTGTGGATGCTCAATATGTTTCTCATGCATAACATTATCAGTTCAAACTGTTGTGTGTGTTGCACCTTAAAGATTGATCTAGAATCTACGATATTAAGTGAAAGATAGGAAATTGGGTGGTGCCATCATGGGTAAGAAGGGTGTGTTGAGATTTATTAATTGTTATTTCTCTTCTGAAAATGTGAGAAATCTTGAGTTTTGGGAGTAAGTATTTGCATAGGATAGGCTTGTGTCTTGTGAGGATGAGATTGTTGTATCCGTGGCTTCTTAATGTTAACTTAGGAGTTAAAGGACTAGGAATGTTCTCTAGAGAAACTCTGAAAATCAAACAAGTGGATTTCGTTGAATTCGTCAATCACACGAAAATTAATACCTCCATTTGGTTTCTTATTCTTATATTTTACACTGACAATGAGTGACCGCGGTTTTAGAGATATTAAAGATGCTATAAGTTAATCCTTAAGTCATTTTTGCTCTGTTGGGAACCTTGGCAGAGATAAGAACCGGGTGAAGAGTGTAGTCTTTTATCGCCTTAGTAGGCAAGGAAAGACCAATGACAAAGAAAACATAGTTATGTATTTTGGTTTTAAGGAGGGAAAAGCCTTAGAATCACATGATTACAAGTGACTAAACCTTTGCTGTTAGGTTGCCTTGATGTCTGCATAAGTGAGCTTTAAAGTTAGAAGTTTATTTTCCTGAAAATTTTTATGCTGTTTTCAAATTGGAATACGTACTTCTTGTGCTTCACCCTACCGATATGTATGTAACATGTTCTTTTCCTGTGGTGATTTGCAGCTTCCAACCCCAGTGGAAGAAATTGAGATGCTAATTACCGAATAGACACCATCGAGTGGTTATGCTGTACGATGTAGTGGCTGAGCAAAGGGGCTCTCCAAGTAGTTCACACTTCCAGACTCACAAAGCCGTCGAGTTTGGTTTTAGAAGAATTCAGTGTTATGTACTCCGTAAGGGAATTTACTAGTGTTACTCGTTGGAACTGCGTAGTTTGTATCTGCAGACCGCAATATCGTCAAATATCGTGTATGACGTAATCAAATCTTGTATATATTAAGCTGGATGTTAAAACTCAGACTGTTACTTCTACCCATTAACATCAAGGGTGAAAGTTGAAATGGATATGTGTGCATCTTGGTGATATTACCTTGTTAGCGTTGTCGCAAGTGTCGGTGGAAATCGGAGGCAAACTATCTCCTCTCTTTGACATCCTTCTGAAATGAATGTTCGTTTTACTTTACTTGACAGACTAATCTGGAAACATAAACATAAAGACAATGTATTAACGTTGTTTGCTGAAGATTATGCCAATTAATCGAAGCATGCATGTTGAAATTTGATGATCGGGACGTTGAAGGTTTCGGATCCATCAAAACTCAACCATGCCATAAATAGCTGGCTGGAATTTGCTTGCCTAAAGAATTGATTGAATGGGGAAGGGATAGAAATACAAGACAATTGTAACAAGTCGATGTATATAGGTTGATTTGTTGCCATCGAGCAAGAGGAAGCTGTAGAACATCCTGTAGTCGTAGATACATTTGTTTGCGGTGGAACAGACTCGAGCCTGCCATCCACTGTGATGAGCTCTGAAGAGTGAGTAGCTTGACAAATATCACATGGCATCATTGGCGAGCCTCAGTTTCTTGAATGATTTCGACTGCTCATACAATAATCTTGAAGGACCAATACCGTAAAGCACTCAGCTCCAAAGCTTCAGTTCTTCTGCATTTGAGGGGAACCCGAAACTTTGTGGCGATCCACTTCCAAATGAATGCAGACAGATCAATGGTGTTGATGACAGCATGACACGGCTAATAAGAACAATCAAGATGCAGATGATCAAGATGGGAATCAAATTCCATGGTTTCGTATTTTCATTGTACTTGGGTTCATCGTAGGATTTTGGGGAGTTTGTGGTCCCTTGATGGTTAAGAAGACGTGGCGATATGCATATTTCCAATTCCTAGACAATGTAAATTATAGGCTGTGCGATGGTAACCGTGTGGATGACCAGGATGCAGAGAGGGCTTAGAAATTTGATTGTGTTTGCTTTCTTCTTTTGACAACATGTACTTTTTATCTTACGTTGTCATTTTCTTGTTCCATAAAGCCATCAATTTGCTATATGAGTGTCGTTCATGTTACCAAAAATTTATATCTGTATCGATATAACATTTGTAATCAACAACATAACTTTTTTTTTTTTAAATATCGAAATCAATACGTTTATAATAAGATGATGGGGGAATAAATTGGTTACCAACTCATTATTTATAAAATTCGAACATAAAATTTATCACTTAAAATGAAAAGAAATAACATTAAACCGTAGTAATAAGTAAGGACAATATAATCATCTTGTATTGGACTTTCACATTTGTCCTTGGGAAATGGATGTTACAATTTGGAATAATCGAACAGGGTTAAAATTGTCATTAAATTACCCTCGTAACAAAGAAGTGCATTGGATACCAACAACCATCCAGCCCAATCATAGAACAAATTTTTCTTCCTATATTACCCCTCAGTATTCTCCTAAACTTCCATCTCTCTTCCTCCTCTGTTCTTCCCCAAGTCAAACTCTCACCTTTCTTCCTCAGAGCTCTGCAATAATGGCACCAGGCACCGCTCAGATCTCTCTCTACCTTCTCCTCCTAATCCTTTTCTCAAAAACCGATCTAACTCTATCCCTCAGATACCTCAAACCCAATCCTGACGGTCCATCCAACACCTCCGTATCAATCGCAGACGTCCACGACCTCCTCCCCAAGTACGGCCTCCCAAAGGGTCTCTTACCCGACAACGTAGAATCCTACACTCTCGCAGAAGATGGAAGCTTCGAGATCTTCCTCGGAAGCCCGTGTTACGTGCACTTTGATCAGTTGGTTTACTACAACAAGCATATTAAAGGGAAGCTGAGTTATGGGGCAGTTTCTGATGTGTCTGGGATTCAGGCCAAGAAGCTTTTTATTTGGGTTTCTGTTACCGGGATTCACCGTGACAAAGGATCGGATTCCGTTGAGTTTTACGTTGGTGCCTTGTCGGAGAAGCTGCCGGCGAAACAGTTTGAAGATATTCCTGATTGTAAGAACAAGGCTTGCCATGGTGTCGGAAGTGGTTCTGTTGAGTCAATCTGAGGTATTATTCTTTCCTTGTAGAAAATACAGAATTATTGGTTTTATTTGTTTCTTGTTGGATTAAATGGGAAAGACTAGAATTTTTTGTTACTGGTTTTTGCGTGTAGCTCGAGTGGTTATGAGCGTTTACTCCTGCACCTCGGGTTTGTGTAAATCCACCTATCTAATAAAGCTTGCAGCAACAAAACAAAACAAAAAATCTACAGAAGCATTTGGATTTTTTAGGAAGTTCAGCCTTTTATATTTTTCCTCTTGAGTTTGATCTTTGTAAGATTAATTGTAGGCTAGGCTATTGAAAAAAAATAATTGAATCAAATCGGAGGAAACTGATTGTTTGTTGATTGTTAGTCTCGGCAGATTAGATTATTAGACCAACAGAAGATCAAAAGATTTATTGCAGACAGATTGAAAGGGATATATCTGCCTTTGGCTTCGATTTCTCCAGGACCTATGATAAACAGCGAAGTTGTTTTTTTTTTTTTTTCCTGCCGATTAACTTGTTCGATTTGAATATGGAATGTTGTGGTCATGCTCAAGAAAGATCAAGGATTTCAATAATATAGGCACTTGACATTTGAATCACCAAAATTTGGAATCTCGCATTCTTTACTTCCATATAGGCACTTGACATCAGAACTGCAAATCTTGTTCCAATCATTTTTCGCTTTGTTTCACTACTATCCATGCGCTAACTCTTCGGGGCATTGCTTAGTTTTCTCCTATAGGTAGTGTTCAAATATTGGAGGTTCAGGTCTAAGGTCGAAAGATCAACTTTATCAACCCCATCTTGGACCTTAATTTCTTAATTTCTGATGCAGGAAGTTCTCAGTACTTAATGAGCTGGTGCAGTTCTGATGTGTCATTTTGCAATTTGTACTAACGTTGCTCTAAATCTGTTTATCGTTAAGGGCGGCATTGCATTATCATTTCTCCGTTTAACGAGATTTGGTGGAGCTATGTTGGTGAAAATCTTGTAATCTCTTCAAGTTTTCTGCTGGGATCATTCAACAAGAAGTTTCTAGTGATGCTGCATGATGAAAAGGCTTTCTAGGTTACTATAAAAACAAAACCAAAACCAAAACCAAATTTGTATTGTTGAAGCCCTGAAACCTTCAAATGTGAAGCACTAATCATAAAGCTGGGAAGCTGGACAACATTGTGCAGCTTCCCGGCTGTATGTTTTACATTCGAAACATTTTAAACCCAAATTTTCACCAATTATTGAAAGAGGGAGGATTTGATTCTATTTAAAAGTTAAAAGTTTCTGTCTAGATAACTTAAGCAAAAGTTAAACTGACTTGCTTCGTTAAATTGGTTTCATTGGCATTGCCTTAAAGTAGGCTTTACTTGCTAAAATCGAAAATTAGGGTAATCTTGGGAGGACTAATGAAGCTGCCCCGATATTGTTGCAGGTAGAAAAAGTACAATGCAATCACTGCATGGAAGAAGGAAACCATCTGCAGATCTTTCCCTCGATCTTATGCAGTCATCTGTATATGCTCGAACAAAGTGGCCAGTAGAAGCAAATAAATGTGCATATGAATTCTTCTAGTAGAGAGAGCGAGCGAGAGAGAGAGAGAGAGAGAGAGAGAGGGGTTATTCTGGTGTATACATTATGATTAATGAGCGTATATTTATGTGTCTATATATATATATATATATATATATATAAATTTCATGCTTGTCAATAAATTATTTGGTGGATCTTTCAGTCTCTTCTTTCTTGTTTTCTTCCTAAATTTGTAAGGGAAAAGATGCAGCAGCAAAAAGCGCGCTTTTCTCTCCTTCTGAGCGCTTTTCTGAGTGTCCTCCACTTCGTTCTTCTCGCAGCTGCGACCCTAGCTATGGCCAGGGTTGGTGGCAGTCCTTCTCTTCTCCTTTCTCCTTTTTCCTTTTCTTTCCGTCTCCTTCTCCTTCATCTTCCATTTACCCCCTCCCAGTGGCTTGTTTGCCACTCAACCCCCTGTGCATCTGCTTTCTTTGACTTTAGTCCCTTTTCCAACTTCTCCCATTTCTTCCCTTCTTCCACTTTTCCCCTTTGTTTCCTTTCGTCTTCCTTCCACCTTTTCCATTTTTTCTCCGTCTTTCCACCTTTTCCCATTTTTAATCTCCGTCTATTCCTCCTCTTACCCCCCCACGTTCCCCAATCCATATCAGCTTCTTCCTTCTTCAACTTCACAGTCTGGCTTGGCTCCCACTTTTTTTCAACACGATTTATCGTGCTTCTCCCGAAAGATGAGTAGAGCTTTGGCTCGGATGTTCACACCACCTCCTTCCTTTGGTTTGCCTTTGTTGGCACTGTTGCTAGTGGGGTTTTCCCGCTAACTTCCTTCCATTTGTGGTGGCTACTGATGTGGTGTGCTGTGGAGGAGTTTGGGGCTCTGTTTTGGGGTCCTGTTGCAGCTCTGTTTTCATCCAGCTTTGGGGCTCTAGTTATTTTGATTTTAGATGGGTGCATGGGATGTTCGTTCGACAAGCGGGTTGACCACGGAGGTGGGAAGCTACTAGGGTTTGCTTTGGTGTTTTTCCTGTTTAGGGCTTAAAACTATGTTTTGGACGGTTGGGTTATTATGGAGGTCCATCTTTTTGTTTGTGTGTCTATTGTATTTGGGTCTTCTCTTATGTAATTTGTTGTGTTATAAATAAAGTAAACCTTTGACCAAAAAAAAAAAAAAAAATACAGTAGCACTAAGCTGTTTCTACAAGTGAAACATTATGCAGTGGATCGGAATTGAGTCTCCCATTGTCCCTGCTGCTTGGCTTTCATCCATATTCTGAAATTTACCTTTCAGACGTATTCTTGGCTTTCATATAACGAATCCGAAGGCAAAGCTGTTTCCCTAGAAAACCATTCGACGTCATTTCTGTAACGAATCCGAATGCAAAGATGAAATGATCTAAAGAGAAACATGCAAACACAAAAGAACTTCAGGTTCAGCCATCAAAGCCTCGTAAAACCTACTCGAGCCACAACACACGATACAGATCGACCGTATAACGGCGTAAAGCGGCAGATTCATACTGAAAGCAATGGTAAAAACTCTCCTAGAGCGATTGGTTAATGTATGTACTATGAAGTATGAACTAGAACCAAATCCTTGTGGTCAACTATTATTATGTAATTAGATTTGTTTAGAAACCGAAGACTTAATTAATCATATTTAATCATGTATTTTAGAACCAAACCCAATGGGTGAACTCTACAAATAACACCAATTTTAAAGTCTTGGATGGTTGAATCCGGCAGCCAATAATGGCTAATTATATTTAAATTAAAAAAAATATTACCATAACAATCAGCATGCACTATTAGTCTATGATTATGTCATCTAAAATCAGCCTAATTAATTAATGATTAGGGTCTCAATTATCCATCCAAATATTTGAACAAAGCTTGGCTGCTTTAAAACAAGCAGGAGCTTCTGCTCTCATCCAATAACAACTTAACAAGTATCCAAAAAAATAAAAATTAAAACTTGAACTAACAACTTAGACACTTGTCAAGTTGTTATTCGAAGAGAAGAGAGCATGATTTTCTGCTTGTTTTTAAGCAGCCAAGCTTTGTTCCAAATATTTTACTTAATTTTTCACCAACTTGCCAATAGAATAGTAATTATATATTTATAAACAATCTTTGACCTAATTGACATGCATAAAATGATAACAATGCTTTTTCACTATGGGTAAGCATAATTTTGTTACTCTTTTGTAACTTCTTTGCTCTTTCTTTCCTTTCCTTTCCTTTCCTTCGCTTCAATCCATGTGAAACTCATGCTTTTAAGTTTTTAGAAACGTTTGAAGCTATAAATACATTCATCGTGCTCATTCCAAACAACGAAAATTGACTTTGATTTCGGGGCACGTTTCTCTTCAATCCCTTGCCGAATCCAACGTCAAGAAATTGATCAAACCCTTTTGGTTATTGAACTTTCCAAGCAAGCTGCTGCGATGGATGTTCGTCGAGAGGTTGCTGCTGCCGGCGGGAGCAAAAGGATGCAGAAGGAAAAGGAGAATACAATGAAGAAACAGATGGCGAGCCGGAGGATGAATGCGGCAGATGATCAGGAAGTCGACGTCAATGAAATGGCTGATGCCTTCATCAAAAAGTTCAGAAACCAGCTCAAGATTCAAAGGGAAGAGTCGTTCAAACGGTTTCAGGATATGATTGCTCGTGGAGTTTGAAATATGTCTTTTGTTACTTGTTTGGAACAAAAATAACTAAAATTATTTGTGTCGTGACATTGATATATTCCAGCAAAATAAGAAATTTGATGTCCGTTCCGATGAATTTGGAACGTTTCTAAAGATTATCATGGCCCCCTGCACAAGGATTTCAAAAAAGAAATAGATGATGGATTAATGGAACGAGCAATGTTTGATTACTCAGATGAATAGGAACTCCTACTCAAAATTCTTCGTATCTGATTCACATAACTTTATGCTTATAATCGGAACAATTCATATTATAAATCACTTTGTATGCTTCTACCATTTTCGTTCATTTGTGATTATACAATTCGATGACTAAACCACCTTATTTTTAATTGATTTTTTTGCAGAAATCATCTTTATAGTGATTTATACAGTTCTAATAAAAAACACGAAAGCCTATGAACTAGAAGCGAAAAGTTTTGAGTATGGGCTTCTACTCATCCTTTGAGTAGCCAAACATTATTCTAATGAAAAAAATATATTGAATGATCTCTAATGACACATGTATATTCACAAAAGCATCTCTAAGATTACATGCTACTAAACATAAAATCCCCATAGCACAAGACAAAAAGGCCTAGACTTACACATTTATCTGCTCTCTCTTGATCATGAATGTAAAGAAATGGCCTCATAAATCTTTTTCCGAGGCCAACAACCTCGAAATTCTATTTCCGAAACCAGTATCGCCAGTCACATACCAGATTTCTTGCAAGAGATGACCCTCTTGGCTCTACAGATGCACCAACAATGCTTCTCATCTCAACTCTTGCTTCACACAAAGCATAAGCAACACCGACGCCAGTTCTCAGCTTGTCATGCTTGGAGCACTTGACAGTGTACAATGTGACTCTTCAAACCAGTTCGGCCTGCTATACTTGACCATAAATTGGAGACCAGAGTTCTGAAATGACCTTTACCGGCGATATTTTCCCAAAGCTGAGGGTTGCTTTCGACATGTTTATCTGGACTTGAAACATCAACTAAACTGATGCTCATGTTATTACGAATAATGCAAAGCTTCCCGTTAAGGGGAACAAGTGCAGCAGCCTCCAAAGCACGAGAACTCCCTAGATGAAGCTTGCTATCTATAAATTTGATCCATGAATCTGATACTCTATCATAGACCCTAAGCTTGCACCCATCACGGCACTCCAGAGCATAGAGCTGCCCATTTAAAGAAATACTCGGGTTGCGCCACCCAGCAACCAGCCCATCACTAATAGGGGTCCAGGTATTGGCTTCGGGAGTATAGGCTTCACTCATTACCTCACGGTGTGACCCAAGTCCTTTTAGGAACCACATTCCATCATGAACCACCCCAATAAAGGGCACCATAGCTGTGCTCATATCGGAAATAAAGCTCCACCGATTTTTGTTCGGATCATAAATTTCAGCAGAACGAAGAGTCCTTTGAATTCCTTCACACTCCCCACCGGCTACATAAAGACAATTATTAATAACACAAGAGCCAAAGAAATGGCGCTTCCGAAGCATATCTGGTGCCCTGTGCCATTTATTTGTCCGAGCACTGTAAAAAATAACCCGTCTCATGGATCCCTTCAATGGATCTTTTCCTCCAAACAAGTACAGGTGACAACCGCTAAGGACAGCACAACCAAAACCAAGCGCGGCAGAATACTCGCCAGGAACGGGTGGAAGGGGCTGCCAGAGCTGGTATGTAGGATCAAAAGCATGCCAAGAGATCCTTCCATCACGGTCTCTTTTGATAACATAAACCCATTCTTCTGCCATTCCAAGACTTTTTCTAAGTGAATAAAAGAAGTTTCCAGCTAGAAGGCGATACCACCTTTTGCAAACTAGACGGAGTTTTCTATGTTCAACACGGGGGACTCTGATTAAACAAGCAATTGCAAGATCATCAGGTAGACCAGGCAGGAGGGGTGGCTGGATTCTAGTCCTTTCCCTGCGTAAGTTTTTTCCCCTGTGCGCATTAGGATTGATATCAGGCTGGATGCAAATTTTTGATCCTGGGACAAACTTTCTTGCCCCTGCAACTGTTTTTAAGCCTGCATCTACTTTACAATAGCATGATACGGAGTCAACCTGCAAACCAAGGCATGACAGGATGCATGAGATAACCAAAGTAAAAGGTAAGTTAGAAACACCGAGGGGAAGCTAGTGGCCACGAGTCCGTGACATATAATTTGATGTGCTTATGACAACAGATATACGGTAGGTACGGATTTGGTGACATTATATGGGACTGCTTAGGTTAATAACATGATTTGCACCACTGAAATAAAAAACAAATCTGGGATGGTAACAAAAGTATAAAATACAAAAAAATGATAGTAGCAATTGAATCCTTTTCCACAGCACGAAAGAGGTGGAGGAGTTAAAGGATGTACGTATTTATCTACATATAATTTATCATGCAAAAAGAATGATATGGTTGCCCAACAAATGAACTACTCAAGCACTACAAAGCTATTGCTAAAATGCTAAAAACATGCTACAAGGACACTAAACAAAGGACTTTCATATGACACCTTTAAGGACCTCTAAGGAGTCATTTGAAAGTTATCTCAAACGCATTGCATCTAGTCATTTCAAGATCCTCTTCCTAATTTTTGTAGTGCATTCCTAATAAATTTGGCCCAAGTCCCTCATCCAAATGCACACCAGAGAACAAGATGGAAATGGCTTGAATAACCCTCCAGGTACTGAAAAGTAAATGCAGTAATTTCACCAAAAAAACTTGTAAATGTTACAAGAACATAATTGAAACTCATGTTGAAGGCAGCTAATTGTGAAAAAACACTAATTTCTTAGCAACAAAAAGCTAGGACAGGATAACAAGAATGACCTCCTTTCTCTAACTTCGTTCTTTAATACAGACATTTGGGAAGAACACACTTTATAATTAAACCGAGAGAGAGAGGTCTTAGGTTCCAACTTGATCATCATTGATTAGCAGCCAACACAATCCCAACACCACGAAATCAGAACAGGCACCTCAAAGGCATTTATTAGAGTACTCAAGAAGAAAAAATCCGCAGCTTGCGGAGTGAGAACAATCCTAACAAATGATCATCAAATTCCTTCTTCGCCAAAATGTTCCCTCTGTTAATAAATCACTAGGATTTAATCCCTTTTTTGAAAGGAAAACTAGGATTTAATCCCTAGATCACCATAACCCCCTTGAAATAAATCACAAAAAGAAGAAGTTAAGCTTTAGCATTTCCAGAACCCGTATGCTCACAAAATAATTCCAAAGTTCCCTAAAAGCTCATGAAAACAGAAGAAGCAAAAGGACAATGCAAATCACGAAGAACCAGATAACCTCAAACACACAAGCTCACAACCAAATGTCCAATCTTTTCTCAACAATTTTGCACAAATCAGCTGAATTCTCATAAGAATCAAAGTCAAACATTTCCCCATCCCCTATGTAAAAGTCCGTTAGATAATGAACTATTGGTTCTAAGCCGTCCCTGGCGATGAATTATCAATTCAAAGTACCTTTCTTGCGTATTCTTGGTATACCAGCGTTTATACATATATGTAGGAAGATCCGTTTGGGAAGTAAGAAGCCTCATACAATAAAAATTCAAAACCTTTCCCCAAAGAATCACACATTCAACAAAAATACTTGCTGAGCACCTCTACAATCTTAAGAAAACACAAACCAAAAAGAAAAATCCAAAATTTCTCCACAATTTTTCACAATTTAGCTAAACTTTCATCTGGGTATCTCCCAAATGCCATGAATTTAAAGAAAAACTTATAAAAACATAAAAAGGAAATTGGGTTCAGATATCAGCGAGGAGACTAACCAGTGGAGCTTGAACTCTGAAGCCCCTCTGAGCATTGGAAGACTGTTCAGTGTTCTGGTCCATCTGCGAATCACAAGCTCATAGAAAAATGGTTGGGAGGAAGCTTGGATCGAGAAGCCACTTCGGAGCTGGAACTTCAATTTCTTGAATCCGATCCAGCAGATAGCATAAATGAACTGGAAGCCTTTTGTTTTCTTCTGGGGAGGTTTGTTTTTCCTTTTTATCACTGCAAATGCAAACAAAAAATGCAGAAAAAAAAAAAAATAGAAGTCCTCCACCAACTGAGAAGTTAGACTTAGAACAACATCAAAATGTGAGGGCACATCTTCTCTCTCTTTCAATCTCTCTCTCTCTACAAGAGAAGACTTGCTTGCAGTCTCTTGTTTCTTTATCTCTCTAGACCAAAGAATACAGCTGGACCATGGGCTCACCAACTTCTGATTTTGTATCTTGATAAGTAATTTCTGTATGTATAGGCTGAAAAACTAAAATGGTTAAAGCTTTTTGTTCTTTCCATTTAATTAGAGCGTTACTCTGACACGTTACACACATGCAAAGACTCGTATATATAAATTAACATCAAATTAGATAAGATGGACCAGTGTTGCCGTTGACGGGATGAAATACAATGACCTAATTAGTTAAATTCAAAACACAAATTTGTTTATACAACAAAATTTGAAGGTGATTTTGGGTTAAACTGCATAAGTAATCAGCATAACTAGGTATTGAACTCATCATTTATTGAAATTGAACCTGAATTTTCTCACTTACAAGTGACTAAGAATGTCACTAAGCCGTAACTCAATGACCTAACTCAAAACACAAATTTGTATATACAACGAAATTGGAAGGTAATTTTGGATTAAAATGCATAATTAATCAGCATAAATAGATATAAAACTCGTCATTCATTCAAATCGAACCTGAATTTTCGCACTTACAAGCGAATAAGAATACCACTAAGGCATAACACAATTTGAAAGTTAAATGTAAAACATAATGAATCAAACAAAATGCAAGCAAAATAGAGGGACTAAAATGGTGTTTAAACCCCCCCCCCCTTCTTAAATGTTTGATTTTAACTTCAACTCCAACATGGGTGATAGAGCGCATGTCAAAACCCCAATTTATGAGATATTTTTCAGTGTGACCGTCATACGAGGTGGTACACCACGTGTTCCTATATAAATGGTGGGTTATGTGTGTTAAAAAGTTAATAACTTAAAATTTAAAATTTTCCACCATTTACATAAAAACACGTTGTGTACCATCCGTATTCATGTCACAATTAAAAATTTCTTCCAATTTAGGGGAGAGGACAGATAACAGAGTGAGGGAGAGAGACAAGACATTGGGAAGGGTTGGATATTGCTTTTGGTCTCACAAAATATTAATAGCTCACCTCCATCACTCTTTAATGAGCTTACCTATCCATTGGGTTACTGTTTAATGAAATTTCATTTTCTGTTTCTTACTTCCACCCAACTCTCTCTCTCTTATCCTCTTCTCAAAGTTTTGGTGTCCATTTGTTTCTATTGGATATGAATCAATTGAAATCGATTATTTTTAACGTGGCTCATGAGATCTGAACTCATGACTTAGTCCAACAAGTTCGATAAATTGAAGACTTTGCACCGCTAGACCAATTTTCATTATGTTAGCCGCGTTGATACTGATTAGAAACACTACCAAATGAAAATAAAGGGTTTGACCTCGGTAGTCCAACCTACTAAGTCGTCTGATTTTTTAAACATTCATCCGTTTAATTTCTTGGTATCAAAGTGCCGTTTATTTTTCGAACTACTCACGGATTAAAGAAAATTTGAAGAAATAAGAAAAAGAAAGGGGGAAAAGAGAATATAAAAATCAACAAAGAAAAGAAAGAGGAGATATCCAACATTTTGATTTGGATGTGAGAAAGATAAGATAAAATGCGTACTTGCTCTTTTGGCTCATATGCGCATGTCAAAAGAGATGAAGGCTTTGTTTATGTCTTGATATGTCAAAAGACTCAAAGGGAGTCGATACCTTTTATTTCCTACGTAATTAACCACTTGTTTCGAGTTGTTGATGGACACTCACCTCTCCTTATGTCCCACACACCAAAAATAAAAATCAAAGTCTTTCTCTTTGGTGTTAGACTTCGACGATGCGACACTCTAAAGTTCTAAACTACTCCGATATACAAAGAGGGTTGAACTCGCAAAACGCAAGCAAGTTGCTATAGTCAACTGGCCTAACAAACATTTGCAAATTTTCAAATACATTATGTACCCATTTTTTATAGAGAACTTTAACGAAAAGCACCCGGTACTGTTCACTTTAACGAAAAACCATATTTTAACACTAAAAAGTCAATCCTGATACTATTCACTTTACCCTTTATTTTGTCCTTATCATTAAAACTCAAAGTTTTCAAATCATTTTCATTAGTTTTCCATTTTTTTTTATAATATTAGAAACGATATCGGCGAAGAGAGAAGCAGAACATGGGTTCTCAAGAGTAAGAGGAATGTCGTTAACCAACTGAACTATCAATCCCTCACACACCATATATAGCTATTTTAAAATGTCATTCAGTACCACATCAAAATTAAATCGATGTTAACTTAAGGTACAATATGAGGCTATGCATCCAAAACAACAGAAGACCGATCTGAATTTTTTTGCAGACTTTCTGAATTAACATAAGCTTGCATAAAAATAACAAACGTTTCGCGTTCAACAATGACTGGCAACGAAGATTTAACCTGTCCGATTGGTACCGAAAGGTCCCATTCAAATCGGAGAAATCTGGTTTTCCAAGAGCTTTGTATTTATTTCAGTCAGTACCAAAACATTACAAAAGCCCTATAACTCCGCGTATTCAACTCCGTGAAAGGAGGAAAGAAATGGCAGGAACAGAAGAACCCTCTTAACACTATAAACCCGACAAACTGGGTTGAAACGAACATGCCTGTGAGATGAACAAAGACGCGGCCGAAAAGAAACCCTCTCCCGTCTCCCGCTACATATTCTACAACCCATCCAAACTCACGCGCCGCCAGAGTATATAATAAGAGCCCAGATAAACTAATATGACAGTAATCCCTACTCTGTTAGCACCTTTTAAATCGACACCTACTAACATTACACAAACCTTCTATTCCTGTGGCACCAATACCAAAGACAAGTCCCCCCTCCCTCAAACATAGCGTTTCCGACAGTATAAAACACTGGTTGTTTAGACCAAACGTTACAGAAACAAAAATATGATGACCTTATAAAGAAGTGTGCATCCATTACCTAAGACACTGTAACTGCTTTGAGGAGTTAGCGGTTAGTCCCACGCACTGGCCACCCCTGCACCATACCCTCCTCCACTGTACCCACCATAAGCACCCCCATATCCACCACTGCTACCTCCACCGCCTCCACTATAGTAATCATTGCCACCTCTGTTGAAAGAGGAATCCCTTCGGAAGTCACGGCCACCAAACCGGCCTCCCCCAGAACGACGGTTCCTCCCACCACCAAATGAAGCTCGAGCTGCGTACCGGGACAGCCAAGCAGGTACTTCTTGATTTGATTCTTGCATCAATTCTGACAAAGACCTAGCGAGCGACGAATTGTTCTCATTAAAGAAGGCAGTGGCCAAACCAGACTTCCCAGCTCGTCCAGTACGACCAATGCGGTGGACATAATCATCAATGTCATTTGGAAGATCAAAGTTCACAACATGCGCAACATGAGGGATATCAAGCCCACGTGCGGCCACATCAGTAGCCACCAAGATCGGAGTGTTGCCACTTTTAAATGACCTCAATGCTTGTTCCCTTTCCTGCACAAAAGTACAGATAAACAAATATATAAACAAAAGGTAGAATTTAAACATTAATCTTATAACAATGCACTACAACGTAATTACTATATGACCTCAAGCCCCTGGCATAACATCCAATCCTAAGTCTCAAATTGATTATATAAATTATTTAAGTTATCCTCTAAGCCGAAAATTTAAACAGTGTATATCCTAATAACAGCTTTTCCACACCACTTTATCACCCAATTCATATTCATATATCAACATATATAAGGAAGAATGCATCTCCAATCACTGCCCAGTGTGAACTTGACAACAAACCAACAAAAGTCCCAAACCCAAAACTCATGTGCTACAATGTGATGCGACATGGATCAATACCAAAATAAAAGGACCAATGCATGCTTATAAACACCAACAAGCCCATGTTCACTGGAAAAGATGATATTCAAACAAGGCATTTCACAGTCCTCTTGTTATGTACCTTGCCATTATTAGCTAACATGCTACTTCATGTTCACTGGAATCTCAATGTCCAGGAAGGAGAACCATAAACACAACATTCCCAAGCATGAACAATCTACTAACTCCAAAGATCTGAGTGAGAATGTCCATGTTTGTTCTACAATGACAAGATGCCGGGGTCTGATAACTTAAATATTATCCAACCAAATTAGTGAGGTGTGATAGCACCAATTACAAAAACACACCAAGGTAACTCCCCTTAAAGTTAAATACATAACAGTATATCAAGACATGTACCCCGGGAATGATAGAAACCAGATAGCAAAAGCCACATACCTGCTGTGATCTGTCACCGTGAATAGTAGTTGCAGGAAAACCATTCATACACAGCCAATGTTCAAGAGAATCAGCTCCCTTCTTTGTCTCCACAAAAACTAATGTCAGAGCTTGCTGCAAAATCAAAAAAACAAGGTCAGCAAGGGGATGAAGAAGATCCAGGACCACACAAATTTGGATTTTCCAATTGGTAAAAGTTTTCACTTTAATAGCTAAAGTAGAGCTACATGACGACCCAACAAACATATCAAAGGCATATAAAAAGTTCAAAAGAAGTACCACCAGAATACCTTGCCCTGTGCACCATTGGCCCTCTGTGCATGAAGAAGGTCCATGAGGTGACTTCTTTTATCAGATTCATGAACAAATTCCACTCTTTGAACAATCAAATCAGTACTAGAACCCACCCTTCCAACTGCCAGAAAGATGTACTTTGCAAGAAAATCAGAGGCCAGTCTCTGCACGCAAAACAAAGTTACAAGTGAAACACAAAGTGTGATACTGTTTTAGTTCGCAAAATGTCTGCAAAAACCATGAAGAAAGTCTTGCATTTATAAACTTTTTCCAACAAAAAGAAAAATTACCTGTATTTCCTTCGGAAAAGTGGCACTGAATAGCATAGTCTGTCGCATACCTGGTGGAGGCATGTCCATTTGCTGCACAATTTTCCTTATTTGTGGTTCAAAACCCATATCCAGCATTCGATCAGCCTCATCAAGGGCTAAATATCTAATCATCTGCAACGAAACCCTAGCTCTCTCCAGCATATCCACCAGTCTTCCAGGAGTTGCCACAAGAATATCAACACCTCTTTCAAGCTCCCGTAGCTGTCCAAAAATACATGATCAAGATCTTCTATATATCTCAAAAATAACAATCCAGTTCAGTAAACAAGAAAATTAAGATGCAATAAGATCCAGTAAAACAGTCCCAGTCCAACTCCAAAACCATATCTACAAAGAAATTTCCCAAGCAGGCCTAACCAGTACTTTGCTTATTGAATTTAAATACCTAGATAATCCCAATGCAACATAAAATACAATGAGCAAAGAACAATTGAGCTCGCTGTTCAGTCCAAAATCCATAGTCTGTGAAGCTATAATATTTTTCATGCATGAATATAATCCCAGCTACAAAATGCAAAATAGAAACCTTAATAGTATGGCATATCAAAATTGAACTTCATGTGATTTCTTTCGGTTATCATTTAAACAAAAAAAAAAAAAGAGAAGGCGCAACCATAGTTTGTAAATAAAGTTGTAAGCAAATAAGACCATAAGTTCTAAACTGTAAAGTTCATAAGTTAGACAATATAAACACCATTCTCACATATATTAGCAACAAAAAGTCAACAATTACAGAACAGTACATGAGGGCAAAGCCAATTCAACGTGGGGCAAAAAACCAAGTCAACAGAATAAAATAAAAGGATGACAAACCTGCTGGTTAATTGGTGCTCCTCCATACGCAACAACCACCCTAACACCTGTTTGATATGAAAATTTTCGAGCTTCCTCATGAATCTGAAATACAAAGGGAAATTTTCAATCTTGATCATGTGTCCTGCAAGGACATGTACAAAAGTGAGAAAACAATTTTTTTATACATACTTGAATTGAAAGCTCCCTAGTAGGAGATAGAATGAGAGCAAGCGGATAGACTGTATGTGCACCACGGGGTGGTCTCTGTGCAGGTTGTCCCTTCATGATTCCACTGATGATTGGGAAACAGAAAGCAGCTGTCTTTCCAGAACCAGTTTGGGCACATGCCATCAAGTCTCGGCCTGCAAGGGAGATAGGAATGGCATGACGCTGCACAGGTGTGGGTTTCACATATTTGCACCTCTGAATATTTTTATTAAGTGCGTCACCCAAGTCAATATCTGCAAAGGTAATCACGGGAGGGGGAACATTGTCTCCACTTGTCTCAACCGGTATATCTTCATACGCATCAAAGTTAATACCACCGTTCTCTTGCTCACTAAACGGCTGCACTGTTTCGTCATCATCTCCAAAGGGGTTCACTTCTCGTGCCCTCCCATCCCAACCACCACTTCTGCTTCCCCAACCACCACCGCGACCAGCATTACCACCATATCCAGTTCGAGTGTTGTCATTTCTGGGACCACCCCAACGAGGTGCACTGAACGCACCTGGGCCACCTCGATCATTGGCAGGCCCAGTGTAGCTTGGAGCAGGTGGGTCCGAGGAAGGTGGACGGTTACGGAGATGTGGGGGGACGTAGGTGGATCGATTAGGAGCAGAAGCAGCAGAGTTTCCTGAACCAGCATTGCCAGACGAGCCAGAACCTACATTCTCAGCTGCAGAATTTGCAGCCAAATCTGCCCATGAAGTGCGCATAGTTGATACAACTAGGACAAAATTATCACTCCAAAATAGCCTTAAAAAATATATAATCTTTGAACCCACTTCAAAATTCTCCACCAATTGAATCACTAATTCAATTACAGTTCCAACAAAGTCCAATCAACGCAGACGATAAAACCCTGAACAAGTAAACACAAGTAAGAAAAAATTAACAAGCAAAAAACTTTACAGAATTATCAATTCAAATATGCAAAAGGAATAATCACCAAACACAAAACCAACAACTCAACAAGAATGCACCCAAAATCACCAAAAAAGAAAACCCATTTCACCACTCAACCTAATTAATAAAATTTTCCCTCACTTTCTCTTCCCCTTTGATAAAATTTTCCCGGCAACCAAACAGAACCGAATCAAAAGCAATTGGAGACGAACAATCCCCGATCTATAATGCAATGAAAACAGCAGAGCCGCAGAATCGATGCTAATGCAAGGCAAGAGATTGACATGCACAGTAGAGAGAGAAATATAAATATATATATGTAGAGAGAGATAAGTAGAGAGAGAGAGACCTGTACGATGCAAAACCCTGAAGCAGTAGCGCGGACGTGAAGACGACGGGAGGTTGGAAGAAGGAGAGAATAAGGAAAAAGAACTGAGAGAGAAGAAAACCCTAATGTTTTGTTGGTGCAGCACGCAGACAAAAATATCTTAACCCAAAAGCCGTTCCCTTTCTCTCTCTCTCTCTCTTAAAAAATAAAATTATTTATTTTAGTTTTTTTTTTTTTTTGAGAAGTGACTTTACATCAACAGTCTACTTTTTCAAATGCAAGAAAGATTCACAAAGTTATTTCAACCACTATCATTGTGTGATTCATAAGGGTCAAGTTTGACAAAAAAAATGGTCAATAATGAAACTTAAGACATGCCGTGTGAAATACAGCTCTGAAATTCATCCATAACCATTAAGCCACCTCATGGTGAATCAAACTTAAGGTGTGCCGTGTGAAATACGGGTTTGAAATTCATCCACAACCATTAAGCTACCTCATGGTGATTTTTTTCTTTTGAGTACATCAATGTTTTTACACTAAAAGGAGGGGAATTTGGTTAAACCACACAATGAGCAACCTAATTTGGTATCGAATTGGACATCTATGATATTCGAATATAAAATCTCTCATTTCCAAGTGAAGAATACTAACAGACAGTAGTATTGAGTGACATCCACGACGGTTTTTAATTATTATTTCCTATTTTATTGCTTTTTTTTAAAAGGAGGAGGAGTCTTTTTTTTTTAATTATTGTTGAAACTAGGAGGAAAATAAAAGGGAAAAATGGGAGAAGAGAAGGAGAAGCCGAATATCCAACAAGTATTGCGGCTGGCGTGTTGGTGGTGAATTGGAATGAGAGGTCTTAATATCTTCACCATCTATCCTAATTCCTAATATCTATCAATTCAATCCTATTTTCCTTCACCACACCTCACAACTTATCCCTTATTTATGGTCATTTTTTGCGCGAATCTTCGTAATTACATGCGTATTGGAAATTACATATGGGCCTTTTGTCATTTCATCATAGTGTGCCCAACGGATACGCAACCAAAGTCTTGTTTGTGGGGTTAGTAACCATCAAGAGTGTGTTGTAAGGTAAGGGAACTTCAAAATTCAACTTAAGCCAAAAATAATACAATTGATCCGGCATCGGGATTCATACAATTCGAACCCCGCCCCGGTGCATAGGAGCTCGTGACTCGGCCGCCGAACATCAATACTCTGACCAACATAGATGTCGTAAATTTGAGTTTGGTGTTTGAAATTGAACCTATAAGAACTCGATTGAAATTGTTTTTAAAGTGACTAAAAATACTCTCAAAGAAAACATTTGCTTACATTTTTACTAAATATTGGTTTCGAAAATAGTTTCACTAAAAGCATTTTCAACCATTTTCAAAGTAATTTCAAATGAACTCTAAATTTAGCTATCTCTCACAAATTTAGACTGAAGATTTGTGGTCTGAATTTGACTTTTGGGGTGGCGAACCATACCTATAACCTGATGCGTAGGACTTGGAGACATGGCACCTACAACGCTGGGATCAACGTGTGTCATGAGAGCTCAATTCTCACCCTAGATTGGACTTGGTGATCTAATGCTGGCAAACGACCTCATAGACGTGCACCCATACGTAACCAACGAGCAAAACGGAGCCCCAACGCCTACGACTAGACGTAAGAAATTGATGCTCGAGACTGAACTCGAAGACCCAACGCAACAACCATCCATGATTTAATATTATCTAACACTTCAATTTTCTAATACAAATATCACAATAGCTATTACCTTAATGCATGAAACCGAACTCAAAGTCATTTGTCAAGATTCTTAAATAGCAATGTGGATTAGTTGTCAAGTGTAAAGTCTTCAACTAAAAAAGAACAGGTCATTTTGCATCATGATACGTCCCTAAATCTAGATTGTATTATTAGTATTTCTTATATTGGAAATGTGTTTTGGTAATATAAATGAAATTGTTTTTGAATATGAGAAATACTAACAACACAATCTATTGGATTAAGGGACGTATGATGATGTAAAACATTGTTTGAGAATAAGCTCCACCCACCTAAGAGTTGTTGGCCTAGCAATCAGGTCTTTGGTTTTTGCTCTCAAATTGTCTGAGGTTTGACTCTCTTCCATAGTACCCACTTAGCAAATGCTAGACCTTCTCGCTCCCCAAATATTGTGGGTCAGGCAGATGATGTAGAAGTTAGAAGTTAAACCCTTCATACTAATATAATCCTTTTGATAATTATGCTCATAAGACTAAAATCATCCGTTGCTCAATTCCAACTCATGATGGTACGCAAGTTCAGGGTAGAGTTGGGATCTTATGTTCATGGTTCGAAAGGCAGAGAGCCATACAGACATGAAGCTGTTTTGGCCCCCGACCTCGAAATCTCCTTTGGAGTATGTATCATGTATAAAACTTGTACAATTATTGTGTTGTAACACTTCCAATCCTCTCCGGATTTTTTTTATGAAGATTATGGAGATCTGTAAATTGTATCTGTTCATCGTACAACATGTGGTTAGTTTTTGTCATGTACTGTTTGTATTTAATTTTAAATAAAAATATTTTAAATAGTTTTTGACGGCATGATGTACAATAAACGGACATTTTTCACGGATCCCCATAATCCTCACAAAAAAAATCCGTCCAGGATCCGGATTCATAAAACTTTAAGCTATGGGGACTCTAAAATATGAAAGACTAGACTAAATTCGTCGTTGCTTTAAGGGTTAGGGTTAAGCTATTGATTTTTAGAAAAACTAATGAAAATGACTTGAAAACTTTGAGTTTTAACCATAATGACAAAAAAAATGTAAAATGAATAGTAATAGGATTGACTTTTTACTGTAAAAATATGATTTTTCGTTAAAATAAACAGTACCGGGAGTTTTTCGTTAAAGTTCCCTTGAATTTTATGTAAAGGTTTTAAGTTTTGAGTCTTAAATTTGGCTTCCCTAATCCATGTCACGAGTCACAAGCTTAATTTTGAGCTCAAGTCAAATATATCAGCTCAACATCTCGAGCCACGACGATTAGGTTTTTAAGTTTGGCTTCCTTAGTTTACGTAGGGAGATAAAATTTACAAAGTATGTGCAGATAAATCCTAGATGCATCTCAAACCTTTTTTTTTTTCTTATTCGATGGAATAAATTAAATCAAATACAAAGATCAACCCGTAAGCAATGAAAGAACCCCTTTTACGAGAAAATTTTCAATATATCGAGTTTTATTTTCGACACTTTAAAAAATCTCTATTCCTCCATCTAGCTATACTTCCGTCCTATATCATGCTTAAAGCATATATAACCAATTGATGAGCTACTTTATTACAATTTATAGGACTGAAACAAAACAAAATGCATGAAAATTGAAAATGGAAAATTGAGTTGCTAAACGCTCGATGTCATCCGTAATGACAAAGGTCAATGACAACTAAAACCATAACATTTTTTCTCGATCGATCATTAATTCCTCAACACATTATTCATAATATGTTAACCATAATAATTTTATATTAAACTCGTCATCTACGTCAATAAAATTGCTTACATACCAACAAATTTGGATGAGTGTTAAGAGTCGCACTCTCCTGATATGTTAGAAAACATCTGGAGCCATCGGCGATCCATTATTTACATCCACAATCTCAAATAACGACACAAATACCTTTGTCTCTCACGCGCTCTTAAAACCAAGTGTTACGACCGCCCAATCAAAAACCTCCCACTCCCGGTGCAAAAGCCATGCACGGGTCCAATCATCCCACGCGCGTACCACTCCACACTCCCCATTTTATCGTTTTAAACTCCCGAGACCCCAAAAAAATAAAACAAAACAAAAGAAAAAAGAAAAATTCAAAAGAACTAAAAAGCCTCTGATTTCTCCACCACCGCCCTCTCTCTCTCTCTCTCTCTCTCTCTCTATCTCTGAGTGGCTCGAAGAAAACGAAGAAGAAGAAGAGGAGGAGAAATCTAGGGTTTCCTGCAGATCTAGGGTTTGGGTTTCGGAGGGGCATCTTGATTTGCGAAACACGGTGCGTTTCGGGGGAAGAGGAAGAGGAAGAGGATGGATTCGATCCCTTCGAACTCCCATGGGAATCTGGATGAGCAGATTGCTCAACTCATGCAGTGCAAGCCCTTGTCCGAGCAAGAGGTAACCAAGCCTCTAACTTTTCAATTTTATCTATTTTAATTTTAATTTTAAATTTAGTCCATTTCTTTTTCTTTCCTTTTTTTTTTAATTTAATTTTTGTTTGAATGAGTTTTTGGGAAGATTTTGTGTTGAATTTTGGGAAATGAGACGGATCGGGTTCTGAAATGTTATGGCTTGAGTGGGGCAGATCGAGAAATGTGGTGCATTTCTTTGTTTGTAACTGTGTGCGTGATCTGTAAATTGAATTTTGCTGAATTAGGGTTCGTATGGGGCCGATCCAAGGCTGTGATTTCTTATAGTTTGGGGATCCATTGATTAATGTTTTGATTCACTTGTGTGGGTTTTCGATCTTTTATTGGATTTACCACTGGGTTAAAAATTCTAAGGAAATGCATGAACTTGGTGGTTATAATGATTTGTTCTGCTGTTAGGATTGGGTATTGGCAATGTGGTCAGATCCTATTTTCTGTGACACTGCGGGTTTCCGCCTTTGGGATTTGTGAACAGAAAAAACGAATTTTGGGTGTCTGACCAAGGCCATAAAACTGAATCTTTCAACAGATTTATAGACCTTTGCGGAGTTATAATAAACAGAGACTTTGTGGAGCGCAGTATTTGAGTCTGGTTTTGGCTAAATGTGCACATTGTAATACATTGTTAAGGAGATACCTTGAATTCTCCCTTATTTGGACAGTACTGAAATCAGTAATGTTAAACCTCCTTAGTTTATGTTCCATTGTTGGAGGAAACGCTATACAACTTTTGATTTGCCGAATAATCTGCCCGCTGCGTATATGCTTTATAGTGCATGTAAGCATATCAATATTTCTTGGGGATGGATGAAGGGTTGTGTGGGTATGCTAGGCTGATAGCGTACTTTATAAGAGTGTTAGCTTCGAAACTGAGTTGCTATGGTGCTTCTTGGATTTCAGAACGTTGGCTATGTTCTATGGTACACCAGCCTATACAATATTATACGTAATAAGACCAAAATATTTGCTTTTTGAAAGCGCTAATGAGCTGTTATTGAAAGTGCAAGCATGTTCAATTTAATGTTTGTTAAAGGACCATTTTATATTATGGTTTATTTGGAGTTTCTTTTTCATTCAATGATGTCAATAATTTTCATCTTAATTTGTTGTTTAATATAGGTAAGGGTGCTCTGCGAGAAGGCCAAGGAAATATTAATGGAAGAAAGCAATGTCCAGGTGGGCCATTTTAGTTGCAAGTTTCTGTTTCATGTCTTTCTTTGTACTGTTTCATACAGGTTTTGGACCTATAATGATTTGGGCATGTCATGAGGTAAATGAATAACCATTTTGGGTTTTATGTGTTGCAGCCTGTAAAAAGCCCTGTAACTATCTGTGGTGATATTCATGGACAATTCCATGATCTGGCGGAGCTTTTCCGCATTGGAGGAAAGGTATTGTTCTGATTTGGGCTATTTAATTTATCGTATGTGTTCTTTAATTGGTTGCTACTTATTGGTGATGTTTTCTCTTTCTTAATTTGTAGTTTTCTGGTTTGTTCTGTTGGATGTTTCACTTTCCAAAAATAACATTAATTTCCTGTTGCAATTGTTTTTTGCAGTGCCCAGATACAAACTATTTGTTTATGGGAGATTATGTGGACCGTGGCTATTATTCAGTTGAAACAGTGACTGTAAGTATTGAGTATTTTTATTTCTACTTCTTATCTTTCAATTAGTTAAACTATAACTTTAGGGTTCTCCTCTGGCACTAAGATAAAAGGTATTTTGGAAACTCTGGGCAATGATTTGGTTTGATTAGTTAGGGTTGTGATCAATACAATTAAATTTTCAATTCCTAATGTAAGACCTTAAAGTTTTACTTTTGAGAGTTGGATACATGTTGAACATGAGCCATAATGAAATAGTTTGGTCGGGATATGATAGAGCTTGCAAGCTTCCAAGGTTGTATATCAACCCTATTGTCAGCCAGTTTTGGTTGGTATGCGTTGCAACTTTATTAGGTCAGGTTAGGTAGTAAAATACTCAGAAACCTGATTTGTCTCAACCTCTGAGACCCCTTGATTTTTTGCTAGCGGGGGAGACTGAAAAAAGGGTAGTACACATAAAGATAATGAGATTGGGTATAAGCTATATTGCACTTTACTACTTAATGTTCTTATGATGGGAATTTTGGGGAAAAAAAGTGGATGCTTCATCTTCCCTTTTGGCACTCTTGATGTATATCATTATGATACTAACTTCTTTATCATTTTTATTCAGCTCCTTGTGGCCTTGAAGGTGCGTTATCATCAGCGTATTACTATCCTAAGAGGAAACCATGAAAGCCGTCAGGTATTTTTAACTTCTGGTCTCTCTCTCTCTCTCCCTTGATGCAGTAGCTTCTACTAGCATGGCCAATTAGTATTGGAGAGCCTTGTAGATGCTCCTGCATCACTCCCCCTCCCTACGTTAGTTATTGCATTATTGTTCATATCAGTTTGGTACTAATTGCATGTGTGGTATTTGATTGTGGCTTTATTTTACTCCTATGCAGATTACTCAAGTTTATGGTTTTTATGATGAGTGCCTACGGAAGTGAGTTTCTTAACATCATTTGTTTTGTGGGTCAATTTTTATACAACTAAGATTTATGTGTGGCTTGTGACTTCTAGAAGAACTCCATTTTACATTTGCCTTTGTTCAGGCCTAAAAAATATATACATGTAAAGGTGTTCTTTATGTTTAGTTTTCCTTAGAAAATTTTCAGTATATAGAAGTCAGTGTGCATCAATTGAAGAAAAACTTTAATTGCACCTGTGGACGTTGCCTTTTAAGTTTGATGGATGTTGTATGAGTGGCCGATGAGCTATTGTGCATATATTTGTACACTCATGAATGTAGGTATGCATATTCATGAACACAATTATATAGTATATTTGCAGCTGCAATTGCTATTCTACAACATAATCTGCACATATCATATTCACATACTTCTTTTACTGCTTAAAAGAGTATAATATGAATCAGGAATTAAAGATGATCACACTAGTGTGAATCAAATCCTTGGGGTGCACCACCAAATCAATATTATTTCAGAAGTGTATTACCTTAAAGAATTCAACTTACTGTTGCTCTTGATTATTTGCTTATGCCCTTGCATTGACTGGTGATCAGTCACCTAGTTTTGTCTTCCTGCTTCACGCTTCTCATTCCCTGATTTATCGTCTTGGTCAAGCTTGTAAAGTGACCCGTTCTTTTTCTCTTTGCAGGTATGGTAATGCCAATGTTTGGAAGATCTTTACAGATTTATTTGACTATTTCCCGCTCACAGCATTGGTTAGTATAGTTATATGTGACATAATTATGATGCTTAAATGGTCTTTGTAGATAGTGAGCCAGTGCCTGCACTTTGTTTAAGTTAGCCGTCTGCATGACCATGAACATTCTTTTTATTGTTTCTATTGAAAATAAGCACCCTCAAAATTTCTGGGTGCAACCTTCTAGTGCATTGCTACCAGTTAATTGCATGAGAACCTGCAGTTCCTTTTCTAAATGCCTTCGTCAATCATGTTGCGCTGCAGCTTGACTGTAAACTGCTATTACTTGTACCACCACGTGACACATTGATCTACTCTGCATCTTTTGTTATATATATTGTTTTTAGTCTTAGGTGTGGGTGAATAATTCTGTTTCCAAGTGTTGACATATATTCTTTTATTTGTTTGAAGGTTGAATCTGAAATATTCTGCTTGCATGGAGGGCTGTCTCCATCCATTGAAACCCTCGATAACATACGTAATTTTGACCGTGTACAAGAGGTTCCTCATGAGGGTCCCATGTGTGATCTTTTATGGTCTGACCCTGATGATCGCTGTGGTTGGGGTATCTCTCCGAGAGGTGCTGGATATACATTTGGCCAGGTACTTTACCTATTTATTCATTTCACTTTTTGTTGTGGTTGATAGTTTGAATCAGTTGGCCAGTCTTCTAGATTCCTGACTGTGTAGGCTGATTTGCTTCCTTTTTGTTGTTTTTAACAGGACATATCTGAGCAGTTTAATCATACAAATAACTTAAAGTTGATTGCTAGAGCACATCAGCTGGTCATGGAAGGATACAACTGGGGTCATGTGAGTATTTATCCTCATTCTTTGGCTGTGTTTATTTTGCAAATGAAAGTTGTGTAATTAATTTGTTTACCTTTGGGCAGGAACAAAAAGTGGTCACTATATTTAGTGCACCCAATTATTGTTATCGCTGTGGAAATATGGCATCCATCTTGGAAGTCGATGACTGCAAAGGTCACACATTCATTCAGGTTGGTCATTACTTTCTCTCCAAACCCCCCTTCCTCTTCCTCAACTCTCTCTGCTATCGCAAACACATGATGGCCAAATAGTACAAATGATATGTTATGGTTCAGTGAATGGTTATTCATATGGGTTCATGCGATCTATTAAGTTGCATGCCTGCACAAATTGCATGGGAAATGTTTGAAACTTTGTTATCTTGTATTTCAGTTTGAGCCAGCTCCGAGGAGGGGAGAACCAGATGTGACCCGAAGAACACCTGATTACTTCCTATAATGAAACTGACGAATCAGTTGCTGAAGTACCTGCTGCTGCTGCTGCCTGCAAGGTCTCCGTATCGAGGGCTCTTCTTTAAATTTAAGATTATGAATTACACAACAGTGGTGGTGGTCGGTTTGGGAAAAAAAATCATGTAGGATTGGCAGGTGAGGCTTCCTTGGATGGCGCACGAGTCTCTGTGAAAGGAAGCCGCGGAAGTGGCGACGCTGTTGCAGCATATGTACCATTTCCAGCAAACAATGTGGCATCTTCTGTTTTGATTTTTAAATTTTTTTTTTTTTAAATTTAACTTTTCTGTAGAAGGATGGTATTTTTGGGGGGTTGGTGATTTGTAGAGGGATGATCAGCTCATTTCCTACGATGGGTGCTTTTTTAATTTTTAATTTTTTATAAGTTTTCCCCTTAATTAATGAATTCTCAATGTTCCAATAGGTTTATTTTAAATTTTGTTTTTGTCATAGTCCAATTGATAGTCTTGTTGATTTCCCCTACACGAATCTATTTTTTGTTTGGCTCTGTTGTAGACTTTGACATGAATTTTTTGGTCTCCTGCGATCAAACTAGTTGCAATTGGCTCTTCTTAGATGTTAACAGATATTGTAATCAATACATTTGAAGCCTTTCAGTCAAAATGATTTCTGAGATTGGTATAATTTCTTACTTTGATCTTGAGATTAGCATAACCCTCCACTTGAATTGAAGTGGAGGTGGTTTCTTCAATTTAATGGAATATTTTTGCAGAATTATCTAAATAATTGATGGTGGATAATTTTAAAAATCACATTTATCAAGTTTAAATCTTAGAGATTAAAGTGAGGAATTATGATAATTTTAGGGACTATTTTGACTAAAAAAACCTCCATTTAAACAAGTTCTTAGACAGTCTTTTGGTCATTACATGGATAAGGTAATGAGAGAGAATATACTTGATATAGCGAAATTGATTTCTCCACATCCATTTCTTCGGTGCACAATTCCGTTTGATTTTAACGTTTGAATTGAATAAATCAAAGAAGGCGCTTCTTTTAATTCTACTATTTGAATTAAATAAATCAAAAGGAGGGACATTTGAAGATTCCAATTATGTTTCGCTAATCGGAAGGCAAACTTCCCAAAACTCGGTAAAAAATGATAATGGCATTGGCCAAGAGAGAAAAAATTCCTTTAGATGGGAGTCTATTTAGATGAGCTATTATTTTCTTTCGACAAGAGAATGCCTCAGTTTATTAATACAGATAATATTCTATATTACTTTTTGCTCTAGCATATTAGCTACTATATTCTTCGCCTTAGACAAGAGAGAGAGTTGGTTTGTTGTTTTAGACAAGAAAACGAAAGTCTATTTGGATGAGCTAAAAGTTTAATGTCATTTGCTTTGGACTAGAGAGATTCTATCGAGATGAGGTACAAAGAGAAAGAAAGTTCCAACAATCATTATTTGCAATTTTGTTATGAATGTGAATTCTTCAATTGATACAGTCTACATACAGTAAACGCTCTTAACTACTTGAGCTATAAGTCTTCTGAAATTTATAACGAGCAAAAATGTACACGATTTATACATAGCTCAATCATGCACAAAACATGTCTAAGTAATTTGATGTATAACTTCGTGTTTTTGTTATTGGGACATCAAAGTATGTGTTGATAGAGATCTTGTGTATGCCAAAGGCAGCATGAGAAGTTTCTTGGCTCTCTTTACGTATGCTCTCTTTGTCAAGTTATCGTAATCGTTGTCTTCGATCGCGTCCAGTATGTTTCGATATATCAGTAACGATGACCATACCTGCAAAATTACAGCAGATCATTAGATAAAGAAAAAGGGTGACAATCTCTAAACTATCATGAATGACAAGAACGTGTATGGTTGATGAATAAACAGGTAAAACTACGACAAAGGGACAACAACAACAACAGATTCGTATTGTTGTTTGTATTTGAATATTCTATTAGTTTATATATCCTATGAAGTAGAATGTTTTGTTTTCTAACCATTTGGAATTGCTTCTGCAGGAAGCACTTTTATTAGAAGTTCTATGCTAGAAACACGTTAAATTCATAATTAAAAGTCTAAGTGCTTCCTAGATAAATACCGAAAAGTGCTTTCTGAAGAAGCACCTAACAATTTTAAGACCCACCAAGCTCTTCTATGAACAAAAGCACTTGTTTTTCTACAAAATATAATCAGAAACACTTTTGATTGTTAGCAAACGCTTTTAGCCCTTCCAAAAAAGTCTCAAACAAGCGATGGATCAATTTCTTTTTCATCCCTGACATCAATGATGTTGGTAATGGAACAAAATTACTTAATAAAATTTTAGAAAGAGGTATATACCGGCCAACGGCTGGCCTTATCAAGCTGAGAAGCTCCTTCTTCTGCTAGGTTGAAATAAAACCTTGCTCTTGCAATTTGTTCTTTCATGAACGCTCTCCATTGATCAGTCACCTTTCTTGAAAAAACATCGTTATCGCATAACCCAAACTGTGCAAGCTCGTCTTGGGGAAGATAAACTCTCCCTCTCATTGCACTAAAACAACAATAGAATTAAAAATCAGATCAAAGGCGATGTGCGCTCAAACTTGTGTGTGAGAGATCAAACACATTACCCTAGTCAACTAGCCTAACTCATGTTTGACAATGAGGAGCTTAGAAATGAGCAATTAGTACATATCAAAGAAACTTACTCCTCTCCAACATCTCTAAGGATGTTTGTGAGTTGGTTTCCTATGCCCAAATATAATGCAGAATCATATGTACGTTGTGCAGAAATCAAAGAATCTGGTGCAATTCCCATTACAGGAACACTCATTAGGCCAACCGTCCCTGCCACGTAGTAGCAGTAAAGATAGAGCTCTTGAAAATTTTGGTATCGACATTTTACTATGTCCGTTCTCATACCCTCGATCATGTCCCTAAAAGGCTTTTGGTCACAGGAAGGTGAGTTCATGAGATAAAAAATTTGATGAGCAGCAAATGATCATAAGTTTAGTGAACTAAATTATATATTTTATAAGCACCTTGATGTCTAAGGGGAAATTGGAAACAGTATGAGTCAATGCAGCATCAAGCATGTCATAAGGCCGTCCTTCGAAAATGTCTTCCAATCTTTGTTCCCATCTATCAAGAACTTCTGAGGTCATGTAGCCGGAATTCGGGCCGTCCACCAGTTCATCTGTCCTCCTACACCAAACTGCATTTCATTTTTCAAAAGATCACATTATAATCATTCAAAATTTATTTTGACAAAGAATGATTTCTTGTGTGGCAACTTTATGAACATGATTTTTCTTCCAATTATGTTAAGTTGTATAACACCACTTTTCTTTTAACAAAGTGATACTCTAAAATAATGTAATATGCAAGACGAGAATTCAAGCTCGATTGCAAATGGCATATTGCTTTGATCAACTGGCCTAAATAATATCTACCATGTGATACTACATGAACATAGAGAGTTGAATTCTCACCATAGATTGCCCATATCGCCTTTTGACGTTCTTCTGTCATAAGTAAAGTGCCTGCATCAAGAGAGTGCACCAGAATTAAATCTCATAGTCATGAAAAAATTGATCATTATTTTGAATTCAGTAGCGTGGCAAGCAAAATATCATAAAGTTAATGCTTTGGAATGCAGTTAAAAAATTTGATGGAGAAAGAAACAAGGGTAATGAAGTTTTACCTAGATAGAATGTCTTGGCATATTCTGCACAAAGGTTCTTGCACCTCTCATATGCTTCTTCAAGAAAGCTAGGGTTAAACTGCGGCCTGCGCCGGCCGCCTTCCCCGTCCACACTATAAGTCTGAGACTGCCTTTGAACGATTTCTTGCACGTGTAAATCAGCAAGAGGAATGCCTTGAATTGAAAGCTGAGGAAAAAAAGGCCTGCTTCTTTGCTTGGGAGCTGTAATCACTTGAGCTTTTGCTGCTGTGACCATAGATTTTCGACACCGAATTCTTTCATTGCTCTCTCCAATGTAAGTCTTTCCTGCGAAGGAAAGTGTGGAACACATTTGGAAGTTTTTCACTTCTTTTCAAAAGGGTCTAGAGAGTAAGATAGAAATGTGAAATGGAAGACCTGCATTTAAATAGATATCCCTCTCTCTTTCATGATGTAACATCACTGTAGCTAGGATTTTAAAAAAAGTTGAATGTACTGCAGAAATGCCCACGGGTAAAACAAGCCAAATCTTGGATTAAAAGTCAAGACATTTTCACCTCACTTTCTTCCCAAACGCTTCTTGTTTGTAGTAAATCGAAAATCCAAAACGTGTTTCTGAAGGTTTGCACTATAGGGACACTAACATGCAGTAAAATTTTTAGTGCTATTTTATTGTCGGTTTAGTGTCCCTCTAGTGAAATAGAATATTTTTACAAATTAGAGGGCACTAAACAAATAAAAAATTTGCTCTAAATCATGTTATGTAGCAAGTGGTGAATTGCATTGGTGGATAGGATCTTCCTCTTGAATATACCCAATCCGTCTTGATCCAAAACATGTTATATAAATGGCTTATTGTCCATTATTCTAATTAAAAATTTGTAACTGGTTTTATTTGGGCATATTTCCGTAGATTATACGGTGTCAACTAACAAATACACACACTTGAGTACAAAACCCTTGTTGGGTAGGAGGTGACGTGATTTACAAAGAGGCTGTTGTGTTGTGTTGTGTTTAGCTTATCTACTCAAACGTTGTTGCCAAGACTGTTTTCTTCTGCAATCTCATAGATAGAATCTTTCTGCAATCTCATCGACAGGATCTTTCTGAAAACATCAAAATATGATGCTCCCTTGAGCTTCTTGAATCATTTTTCAGTGTTTTGTCATGGAGTGATGTTTCAGTTTCAATATTTTGGGGCTCCAAGTGGAAATTAACTTCGAAGGAAAAAGATTCCTATAGCGATTAAATAAAGCATGACTGAAACAACGAGGAAACAGATTAAAACTGTTGTCATCTTGTATGAACTGGAAAACTAAAGTCGGCGAGGGAAGTATATTTAATTATTAAGCACTTTGGATTCAATATTAGTGTTGAATATTTTTGTTTATTGTTGTTTGTTTAGGAATTTCCCCGGCACTGCAGACGGCTATAAGTCGACGGTTCAAGGTAGAAGATGAATTAATCATGACAAAAATCTATTTTTAATTCCGCACAAAACGATAGGATGTCAGGACTTTATAACTAAACTATCTAACTTTTTTAACTTGGATAATTTATAAATTGTCGTTCATTTCTTACTTCAATGCGTTTAATTTTAGCTAGTTAACTAATTTATTCCTAGGCATCAAATGTGACCTATGGTCTCGTTTGATGTTTATGGTCGGATTCGATTGGATAAAATTGTGGATTCAACATATGTTGAAGAAGTAAATGGATTTGACTTTCAAATATTATCTAAGTTGAAAGTAAAAAATGAATTAGTCACAGAGTAAACTTATTGCTACAAATCTCGCTATATTTTATGAGGATAGAAAGAGCGAAGTTCCATCACTTTCAGTTCTCTCCACCTTTGTGGACACTATTGAGATAGATTAATAAAATTTTGGTTGGCTAGAAGGCGGGTCGGGGGTGGTTGGGTGGGAGGGGACACAATTGTTGACAATATCCAGCCAGAGGAATAAAATTTTTTGGAACTTGAATATCATGTATAAAATGACATGTTGAAACTCAAACTTTTGTCCAATTATCAAAGTATAGTACTGCATTCACACATGGAAGATGCCATGGGTCGATCCAGAGATTTCTGGATTAATTACTAAGTAGGTTGAAGCATATGTAACTGCACTATTGTACACTGACTAAGTAACATATAAAATAAAATATGATAAAATAATAAAATTCAATCTTTGACTCATGGAACACATCTTCTAGGCATGTTCATGTATTATCTTAATCCTAACTTGGAAATCGTTCTTTTTAAAAAAATTTGAAGACAAAAATACTAACATGGACATCGTGACATGCATTCACTTCAATTTTTTTTCTTCCGGAAACAAGTGATATCAAGGGAGGAGATTTGGACATTGAATCTCATGTGTATAGAGTGAGTAAATGTCTTAACTACTTGAGCTACAAAGCCTTTATGGGTTTGTGATTTTCCTAATTACTAGCCTCTCCGCACGCGCTAACGCGCATGCGAGAGGCATTTTTTTAATTACGGGTGCTGCGCACCCCTAAAAATTATATGTTTGGTGAGAGGGCTGTCAAAAGTTCCAAAACATTGAGATGATATTAGTAAGAAATTAAATGAAGGCCACCAAGAGCATTCGTATTTATACTCCCTCCAGAAAGCTCGGTAATTCGCAATGTTAAAAGGAACATGGCATTTGTACCATTCATTCTTACTGCACGCATGTATACTTTCAATGTTTTGTGTGTAGCTATTGTATAATTATGCTTAGGGAATAGGGTTCAGTCATTGAACATTGTATACCTTCAACATCACGTGCAGCAAAATGCAAAATTACTTTTTTTTATCAGCGCCCCTATCTATCTAATCTGACAAAATAGAAAGAAAAAAAAAGAAAAAACTATATAAAAGAATGCAGAAAAGTCAAAAACTGTTTGACAAAAGGCAGTCATCTTTAGTCATCAACTTATCACAAATTTTTGCAGTATTTGATTCTTCAAGTATTTTTAGGCTCTCCCCTATATATAACTTTCTCCATCCCCATGTAGTTTGTACTTAATTTAATTCTTAACTACATTTGATATATATGGTTTAGCAATAATACAATTGGAATTTATATACTTGCAATGCCTAGTTTCTCGACATATATACTTGGTCCTCTCTAATTCTAACCGTAGTTGCGTTTTGAAGTCCTATAATTTTAAAGTAAGTTTAGTTATAGTAATTAAGTTCAAATACAAAGCAAGACGTGAAAAGCAAAATCTCCACAAACTCATTAAGCTCTAAAATATCAAAACGTCCCAAAGCAATATAACAACCAATCATGTTCCCATACCAATGCCTTCTCTTTCCAACTTTTTTTTCTATGAACAGAGATTGTCCTTAGGCCTCTCAATTTGAAAGCAAAATCTGCATATTTTTGTGTACCTACAGACAAAAATCAACATAATAGAAGTAAAAAGGTGACTTGATGACTGAAATGAAATACTTTATATCTCAAACCAATGGCAAGAGAATTATCAAATGAAAAGAGTTAAACTAAATAAGACATTTCGACAAAAATAAAAAGAAAGAAAAAAACTAAATTAGACATTGTTCTCAATTTATTAGCAAAGCTATGACTTGTAGGAGGGTAAAGAAGTCAATTTTGTACTAAAAGCAATAACACATACAATTAATCTATTCTATAATGAATCTGTTCCATACAAATTCGGAGTTTAGGCGTTTCTTCCTAACAACACACCCAAATTATGAGTTTTTAATAGATCCAATTTATTTCATACATAATCGTGGTAGGGTTATTGTGTTCCTCACTTCCTGTTTTTCTTCAACAATAAATACAGAACCAAACATAAGAGCTCACATATGCACATTCAATCACTCAAACAGAATTATAAGAGAAGGTTTTTCACATGAAATTAAAATGATGTCGCATACTTGAATAATTCTCGCCATTTACCTGAAACGCTACAAAAGATAAAAAGATAGAGAAGCCAAAACTCAAGGGATAGATGAAAACTCCAGTAAAACTAAATAAACACATAAAACAGAGAGAAAATAATACTGTCCCATTGTATATCCATAAACTGTTCATTAGCCAAATTGTTTCAGAAATCAGACAAAAAATAAGCCAAAATAGAAAGAATCAAATCTTAAGCGACATAATATACAAAACCTCAATTTGAAAACGACCTTCACGAACTGGCCGTAGGAAAGGGATAATATTTCATAAGAAAGGAGAAGCCAGACGGCGAGGTTTCAATCCAAGCAACCCCTTGTCTGCCAACCCCAAGAGAGTCTAAAAATGAAGAAGCCTAAAAATGCGAAAACTGCGAGAAGAAACCCAAAAAATTATAAGAAATAACTCTTTGTATTTCATTTCTTAATGTGTAAGGATTACAACTCAATATATATACAATTCTCTAATAAAGCTTAGTACCTAATTATACTTAATTAGGTCTCTAATACAGAGATTAGTTGCAAAACTGTTACATCTGAAAATGATAGCTGTACATCTGAAAATGACAGCTGTTAGCTATGACTACTTATCCCTTTACACCCCCTCAAGCTAAGCGGAGGAGAACCCAGAGAAAGCTTGGACTGAAGAAAGTGAAACCGGGCCTTGGATAGGGACTTTGTATGGATGTCTGCAATCTGATGGTCAGTGGAAACATACAACACTTTGACTAAACCAGCAAGAACAAGCTCTCTAATGTAGTGATAATCGATCTCCACATGTTTTGTGCGTGCATGAAACACAGGATTGGAAGCCAAAGATATTGCAGAAACATTGTCACACCACAGTGTTGGAGTATGAGAAAGAGGGAAAGTAATGTCTTTGAAAATCTTGCAGATCCATGTAAGTTCGGCAGCAGTAAGAGCAAGAGAGCGATACTCGGCCTCGGTTGAAGAGCGGGCAACAGTTGCCTGCTTTTTAGCACTCCAACTGATAAGATTGGGACCAAAGTAAACACAATAACCAGATGTAGAACGTCTATCAAAAACACAACCAGCCCAAACAGCATTCGAGAAAGCTGTGAGCTGCAGAGATCCCTTTTTGAACCAGATGCCTTGATCAACAGAACCCTTGAGAAACCGGAGAATGCGTTTAACGGCCTGAAAATGAGTGTCACGAGGGCAATGAAGAAACTGACAGACTTGGTTCACAGCAAAGGACAGATTTGGCCTAGTCCATGTGAGATATTGGAGAGCACCAACTATGGACCGATACTCCTTTGGATCAGGCAACAGAGTTCCAATGTGATCCAATTTGGCAGTACCAAGAGGAGTGGCATAAGGCTTGCATCCTTCCATTTTCGTCTTAAAAAGAAGATCCATAGCATATTTTCCTTGAGACATGAAGATACCATCAGAGGATCAATGGACTTCAAGACCAAGGAAATAGTGGAGAGAACCTAAGTCTTTGACAGGAAACAAGGTACTGAGCTTTTGAATGAAAGCTTGGCAATGAGAGGCATTGGGTCTGGTGACTAGTATGTCATCAACGTACACCAAGACGATCACCAAAGAAGGAGAGGTGCACACAAACAGAGAGCAATCAGATTTAGAATTAGCAAAGCCAAGAGAGAGCAAGGTAGATCCAAGTTTATCATACCAAGCCCGATGGGCTTGTTTTAAGCCATAAAAAGAGCGATTGAGCTTACAGACAAAAGAAGGCTGAGAAGCATCAACAAAACCAGGAGGTTATTGCATAAACACCTCTTCTTTCAGTGAACCATGAAGAAATGCATTACTAATATCCAATGATTAAGGAACCAGTCATTGTGGACAACAAGTGTTAATAGAATGCGAATGGTTACTGGTTTGGCAACAGGGCTGAAAGTTTTTGTAAAATCAATACCGGCCCGCTGGTGAAATCCTTTGGCTACAAGGCGAGCCTTGTAACGATCAATCGAGCCATCAGGTTTCCTTTTAATCCGAAACACCCATTTGCAGCCAACAATATTTTGGTGAGGAGAGGAAGGTACCAATGTCCAAGTACCGGTGTGTCGAAGAGCCTCAAATTCTTCTGACATGGCCTGAACCCAATGAGCATGCTTAGATGCTTGCAGATAAGTGGTAGGCATAAAAGTATTAATATCGATGGGATGTTTAGTGGCAGATAGAGCTTTGGGTTTGAAAATGCCGGCTTTAGATCGTGTGATTATAGGATGAGAATTAGAGGGAATAGAGGGTTGAACGGAAGATGATGGATGAGATGGCAGAGGTAAGGAAGCACTAGATGGAGAGGAAGATGAAGAGGACGGGACCGGAGAAGAAGATAATGGCTGAGATAGTGCAAGTGGAACTAGCGGAGAGGAAAAGATGGATGAGGAGGCTGGAGTATGCTGAAGGGAAGTGAAATGGAGAGTGAAGTGTGGAGATGATGTAGAGGCAGTGGACTGTGGCAGTGAGGAAGAAGAAAGGTGATGTGCATCATGAAACACAAAATGCTCTTCATTAAACATAACATGCCTTGAAATATAAAGGCGTTGAGATTGGAGATCTAAGCAACGATAGCCTTTGTGCTGAAGGCTATAACCAAGGAAGACACAATGTTTGCTTTTGCCGTCCAATTTCGAGGAAACATAGGGTTTGAGCCAAGGGTAGCAGCTGCATCCAAAGACCTTTAACTTGGAATAATCTAGAGGACGTCGAAAGAGAAGTTCCCAAGGAGATGTATCCAACCGAGAAATAGGCAGTCGGTTAATGAGATAAAGAGCAGTTGCAAAAGCTTCAACCCAAAACTTGTGTGGAACCCGAGAAGAAACCAAAAGAGTTCTTGCAGTCTTTGTAAGATGGCGATGCTTCCGTTCAACACATCCATTTTGTTCCGGAATGTGAGGACAACTATATTGATGAGAAATACCATTGTGAGATAGAAAAGAATTGAACACGGAACTGGTGAACTCACCCCCTAAATCTGATCTCAAAATTTTTATTTTATTGCCAATCAAGGTCTCTACATAAGCTTTGAAGAGGACAAATAGAGAAAAAACCTCAGACTTAGCTTTCATTGGAAACATCCATGTGTATTTAGTAAACTCATCCACAATCAACAGGTAGAATCTGTAACCAGTAACAGAAAGAACTGGAGAGGGACCCCAAACATCACAATGGAGCAACTCTAAACTAGTTGAAGCAGAACTAGTACTAGAGAAAAAAGGCAGCTTGTGGTTTTTGCCGATGGCACAATCGGAGCAAAAGAAAGATACAGACTTGTCACCAATGTGATCAAGACAATGCTTATTTAAAACTTTCCTAAACATAGCAGAGGAAGGATGACCAAGTCTATGATGCCATGTCTTCAAAGAGGCTTTAGTGCTGAGAAGAGCAGTATGTGAAGAAGAAACCGAAGAGAGACCTTGAAATGGATAGAAACCTTCTTTAACTGGCCCTCGAAAAAGCGTCATCCCCGAAGAACGATCCTTGATTTCAGAACCATCAGAATCAAGGGTCAAAGAACAATAGTTATCTTTCAAGAATTGATAGGCAGATAGTAAGTTGAATTTCATCAGCGGAACATGAAGAATATTATTTAATCGGAAAGAAGCATGTGGTGTTGAGACTGTAGAGTTACCAGTATGATGAATAGCCATACCTTAACCATCACCAACATACACCTTGTCATCGCCAGAATATGGACGGGGATACTGAATCGCAGAAATATCATTAACAATATGAGAGGTGGCACCCGAGTCCATTAATCAAGTGGGAGATGATGGCTTAGAGTTGGTGTGAACACACATAGCAGCTAGCTGTGCAGGAGGGATTTTGCCAGCAAAAGCATGATTCATCCGTGCATAGCAATCCAGAGCTTCGTGATCAAACGAATTACATATTTGGCAGGAAGTGCGACCACCAGAATTGTTGAATTGACCACGATTACCACCAAAATGATTGTGATTTCCAGAGGTGTTTCTGTAAGTGCCATGATTCCCACCAGAATTGTTGAATTGACCACGATTGTTGAAGTTCTTAGAAAAATTACCACGATGATTGCGCGGAGAGAAACCTCGACCTCGATTATTGTTGTGAAACTTGGATGGCGCACTGTAAGATGACTGTTGAGCAGCAAATGCTTGAGGAAAATTATAGAACTGGGATGGTGTAGGAAGAAGAGGAGGTTGATACTGCGCAGCAAATGCCTGAAAAGGCTCAGAAGCAGAGGAGTCCACACTTTTCTTCTTGCGATGCATGAAAACTTCCTTGTTAATCAACAATCCATGAAGTTCATCCAGTGTTGTGGTAGAAATCCTGAACATGATAGAGTCAATGAACGACTCATACTCATCAGGTAAGCCATTGAGAGTGACGGCAATCAAATCATGATCAGAAACCGGAGCTCCAGCAGCCATTAAGGAATCAGCAAGACCTTTGATGCGCTGCAGATAATCGGAGATAGAGAGATCGCCTTTGTGAACAGAGTGAAGGCGAGAACGGAGCTGATGAATGTGAGCGGCAGACACACCACCAAATCGATGCTCAAGGTTTAACCAGAGATCGCGAGACGAGACGACACCAACAGTAAACGGAACAATATCCTCAGAAAGAGTGGAATTCAACCAGATCAGGATATTCTGATCTTTTTCATACCACGTCTCGAAGTTAGGATTTGGAACTCCAGTGCTGCAACCAGATGCATTAAGAACAAATGGCGGAGGGCAAATTTTCGAGCCATCAACAATGCCGGTGAGTTTGTATCATCGGAAAATTGGAGCGAATAGAGCTTTCCAGACGAGATAATTGTCACGTTTGAGCTTCGTATGAACCATACAACTGATATTCTGAACAGTTATAGAAGAAATTGAAGAAGAGGAAGAATTAGGGTTCATCGTAGCAAAATTGGGGGAAAAAGTTGCAGGAGGAGGAGTAGCAACAACTTCAGGTTGCACATAAGAAGAAGTCGAAGACGCCATGGCCAAAGATCAAAGATCTGAGAAGCAACACGATCGAAGAACAAATCGATCGAAAAAAAATCGCAAGAAAAAGAGGGATCGAGAGGCGGTTAGGCAGAGAGGCGGTGATACCATATAAGAAATAACTCTTTGTATTTCATTTCTTAATGTGTAAGGATTACAACTCAATATATATACAATTCTCTAATAAAGCTTAGTACCTAATTATACTTAATTAGGTCTCTAATACAGAGATTAGTTGCAAAACTGTTACATCTGAAAATGACAGCTGTACATCTGAAAATGACAGCTGTTAGCTATGACTACTTATCCCTTTAAAAATTACTCTAAAAAGAGAAGGAAAAAAAATCCAAACCTGAAGACTTTGATTCCATCACTTTAATTTGTGGATGTCCTTAAAAGTCCTGTGAAGAAAAAAAAAATGAAAGCCTAACCTATCAATTGATTTATTTGATAAGATAAGGGAAGAAAAACCTGCAGAGAACAAAAACCACAATCAAACCACTACAATTAAAGTGCAGAATTTTCAATAATCCTGTGAAAATGCAAGAGAAGATTAAGGAATAAGAAGCATTTTGATAGAGAACAAAACACACAAATTTAATAATTGAGAACTACAGAACTACCAGTTCTTTTTGGTTTTTCGCCAATTTGATCTTCTCCTTCAGGCTCTAGCACAACATTTTCAATTCGTTCTCTTGAGGTTATTTTATTTTGTGTTTTATTTACATGTCCAGCAAAACTGGTTCCTCTCCCACGTTTGCTTTTATTTTCATGCAAGTTTATCATTCTTCAAAACTGTTTCCTTCACACGCTTCAAGCCTGGAACTGCCGAATAGCAGTTCTATTCTAAACGTATTAGGTCTCTTTTTATTTTCTTTTTTGTTTTATTCATTTAGCAATAACATGAGAGCCTTTAAACTGTAAGCAGTTTGAAAACAGCAGTCTCTCTCCCACGTTTCTTTCCTCAGTTTCCAATATTTTTTTATTTTTTTATTGGTGTTTTTACTGCATCTGTCTCTTTGTGTTTTCAACTTTTTATTTTAAATCAAGACCAGTTACCAACATTGCATTCGTCAATTATAAATTACGTGGACTTGTTTTACCAGTATTCGGTTTAATTTCCGTTTAATTTTGTTTTTTTTTTGTTTTTTTTTGTATTTCTTGCTCTCAATTTTTATTAAAAATTTAGTTTTTTTCTTTCAATACAGTTTTATGCGTGCGAGAGGCATTTTTGCATCACGGGCGCTACGCGCCCCTAAAAGTGTATTGTGTTATTCTTTTTCATTGTAATTGTCAAGATATATTTTAATTGTATTGTGCAAAGATGAACTTTTTCTTTATCAGGCATGTCCTAAAATGTTGTCAAGCTTTTGGTTTTCACTTTGCGTAAAGTAATGATTTAAATGTTATTCATGCAATTGTCAAACAACATGAGATATTTGGATGCAAGTTCCTATCTAAAGTTCATGAACAATGGTAAGTAGATGTAAATAAAAAAAGAGTAGATTAAAACATTAAGTAGCTCTTCTCTGTATTGATATTAATATGCAAGTTACTGTTATTGCATATATTTTTTCCCCATGTTATCTTTTCTTTTGTCAAAAAAAAATATTGCGTTCTCTTTCTTTTTTGGGTTTGTGTAGGAATACGAAGAAAAAAAAATAAAGTGGATTTCATCATATCAAGAATGGACAATACATTATGAATATATATAAGATTGTAATGACACTATAAAATAATAGTGAATTGGACATCATGGCACTTATTATGCTCCAAATAGTTTAATTTTCAATTTTTGTATGTACATTTCAGCTTTAAAGTTTTTGTAGTTTAAGTTTTCGTTTTCATTAACTCTATAAGCTTAATTTCTTTCGTTTTAGGTGCTCAAAAACCGATTGAGAATGACGCAACCAGAGACAATTTGGGTACAAACTCAACTGCAAACGAAAAAATTGTTCAGGTATGTCTTCCATTTGTGTTTTAAGTGATTGCATTTAGAGTTCTAATATTTGGTTATTGGAACTTATTTAAAGTGCTATGTGCTATATCTTCTTCTTCATTTTATAGCTTTATGAGTTCTTTATGCCTTCTTTTTACGTTCTTATTTCAGATTACTTTGTATATTTGGTTGTTCTTAAAGGAATTTTCTTGCTTCACTCTTTGTACATATATACCAAGGAACTAAAACAAAGTATGCCTGTAAGTGCATTTTATCCATCAAAATAAGAAAAGAGAATAAGTAGTATGGAGTTTCTTTTTTCTTACGGACAAAATTTCAGTTGTGTATATTATGCTAATGCAGGAGAAGTTGCTTCTTTTTTTTGGATGTTACTGGCAGGTGGAAATCAGACTATTTGTTCGAAGTGTCTACCAATTAGATTTGATTGCACAAAGATAATGTTGTTGCCGTACCTATTATTTTATAGTGTCATACAACAGTATGCTTATATGTTTTGTACTTAGGATAGTGTCATTTACAATTAATTATCTTGGGCGAGTGTATTTACAACATATTTTCATCTTTGCATCAACTTGAGCTCAGTCAATTACTTGGAAAGTTAAAGATGCTAAGTGGAGGGAACCGCTGTTTTAAGTTCATAATAATAAAATCTATGATGCACAGACACGGCACATTGGCCGCGTATCACGTGTCGAATATGCAAATGGACACGATACGCCTATAATACGGTCGGAGACGCATTGGATACGTATCTGGATCAACGGATACGGTGTTTGACAAATGGATACAGGTATCCGACTGTCTGGATACATATATCTGCACCATGGCCTTTGACGCAATTTCGTGGAAGAAAACCTCATGACGAAGATGACGCAATCTAGTGGAAGGACGCCTTGTGAAGAAGATGACGCAATTTGACGAAGGAATGCGTCGCATGGAGATGACCCGATCTAGTGGAGGAGGCTTCGCGAAGAAGATGATTGCTAGGTCGACATGCCATTTGTTTGTTTCTGTAGTAAAAAACGACACCACCGTTTCTTTTTTTTTTCTTTTTTTTTAGGGTTTAAATGAGACTAAAGCCCAAAACTACATAGCTGTACATCTGAAAATGACAGCTGTTAGCTATGACTACTTATCCCTTTAAAAATTACTCTAAAAAGAGAAGGAAAAAAAATCCAAACCTGAAGACTATGATTCCATCACTTTAATTTGTGGATGTCCTTAAAAGTCCTGTGAAGAAAAAAAAAAATGAAAGCCTAACCTATCAATTGATTTATTTGATAAGATAAGGGAAGAAAAACCTGCCGAGAACAAAAACCACAATCAAACCACTACAATTAAAGTGCAAAATTTTCAATAATCCTGTGAAAATGCAAGAGAAGATTAAGGAATAAGAAGCATTTTGATAGAGAACAAAACACACAAATTTAATAATTGAGAACTACAGAACTACCAGTTCTTTTTGGTTTTTCGCCAATTTGATCTTCTCCTTCAGGCTCTAGCACAACATTTTCAATTCGTTCTCTTGAGGTTATTTTATTTTGTGTTTTATTTACATGTCCAGCAAAACTGGTTCCTCTCCCACGTTTGCTTTTATTTTCATGCAAGTTTATCTTTCTTCAAAACTGTTTCCTTCACACGCTTCAAGCCTGGAACTGCCGAATAGCAGTTCTATTCTAAACGTATTAGGTCTCTTTTTATTTTCTTTTTTGTTTTATTCATTTAGCAATAACATGAGAGCCTTTAAACTGTAAGCAGTTTGAAAACAGCAGTCTCTCTCCCACGTTTCTTTCCTCAGTTTCCAATATTTTTTTTTTTATTGGTGTTTTTACTGCATCTGTCTCTTTGTGTTTTCAACTTTTTATTTTAAATCAAGACCAGTTACCAACATTGCATTCGTCAATTATAAATTACGTGGACTTGTTTTACCAGTATTTGGTTTAATTTCCGTTTAATTTTTTTTTTTTTGTATTTCTTGCTCTCAATTTTTATTAAAAATTTAGTTTTTTTTCTTTCAATTCAGTTTTATGTTTGGTTCTAAGTTTTTTACCAGTTTGTCCTCCTGTTTTGGATTTTTTGGTTTTTGATTGTGAAGGAAACATAGGGATATTCTTGGCATTTTGGAATGCTTCACCAATCTGGGGTTCTGGGGCTCTCCCTTTATATATATAGATGCTACGGTTTTTTTTTTGCTTTAATGACAACGGCGAGGGTAATGAAGGTTTAGGCAAGCAGAAACAACCCCCAAAGCAGAAAGGGCAATAAGAAACTGTAATTGGGCATGTCCGACTCCACTAGTCTCTAACAAAAGATGACGTAAATAGTTTGTCATTTGGAAGCACTTTTAAAATGAATGAAATGCTTTTAGAAAAAATGTTTTTTGTTTTTAAAAGCACTTTAAATATTTTTTCGAGATTCACTTGTATTTTTGTTAAGGATTGGTATAAAAAATATTCTCATAAAAAACATTTTTAGTTATTTTAAAAGTATTTCCAAACAAGTCCAAAATCAAGTGCCGAATCCCACCAAAAAAAAACCTAACCCCACAGCCTGGGATAAATATGAGTTATCTTGAACGACATGCGTTGAAGACGATCCAGGCCATTATATCTTGGAAAGCTGTATAACCCGAAGTCGTTTGTCCCGATCGAGCAACTTAAACTTCGTCGTATGAAAAAACTGGGTACACAAAAACAGAGATCAACAAGGAATATATAGAACAGTTTTGTATCTAATTAACTTTAATGATGTGTAATTTGTATGAAATTATGAAAGTGTTAGGCTGTTAGCTGCAATTTCTTTTTTTTTTCCCGAATATATACAATACAACCATGTTGTCTACACAGAAGATATATCACTCGTTTATCTTTAGACTTATTGGCTAGGGCTTAACTGCTGCCAAGACCACAGAAACTTTACATGCAAGAAATCCATGTTGAGAGTTGTCCCACATTGGTGAGGGACAAGGCTTGCTATGTGCTTATATGATCTTGGGCTACTTCCCATATTGCCAATTGGTTTTATGGTGGAACCTCAATTTCATCATGGTATCAGAGCCAAGTTGTCGACGTGTGAAGCCCAATGGCCACACGCGCTCCACGTCACCCAGTTGTTGTCCACATGCAGGCTTGAAAATCCATCACACGTGCGGATGCGTGTTGAGAGTTGTCCCACATTGGTGAGGGACAAGGCTTGCTATGTGCTTATATGCCAATTGGTTTTATGGTGGAACCTCAATTTCATCAATCCAATCATCCCAGCTATGAGTTCTTTCGGCGTGAATACGATTGGGACGTCCCCCGAGCCATACTTCACTGTGAGTAAAGTGAAACCAATTGCCAATGCAAGGACAAATATTGGAACCTTAGATCCTCCGAAGGTCTGGTTGGTCTGTCCTGTGTTCGTGGAAGTCAATTCTGCAGCGGGCAATCCATCAACCGACCTTTCCAGTAGCAGGAGATAAAAGAAGTCGTCCATTCCACCTGTTAAAAATGCGAAGCTTATGTTTTCCCCAGCTGAGAAGGATGCGACTGATGTACCAATAAAGATCAGCATGGCATCGTAAAGTAGCAAAGATATTCTCTCATGGTTTCCTCGTTGGATATCCCACTCACTGGTAGACTTGATTCAGGGAGGCATTTGGTGAAGATGGTGACGGGGTCAAGCCCGGATAGCTTGGTGACAAGGTAAGGTCTCAGTTGTACCATGGAATTGTCACTTCCCTCCCCCAGCAAGATATCCTCAGCCTCAAAGTTGTAACTAAAAACCAGTATATTGTAGTTTATTTTCATCTTTTTCTTCCAACGAACTTTGGCGCCCACAGATAACAGTCAAGCACACACTTCCTAACCGCCATTGACCTGATTTTGGACAGTTTAACAATTGTTAGCATGATTTGGTAAAACATGCGTAATGCCAGTTTTCTAATTCAGTTTTGATCCTACAGAAATTCAACTAGTACGCATACGCCAGAGACAAGAGTACACGTAGGAAATCTGCTAGCAGCAATTTTTCGGTATGCACATTCATCGTTTTATACTTAGCATATGGATGCTAAACTAATTCTAGTAAGTCTAACATGATTCAAGACTGATCCAAACAGCTTCAATTTTTCCAAGCTTAGTTCCCTCAAAGGTGAACTGATCAACAGAACCTCTTTGAAAGTGAAGCACGCCATCCTTCGAATCTGTAGCATGGTCTGTTACGACACTCAACACTCGACGGTATCCTCTGTAATGTTGAGTCACCATTTTCGTCTATCACGCACAGGAGGATTCCAGCATTCAAGTCAGAGAGACTTGAGCCATAAACATTACTAGTACGGTACCTAACTTAAACTTGTATAAAGGCTGAGATCGTCATCGCCGAGAAAAGCTTTTCCACTGAGTTATCTGTGCAGATTTTCACTTCTGTAGCTGGCAAGAGACGTGAAGGCTTCGCATAGCCCTTGGAATCTGAACAAAAGAGGAAAATATTTTAGCACACAGAAGATTTGATAGAAGTTGCATACGTGAAACGTCTAATGTCCCGCGCTTCATTTGCCCCTCCCCCAGTGTTGTTTGTTTGACGCTACATATTTGACAAAAGTATAGAAATTCAAAGATTTCACAGGCAAGGCATCCAAAAATTCAAACTTTTGATATTTGTATTGGATTCTTTACATATCCTCTGATTAATCTCAATTTTCTTTATCTTTCTCTCTCTCTCTCTCTCTCTCTCTCTATCTTTCTCTCTCTCTCTCTCTCTCTCTCTCTCTCTCTCTCTCTCACACACACACACACTCACACACACAAAAACGTACACACACAAGTAAATGGCCTAAATCCAAAATCAAGTTAATGAAATCTAATAACAATTCAAACCCTTTTGTCTTTAACTTCTAAATAAGCAAATGGGAGACTTTGGATGCGGTCCTTAGTTATGAATATTCTTTAATTGAAACCTTGTTAGTTTTTAATTTTTGATCCAAGTTCCTGAAATTAATGTGATAATTTATTTCTATGAAAGTTACTATATTTTTTTTAAATTAAAAATTAAAATTTATAGTTGTTTATATTAATGAGATTTTAAATAAAAAACCATTATTTGTGGGAATAAAAATATTAAAATATAAATTTACTATCGTGTGTGTGTCTATATATATATATATATATAAACATGGGTACATTCATCAAAATTAACCAAAAAATTATTGTATCAAAACATGGGTACATTCTTCAAAATCACAAAAAAAAAAAGAGGCAAAGATATTAGGCTTAATAAAATTAGTAAATTTCTTCGATTAAACTTAACATGGATACATTCTCAAATCAAAGAAAAAAAGAGTGTACCCATATAAGTTTAAAAATGGATTAGAAAAAAATTGAATATATTTTATATATAAAAAAATGGTACATTTTACATATAACAAATTGGTATATTTAAGAATGAGTACATTTTAAGATTAAAAATTTGAAAAAAAAATACATGAATGGTACATATAATTAGCATGGGTACAAATAAATAAAAAAATATGGGTACAAATACAAATAAAACTTTATAAAATATGGGCATAAAAAGAAATTAATATATGGTTAAAAATTAAAACTGAAAAGAAAATTGGTACAAATTAAAAAAGGGTTGCAAATTAAAAATGGGTACAAACTAAAGATAAAAATATATGATAAAAAATTTAGCCATAAATATAAATCTACTAATTGTAACATTTTAACATTAAATGAATATATTTAGAAATAAAAAATATTTTATTATTGAAATAATTAATGACGTTATTAATACCAAGGACGTTGATAAAAAAGTGAATAAAAAATAAGGTTTTAATCAAAGGAGTAGCAAAAGGAAGGATGATAACTTAATTTTTCTTAAGCAAATAAAGCATTAAAGCCAATCCCAAAATTTACAAATTTTCCTGAGTTTTCTTAGAAACCAAACAAGTATCTCTCTTCAACTGAAGGAAATCCCAGTGCGTGGAAAAGGATTTGGTGGGTGTTTGTTTGCCTTGAAAACCCGAGAGTTTGGAATGGATTCGAAAACGCCGAGTTGGGGTGTGAAGGTGAAACCCTTGGCTGCTGCTCTGAAATTGATTCTCTGGGTTACTATGTCGTCTTCCTAGAAACCCCTGATTGGTTGCAGAGATTGCATGCCTCGAGAGATTTTTCAATATGACCGGTACACAGTGGCGGATCCAGGAATCTTACCCCAATGGGTCGCAGTGTAAAAGTTCAAATAAAAATTTAGGATGGAAAAACAAAAGTGAGTCCCTAACTTATCTAGATAGGGTCGCGAAGTACAAAGCCCCGGTCATTGACAACCGTTGTAAGGATAACAAAACCTATGTTTAGTAATGTGCTATAAAAGAACTTTTTCATGATGCACTTGAATGTTTAGTAATGTGCTATAAAAGCACTTCTATTAGGGTGTAACCAAACCATCGAAAATCCTCATAACTTTTCCTTAACAAAGCTGCCGAAAAGGTAGAAGCATTCCAACATTTTAAGGTGTAACCAAACCGTCGAAAACAATGGCAATTATTCAAGAAAACAAAATAATTAAGAACTCTTCACTATGAATGCCCAATTTTTCAAAGAAATTATTTGGAGATGCAGTGGAAATAGCTAAAGAGAATAAATTGAAGTGACAAATATCAACGACAGCAGAAATGAAGAAATAAAAATATTTGAAGTATGACTGGGATTGTTCTTATAACGTAATCCAATACACTAGCACTAAAATCATATGAAACAGATAGATACTTACATGCCAGTATTTTGA